>NC_135312.1:4446141-4768257 GCF_048772815.1 Callospermophilus lateralis | reverse complement strand
TGAGGGGTGGAGCCTTCTTGGGGAGTGTTAACTTGCTAGAAAGGAAAACAAAGGAAAGAATGCCCCAGGGAGAACCAATGTGGCTGGAAGGCCCAGAGTTTGGATTTGACCTTTTGGCTAAAAAGAAGGCCATATAGGGTTACTGAGGAAGGCTGTGAGTAGGGCGTTAGTAGAGGTTTCAGAGGTTCAGTCCACCATGAGTAGACTCCACAGCCCTGGGCCCAAGAAAGGCAGAACCTCATGGAGAAAGGACGTGGCAGGGAAAGCAGCTCAGGACACAGCAACTGGGAAGCAGGGGGAGAGAGAGAGAGAGAGAGAGAGAGAGCAAGAGCAATCCTGCTCACCAGGGACAAAATACAAATCTGAAGGGACACCCCCATGACCTACTTCCTCCAGCCACAGCCTCCCTGTCCATCGGTGGGTTACTCCACATTATGTTAAAGCTCTGATGATGTAATCATTTCTCTTGAAAATCCTTGCGTGTGTCACACCTGAGCTTTCAGGGGTCACCTCATATCTAAGCCATCAGGACAGTCCAGTCCCATCAGTGACCAGAGTCTGCAGGTGCTCTGCCCAGGCACCAGGAACACAGCAGGGAAACAGCTATTCTGTCCTTGAGGGCTCTTGGGCCCATGGGAGGAAGAGGACCAGTGCCATTATGATGGGGTAGCCAGCCTGGAAGCACAGAGGAAGGAACTCCCAAGGGCACTCCTGAACCCAGAGGGCTTCCTGGAGGAGGAAACACTTTGGCCAACGTTGGAGAAGGCAGGGGAAGCAGGCACCCTAGGCAGGGGGAAGAGCACATGCAGAGAGAGCAGAAGTGCGAAACCCCAGACCTGGATTTCTGGCCCACTACCCTCTGAGGGTGGGCAAGGTGGGAGAGCCTGGCAAGGCCACACTAGCATACCTGGCAAACAGAGTGTGGCACCACTGCAGTTGACTTGGCCTTTGCCAGCAGCTGGAAGGGAGGGCAGAGATGGAGGTGTTGAACTGGACAAGAACAGGGAGATGGAGGAGCAGAGCCAGTCCACTAGAGCCTGGCCTCAAAAGGACAGAGCAGGGCCCTTTAAGTGGCCCCCCACACTGGGTCATTGAAGTGACCTGTCCTGTAGGAACGCTCTCTTGGCAGTGGGTAATGGACTGTGCTTCCAGGGCAGGCGGGGAGGGGTTGGAGTGGAGCAAACCCTGGCTGAACGTGCTCAGTAGCAGGCAGATATACACAGCCACAAGTAGCAGCCTGATGAATCCTCACGAGGGCCCTAGGTAGGAGGAGGTTAGGAAACCTGCAAATCACGGCCAGGAGACTTACTCAGCAGCAGAGCCACTGACATTTCCGGTAGGATAATTCTTTGAGGAGGGACATCATACAAAGCATGGCAGCGTCCTGTCCCCGGCCACCACCCAATAGATCAGTGGCATCCCTGAGGTGTGACGACAGCTCCATAGGGTGCCAAATGTCCCCCAAGGGCAGCGCCACCCTTGTTGAGAACCACTGTTCTAGAGTATATGTCCTAAGAGTGAAATGGCCAGGTCATGGGGCATGACTGTCCTCAACTTGGCACGATATCACTGAACAGTCCTCCCAAGCATTTATGTCAATTTATTATTCAATTACTGTGGAACCAGTGTTTGCATCTCCCCAAATTCATATGTTGAGGGTGATGGTATTTGAGATGAGGTCCTTGGTAAGTCACAAGAGTGGAGCCTTCACAGATGGAATCCGTGCCCTTACCAGAAGGGGTGCAGGGGCTGATCTCCTACCCTGGGAGACGGCCAGGAAGAGCGCTGGCCAGCCCCACCATGCTGACTTCCACCCTCCAGAACTATGGGGAATTAGATTCCTGTTGCTTAAGACACACAGTCTGTGGTATGTCTTGTAGAATTGGGAGCCGAGTAGCTACCAACCCACTGTCTGTAAGAAACCCAGCAACTCCGCATCTTGGCCAGCGTGCAGTGTTGGCAAAATCACATTTTTGCCAATCTGATGAGGGGAAAGCGGTATCCAGTGGTGAATTTCTCTGCGGACTCACAGGGCTGAACAGTCATGTGTGGGTACGGGTGTGGGTGTGGGTGTGGATGTGGTCCTCACACTTCCATTTCCACAAATACAGCTCTCCCTGCACCTGGCCTGTTGGGCGGCGTTTCTTACCGATTTCAGGAATTCTTTACCCCTCTGGACATTAATGCTTTGTTGGGTGTCTGCTTTGCCTGTGTCTTCTTTTTCAGCAAAGCTCTTGTAATTTGACATTATTTTGGTTTCCCTCAGGTGAACAGAAATATGACTTTTAATATAGTTTATTTTTCTGTGTTTTCCATTTTGATTTGTGCCTTTCATGTCTTGTTTGTCTTAAGGCAATAAAAATATGCTCCCATATCCTCTTGAGAATGTTTCCAGTTTGATTTTGCTCTTTTAAGAATTAATGTCCCTGGAACAGGGTGGCTGGGACCACTGATCCTGTTTCCTTTCTTCCCTCAGGGAATACCCAGTGGTCCCAGCATCATTTATTTAAAACCCCATCCCTTCTCCCCGGGAGCTGCAGTCTAACCTGTCATGTATCGAGTTTCTAACACGCCTGTTCTGCTTCTCTCACTCCACTGGTCTGTCTGTCTGTCGCTGCACTAATATCACACTGTCTTACTTCCTTCAACTTCTGCACGAGTCTTGACACCCATCAAGCTCCCCGGCCTGCTCTTCCTCTTCAGAGCACTGAAGCTATTCTTAGCCCCTTTCTCCTCCATACAAATTTTGGAATTCGCTTGGTAACTTTTGCAAAGAACCCTGTTGGGACTGTGATAGAAATTGCATTGACTCTATCATACAATTCGGAAAGAACTGTCATCTTGTAAGATTGAGTCTCCCCGGTTATGAACCCCTCTATTTATTCAGGTCTTTTAAATGCCTTTCAGTCTGCAATTTGAGTTTTCTGTGTAAGGGTTGTGCATTTTTATCAAAAGATTTGTTTTTCAGTAAATTTATTTTGATGTGGTAAATGGTATCTTTCTTAAAATTATCAATGCAATCTAGATGAGAGAGGATTCTGGGTGTTTGTTAAATCAAGACTATTAGTTGCATTATTCAAATCTTTCCTGTCATTATCAAATTTTTAAAACTCTTTGGTATATCAGTAAAAGAGGTGTGTAGAGGGTCTGACAGTATGTAGACACGTCACACCCATTCGGATGGCTGCTAGGGTTTGCATGTTTGTGTCCCTAAAATTTATGTTAAGACCTACTGCCCCAGCATGATAGTATTAAGTGATCTTTTGGGAGATGATTTGGTCATGAGGGATAAGCCCTTATAAATGGTATTAGTGACCTTATAAATAAAGCCCTGGGTGCTTGGTTGCCCTTGCCATACAAGTACATAGCAAGAAGGCACCATGTATGAAGCAGAGATGGGCCTTTGCCAGACACCAAATCTGCCAGCACCTCCAGAACTGTGGGCAATAGGTTTTTATTGTTTATAAATTACTCAGGCTATGACATTTTTGTTATAGCAGCCAAACAGAATAAGATGATGGCTAATGTTTTAGGTTTTTTTTTTTTTTCCAAAATGGAAAGCATACCAGCTTCAGCAACTTAGCAAGACCTTAAGCAACTTAGTGAGACTGTATCGAAATAAAAAATAAAAAAGGACTGGTGATGTGATTCAGTGGTTAAGCACCCTCTGAGTTTAATTCCCAGTAGGAAGGGAAAAAAAGAAAGAAAGTTACAAATGTTGGCAAAGATCTGGAGAAATTGGAACCTTTGTGCCTGTTGGTGGGGTTGGATGATGGTGTGGCACTTTGGAAAACAGTATGGAAGTTCCTTAAAAAAAATTAAACATAGAATTAACATATGATCCAGCAATTTCACTTCTGGGAATACCCAAAGAAATGACAGCAGGGATTTGAGCTGGTACGTGCCCATCTGTGCCCACCTGGGTTAATAGCGCCCTAGTTACAGCAGTCTAAAAATGGAAGCAACCATACATACCAGCACGTGTACATATGAAGAAATAAACACGTGGTAGATACATTCAAAGAGGTATTCATCACCCCTAAAAAGGAAGGACATTTTAACACGTGCCGCGGCATGGGCACCATACGCAAGTGAGATGAGCCAATCTTGAAGACAGTATTTCATGGTTCCACTTACACGAGGTCCCTAGAGGAGTCGGCTTCATCAGGAGAGAACAGTGGCGCCCGGGGCTGGGGAGAAGCTGGGCAGGGAGTGGTGGTGGGGCCAGCCTTTCAGTCTGGGAAGACAGAACAGTGGAAGGATGGGGTCATGGCTGTCAGCCCTGTGTAAGGGCTGCAGTTCCCACCTCCTCACCAACCTGGCATGGTCAGCTGCTGACTCTGTGACAGTCTCGTGTATGTCATTAGATTTTTAATTTGTATCTTGATTTTCAATATGAATGATGGGCTCATCTTTTAATGTACTTATTTGCTACTTTTATGTCTTCTTAGTGAAGTGTCTGTTTAAATTTTGGACCATTTCTTAAAGAGGATTGTTGGGTTTTTTCTTATTGAGTTGTGAATATTTTAAATTTATGTATTTATATTACATCTACACTTATGTACATATGTGTGCGTGCGTGCGTGTGTGTGTGTGTGTGTGTGTGTGTGTGTGTGTGATGTAATTTCTCCCCTTCTCTTGTTAGCATTTTCATTGTTTAACAATATCTCATACTTTGGATTTCATTTATAAAATATCTTACCCTAACCCCAAGCCAAACAATTCTCTTCTTTTTTTTTTTCCTGGCAGTTTGGCAGTTTTATGTTTTACATTAAGGTTTATCATCCATTTTGTGGTAATTTTCATATATGGTTAAAGGTATGGACTGAAATTCATGTTTGGCTATCTAATTGCTCCAATATCATTTGTTGAAAAGTCTGTCTTTTCTCTACTGGATTATCTTTGCATCTCTGTCCAGAATCACCAGGCACAGGCTGGGATTGTGGCTCAGTGGTAGAGTGCTTGCCTGACATCTGTGAGGCACTGGCTTCCATCCTCAGTATCACATATAAACAAATGAATAAAATAAATGTCTATCAACAACTAAAAATATTAGAAAAAATATTGCTGGGCACAGTGGCGCAGGCCTGTAATCCTAGCAGCTTGGGAGGCTGAGGTGGGAGGATTGAGAGTTCAAAGCCAGCAAAAGCGAGGCGCTAAGCAACTCAGTAAGGCCCTGTCTCCAAATAAAGTACGAAATAGGGCTGAGGATGTGGCTCAGTGGTCGAGTTACCCTAAATTCAATCCCTGGTACAAAAAAAAAAAAAAAAAAAAAAAATCAATCGACCGCATATACTTGAATCTATTTCTGGACTCTTTCCCTGTTCCACTGATCTATTTGTCAAGTTTGTTGCCAGCACCCACTTAGCTATGAGACCTGCTGATGTCTTATGTAACATCTTGTCTGGCTACTTTTAAGATTATCTTCTTTATTATTTCCAACTATGAAGTGGGCACTGGCGAAGCGCATGTGGTGGTGGGCACAGGTGCATGCTCGCGGGCACTGCCTGACGTTTGTTAAGCTGTTTGGATCTTTGTATTCAGAACGTGTTGACCTTGATTTCTTCAAACACTCTTTTTGGCTATGGCTCCTCCAAGGCCAATTATGTGTAATCTCTGGTGCTGTCCCCAAGTCACTGGGGCTTATTCCTTCCTTTGTCTTTTCCCCTCTGTTTCAGTTTGTAGAGTTCCTGTTGCTCTATTTTCGGATTCTCTGTTGCTTTACTTTTCATCTTCTCAACTTGTGTGTGCCTGTCTGATGAATTTTTCATGTCCAAGATCACATGCTTCAGTTCTGGAAGTTCCAGTTGTTCTTTGTTTTATCCTACTTTATCTTTCCATTAGTTTCATATTTTTCTCTAGAGCCTTCACCATATGAATCGTAGCTTCTCTAAGTCCTTGAATGCCAATTCTATCATCTCTCTCATATCTGAGTAGCTTTCTATTAGCTTATTTTCCCTAGCCATGTTGACATTTTCATGTTTCCTTATTTGTCTAGTCAGTTTTAAAAAAAAATTTATAGACCTATTTTTTTTAATATTTATTTTTTAGTTATCGGCGGACACAACATCTTTGTATGTGGTGCTGAGGATCGAATCCGGGCCGCACGCATGCCAGGTGAGCACGCTACCGCTTGAGCCACATCCCCAGCCCCGAGACCTATTTTTTTATAGATCTAAAGTTGTGTATGGACAGCATGCCTTTATTTTATTTATTTTTATGCAGTGCTGAGGATCGAACCCAGTGCTCCACACATGCTAGGCAAGTGCTCTACCACTGAGCTACAGCCTCAGCTAATCAGTTTTTAGTACACACAGGACATTGTGAATTTTGTGTTGCTATTTAGTTTTGTTTTCTTCCTTTAAAGAATATTTGACTTCTGTCAGATAGTTAATTATTATGTAATTGCATCAGTTTAATGCTTCTTTTTTTTTTATTTTTTTTTATTTTGAATCGGGGATTGAACCCAAGGGCGCTTAATCCCTAAGCCACACATCCCTAGTTCATTTTATATTTCTTTTTAGAGACAAGGTCTAGGTAAGTTGCGTAGAGCCTTGCTAAATTGGTGAGCCTGGCTTTGAACTCCTGCCTCAGCCTCCCCAGCTGCTAGGATTACAGATGCGTGCCACCGTGCCTTGCAGTTTGATGCTTTTGGAGTTTAGTTTTGGTCTCTGTTAGTGTGCGTCCTAGGGCTGCTTTCACCTTAGAGCTAGGTCAGCCCTACTCCTGAGGCGTGGCCACTGGGCAGTTTCTGCTAAGAGCTGTGGAGACTCAACAAGGTCTTTCCACTGTAGCTGACTGGAACCCACGTGTCCCTCCATCTTTCAGAGATCCAATAGTTACTCAATTTCTCGCTTCCATATGGTTTTTCTTTGCCTGGACTCAAGAAGTGCCACCTAATCTATGCTTGGCTTCTTCACACAGAGATTCAAGAGGACCCCAGGGCAGAGTTCTAGAGCTTTCTGTGCCCAGCTCCCTCCTCTGGTTCTCTGCTTCTCGAGCCCAGCTGCAAGGGCCTCCCTTGGCCTCCACCCCTTCTCAGCTCAGTAAAACCACCTCACTCTGCTTTGCTTCCTCTTCCTGCTTCAGTCAAGAAAGTGGATCTAGCGAGGACGCAGGTCATCAGAGATTTCGCCTGATTGGCTCTTCTTCTTTCAGCTATCACTGATCTGCTCTGTTTCCAATATCTAAAACAGTTTTTAAAAATGGTGTATCTGGTTTTCCTCATGGACAGAAAATCCCTTAATTTTATTTTTTCTCACACCTTGAACAGATTAGTTTTCTCTCGTTGGGTTTCTGTGATTACTGTTGACACATCTGTGGCCAGTCCGTTTCATCCTGAGACACCACTGAATATATGTCCCACCATTAGTTTACATCCACCAAGAAAAAAGAGCTGTCTCAGTTTCGACTGTGAGACTCCTTCTGCAGTGAGGCTGCACCAACTTCAGACATGTTAAGTTGCAGGAAAAGGTGTATCTTAGAATTGGTGAAATATGGCCCTTTTATTCTTTTGTACAATGTTTGTCTTCTATTATTTTACTGTTTCTGAGTCCTCTGATGCCTACTTATTTCATCTGACATATATGCAGATTATTTCTATTTATGCTATTTGGTATACATTTTTTCCTAGATCTGAAGTTTGGTATCTTTGAACAATTATGCACAATTCTCAGCCACTATCTCATCAAATATTTCCTCTCCTCTGTTTTCTCTGTTTCAACCTTCTGGGACTAATTAGAAAAATGTGAGACTCTCATATCTATCCAAACCTCTTTCCTATTTCTCATTTCTTTCCCGCTTTGAATTGTATTCTGGGTAATGTCTTCCAGTCTGTCCTCCAGTTAACTAATTGTCTCTTCAGCCAAGATGATCTCCTAAGTAACCCATCAATTAAGGGTTTTATTTTATTTGTTGTATTCTTATTACACAATGTTTGGTTCTTTTTCAAATTTTTCTGGTTATCTTATTTGACTTTTGCTCTTTGAACTTTATTCCATTTAAATTTTTTAAAAAATCCAATGTGTTTATACTTGATTATTTTTTCTCTGTGAAGTATGTGCCTACTATCAGAAATGCTTGAGGATCTAAACCTGTTGTTTGCATTTATGCTGACTCTCACTTACATCGAGTTATTTCTTTGTGTGTTGAATAATTTTTATATTGAGCTCAGATGTGGCCCGAAGTGACAGGCCTGGGTAGAAAAGTGTCTTCCATCAGGAAGAGAGCATTGCCATTCGCTTTTTCAGGACTTCAGGGGCTCTACCACCTAGTAACTATTTAACTAGTGACATGAGTGATCTTCTTTTTTTAATATTTATTTTTTAGTTTTAAGTGGACACAATATCTTTATTGTTCATTTATGTGGTGCTGAGGATTGAACTGCGCCTCGGGCATGCTAGGCAATCGCTCTACCACTGAGCCACGACCCCAGCCCATGAGTGATCTTACTAAACCTTGGGGGAGTATAAATTTGAATCTCAGACACACATTGGAGAGATTCTCTGCTCTGATTCTCAAGAAAGACTGTCCATTATATTTTACGTTTTTGCACCAAGGGCAGTAGAGATAGATTCTGTCCTCCGTCCTCAACAGGACTCGTCCCTCCAATCTGACTCAGGCTCCTGTAGCTGGTTAATTAGCAGGGTCGTATTTCCATGTTCATAGCCACTCTTTGTGCTGGGTTTTCCTCTTTGTGGGAAGAGGTTTGATCCTTGGACTTTCCTGTGAATTTAGCCACACATTTTAAGATTGTTGTAAATAATCCCTGTTTCCATGTTTTCATCAGTTGAGCAAATCCACATGACCACAATGTGGGACCCCAAGCTTCCTTGTCCTTATAAGATACTTATTATTACATTTAGGTCTTCAGAATCTACTTGTATTTTTGGAATACAATGGAGTTCATTTTCCCCTTTCAGATGGCCAGCCCATAGCCAGCCGTATGTATTTATTAATTCATTCTTTTTTTTTTTTTTAAAGAGAGAGTGGAGAGAGAGTGAGAGAGAATTTTTTAATATTTATTTATTTTTTTTTAATTTTTTTTTTTTAGTTTTTCGGCAGGCACAACATCTTTGTTTGTATGTGGTGCTGAGGATCGAACCTGGGTCGCACGCATGTCAGGCGAGCGCGCTACCGCTTGAGCCACATCCCCAGCCCCTATTAATTCATTCTTTTTCATTGAGCAGAGGAATATGTTTGTCATACATTAATCTAACACGATTCAGATTTAACTCTGGCTCCATCTTCTGTCCTCATCTATTGGTCCATCTGCATGTCCTTACCATGCTGATTCGCTCCCAGTGGCTTTCTGTGGAGTTGATGTAGGAGAGCAAGAGTCTCACTTGAAGGTTCTTTTATTTTGGAACTTGAAGGTTCTTTTATCTTTCTCAGTTGTTCTCAAGGATTTACTTATTTATTAATTGCTCATAACTGTGAGTAGGTGGATCTCAGTGTGTCTTTGCCACACTTAGCGACACAGAATGAGAAGATGTGTGCGCAGGTAGAAGGAGCTTCATGTGGTATATGTTAGGGCCTCTCCTGGGCCTTTTGCTTCCCTGAAGAAAGGGTTGGGTGCACTAGCCCTCTGGGCTCTCTCCTGCTCTGGAGGCCCAGCCCAGGTTGGCTCAGCCCTGGGGCACCCCTTGAGCATCTGAGGACACCCAGTGATAACAGCCATTGTTTTGGTTCTTACTGACCAGGTGATACCCATCATATTGACCTGTTGTACTCATTCACCCCTTGCATCGTCTCATTTGACTCTCAAACATCCCTGGGAAGCTTTAAATACTCTTCTATTCTATTGAGAAGGAAACTGAGGAACAGAAAGCTTTAGTAACTCATTTGCTGAAGATATTGGTTGGTTTAAAAAGTAAAGAAGGGCTGGTCACAGTGGTACATACCTATAATCCTGGGAGGCTGAGGCAGGAGGATTATAAATTCAAAGTCAGCCTCAGCAACTTAGTGAGGCCCTAAGCAACTCAGTGAAACCCTGTTCAGAAAATATTTTTTTAAACATCAAATTGTATGCTTTATTTATTTTTCTATGGTGCTGAGAACCCAGTCCCTCACAGGTGCCAGGCAAGCACTCTACCACTGAGCCACAACGCCAGCCCTCAAAATGTTTTAAACAAAATAAAAAGGGCTGGGGATGTGGCTCAGTGGTTAAGCACCCCTGAGTTCAATCCCTAGCACCAAACAAAACAACAACAACAACAACAAAAGTAAACAAGGGATTGAAGTGGAGAGCTTTGGGGGAGTATGATATGGCTGAATTATGCTATTATGTAATTACTGTGGAGGGAGATCTCAGTAATAACAGCTAACGTAATTGGTGAATGCTTCCTAAGTACTTTAGGAATATAAACTCATTAATCCCAGAATCCTCTTATCTGGGCCGGATTACTAGCCCCACTTAACAGAGTTAAGTGAGACCCAGAGACATGAAGTAACCAGCCCATGGCCACTCAAGAGAGGTAGATTGATGAACCCAGACCGTCTGGCTCCAGGGAACCTGGCGTCCCATAGGCAACCTCAAAAATTACCACGGGCAAAGACCGGGACTAATATGCAAACAGGGAAGCACTGCCAAGGTGGAGCTTGAGGTTTTTTCTAAATGTTTAAACTTCCATTTAAAGAATATTAATTCTATTTCTTTTCACCTTTGCTTTGTTTATTTTTATGTTTCACCTTTGCTTTGTTTATTTTTATGTTTCACCTTTGCTTTATTTATTTTTATATGGTGCTGAGGATCGAACCCAGGGCCTCATACGTGCAAGGCAAGCCCTCTACCACTGAGCCCCAGCCCCAGCCCCTAACTTTGTTTTTTAATATGGCTGGATTTTCTAATTTCGCCATAGCGATCACGTACGGAGTATTTTTGGGAACCCGAATCTATTCAGCCCGTGTGAAGAATTTAGACTGGACGGCATCCTCCTCGCCACCACCTGTCTGGGAGCATTCTGTAGCAGCACTTTAGGGCTAGAATGGCCCAGGTGAGCAGTCGGCGGGGTAGGGGCTTCCAATCATAGGCCCCGCCCACATCATGGCCACGCCCACAATCTGTCCGCCTTTCAGGCCCCGCCCCTGACTGTTTGCAAAGCCCGGAGCCAAGGCTTCGCGGAGCTACTCGCACCCCGCCCTGCGCGGGACTCGGTCCCGCGTGGCCGGAACCCGCGACCCCCAGCCGCAGCTCACGGGCCGCAGCCGGGATCTTTGGGGGGCCCCGCTCACCGGGCGTGGAGAGGCAGCCCCGGCAGGCTGGCGACGTGCAGCGGGACAGCGGCCAGGCCGCGGGTCAGTGGCTGGACGTGCGTCCCCATTCCCTCTGTTGCTCGCTTCCTGCTTCCCAGTGTTGCGAGGTGGTTCCCGAGAGGGCTCAGGTGTCCCGGGCCCCCAGCCCTGAGGCCCGGTGCGGATGCCTGGAATCGCTCTAGGCCCGGGCACTGACGCGGGCCTGTGCCCTGGCCGGTGACGCAGGTGCCTGGTACATGACTTGGGGAGGCGGCTCAGAGCCGCCCGCCGCAGCCAGTGCTAATGAGGCGCGGCACGCAGCGGCAGGTGGGGACGGGCTAGCATATCCAGGCTGCGCGCTGGTGACGCCGCTGCTCTGAGTGGGTGGCAAAGTGCAATCTAGGCCACTCTCGTCCTAAGAGTAGCGCTTGATAAGGCGCTTTGGGCATGCCCTCAGCACAACTGCGCTCACCTGTCCCATGTGACACCAACAAGAACCTGGCGGAGGGGACTGTCCCAAAGCCCAGTGAGAACCTGAAGTAGTGGTTCATTGACCTGAGCCTGGCCCCACAGGTCCTTAAGGGCACAAATTAAATTCAAACCACGATGATGGGGTCAAGGCGTGGCGCCAACCATGCAGATGTTGAAACTGAGCTGGAAAGGTCAGGTTCCTGCCCAGAACTCATTATGCAGAAAACCCCAATCCTGATCTCTGCGCTTGCAGGATATTTAAGGGGAAATCTAACCGTGTGCCCCTGTTGTCAGAGGGCTGGTGGCCTTTCAGCCCAAAGTTGAATTCAAAGACAATTTTCTCAGGTTCCAGGTGGACCTTGAAGGTAGAGTAAGAGCAATTCTTGGTTATTTTCTTGCCTTTTAATCCCATCACCCCTCCGCCTTAGTAAACCCATCTCAGGTTGGCAGAGCAGGCCCCAAGCTGTCGGAGTCATAGGTGTGACCAGTGTACTGTCCAGTGGTCCAGAGGCCTGGGTTCCAGGCTGCTGCTCTCTGAATTGGCCATCTTGGCCAAGTCATGAAGCACTCCTGAGCTCTGAAAATAAAGAGTTTTGGTCAAAGAAATCACCCTAGTCCTACGTCTGGTGGAACTGAGACTGGTGTTGTTTCTATAGCCCCTGCCTGGGGCCAGGCAGCTGATACTTGTCTATCCACGTCTGAGTGAACCAGCCAGGGGCAGTCTACCAGTGGGATCCTCCTGCCTGGACCCTGTTGAGAGCCACAGTTTAGTCAGAATGAAGCCTGGCATTTTGCTAGAGGGAATGGTTGAAAGGTGACCCTGCTCCAGGAATAGGGAGTTTGGGGATTAGGGGGATCCTGCTGGGAATAGGGCAGCTCCGGAATTAGGGTGGGTCCTGCTGCCTCCAGGGCGCTACTTTGAGTTCCCATTGAGTTCTCCTGGGGTTCCAGTAGAATTGGCATGCAGAGCCCGGTGGAGGGAGTGTGTTCCCGGGAAGTCTGTGTAGAGTGCCGGTGAGAATTCGGGAATAAAGAGCTGCTGTTTGAACCTACAAGGTTTTGTGGCAGCTGGGTTATTTTGTGCCCAGTGGCAGAACCCCAGGAAAAGGGTCAACATAGGGAAATCTGAGGGTTGTCCCATTGGGGTGAGGGCTTTGGGCTGCGCTTGATCATAGAGGATTTCTACTTGTTGGTGAGAAGAAGAGAGCAGGCCAGTGTAGAGGGTCCCATCTGCCCCTCCCCTGCTGTGGACACCTGGGAAATCACTGAACTCTGTGGACTTGTTTCTCCATCTGTAAAATGGATGTTTTCATAGTAATAAGAGTCAAGTTTGAGATTAAATGGGAGAAGATATATAGAGGGCCTGATGATCACGCATTTCGATCACTACCTTTCAGAGTTGATTATATGACTGGATGAGTGGGAGGCTGGGGAATTGAGGCCTAGTCCTCCAGAGTCCTGAATGTCCTGCTGGGGTGCCTGGGCTTCCTGCCCTAGGCAGAGGGAGCTAAAGATGATGTGAGCAGAGGGAAGCAGTGGTATCTCGCCTGGGAGCCCCAGCCTGCTGGGGGTAATGACAGGGCCCAGCCCTGGAGAAAGGTCCCTCTGGACCACAAACATAAGAGCTGCTTGACCTGGCAAGCTCATTCATAGAGAGCTCAGCACACACGTGAAGTGCACCTGTGTGAGACCAGGAGCAACCTCTGGGGCCACCCCGGGGGCCGCTAACACTCTGTGGCCTAGGCACATGGTGAAGATGGTACAGCCTTTACTGGGATGCTGGCAGCTGGGGATGTGCTGGCGCAGAAAGGGCTCTAGACCCAGCAAAAGACACACCTGAGGACAGTGGTGTGTCCTTGTCCAGGGGACAGAAGTGCAGACTAGTTCTGGACTCCCAGGAAGAGCCCCTGTGCTGGGAGCCATCAGCCAAGTAGGTATGACAATTTCCTTGCCAGCGTACCCCCATGTTTCTTTAGTGGAAGGACTCATGGAAATAGGACATTTTGCAGGACATTGCATGTAAGGTGACCTTGCTCAAGGACCAGGGCGGATCCATGTTTAGGGTGTTCCTGGTTTAGCATAATAGGAGATTAGGGTGTTCCCCCTTTAGAATAGGGCGGTTTAGCATAATAGGAGATTAGGGTGTTCCCCCTTTAGAATAGGGCGTATCCTGCTGCTGAGTTCCTCTTGAGTTCTTAGGGTCAGACAGTATATTTGGGAGACAGAAGCCCGGGAGTAGTGGATTTGGGCAGAGAACGTGGATTTCCCCAGAATGTGTTTGTAGACGGCCGGTGTGAGTTCGGGAATAAAGAATTGCTATTTGAATCTACAAGCTGTGTGGAGACTCGTGATTTGTGCCCAGCCAGAGACTGCGGCACCCCTGGCCAAGGCCGCCTCCAGGAAGGGCTCTGGGAGCTGCAGGGCCAGGGTGGGGCCAGCTCTACCTTTCCACAGCCATCCCTGGGGACCTGAAGTTCTGAGCCACACGCATGAGTTATGATTCAAAGCAAAGAATCCACTGAAAAATAAGCACAGGTGAGTGATGGGCCCTGAGGTCTAGACCAAGCTTGGCCACACGGATACAGAAAGGGGACAGGCCAGGACATCCTGGAGCTCTGGGTTTGGTCCTGGCTGTTTGCCTACTTCCTCTTTCTAGGTGGCCCCAGGGAAAGCTGTGGGTTCTTTCCTGTCTTTCCTTACTCTTGGGGTCGTTTGGCCCCAGGTGTTTTCATACTGTGGCTTGTTAAATAGGGGCACGGTTGGTTGATGGGGTCACATTTGAAGAGGCACCTACTGTGGTAGGTGGTGCAGGGGACAAGCCTGGGGCTGGCAGTCAGGAGACCTGGGTTCAAGACCTAACCTGGCCTCTCCCTGCCTGCGCCGTTCTGGATCACCATCACTCTGCTTCCCCGTGCTTCAGTTTCCCCATCTATACATGGGGGGTGGGAGGTATAAACCATGGCTATGCATGCACCTAATGGGCCTAGCTACACGAGCCTTCCACTGCCACCTTCTCCCTCCCCAGTGTGCAGTGAGGTCACAATCCTTGCCCTGCCTCCTTCCTGAATGGTGGGGTCAGGAAGTTGATGTCAGTCAACTCTTGACATTTCCAGTGATAGACAGCTACAAATGTGCCAATTTAAAATGCCTCTGAAATAACAGCTAACATTTGCTGAGGCCAGGCACCACCTGGAGGACTTCATGTTTTCACTGCCTCCTTCCTGCTCCCCAGAATGTAAACTCCAGCGGCCAGGGATGTTTGTTCTGCATGGTGATGTCCACCGTGCTCAGCACACAGCAGGCGCTCTGCAGAGAGGAGTGGGGTGAACAGACCTCGCACTGGCCCTGCGCAGTGGGTCTGGAATTCTCCCTAATTCATTAAAGAGGAAACTGAGGGCCTCAGGTGATGTGTGTGGCCAATAATGAGCAACCAATCGATGAGGCTGGTGTTGGGTCCCACACATTCAGGGTCCAGAACCCACACTTTTAGCCATAATGCTCCCCTGAGAGAAGGGTGAGGGTCAAGTCTGACCGGCGGTGCCATGCTCCTCCGTACCAGCCTCCCTCAGAGCTCTCCATTTGTGTCCCAGCAAAGTGGCGCTTGGTTTCAGGGGTTTGCTGTAACTTATGGGTGTCTGACATGCAGAGGTCATGCCACTGGGTGGCTGTGCTTAATAGACTCCAGGGCACAGAAGAATGTGTGTGGAGTGTAACCCAGGCCCTTGCTCCTGGAGCCAGCACTGTCATAAGTAATGGCACCGTCCCCTTTGCACTAATCCTCCCTGTGTGACCTTCACCATGGGCCAGACCCACCTCACAGGTGGAGGCCGACTCAGACAGGTCTAGTGACCTTCCCCAGGTAACAGGTGCAGAGAGTGGTGGAGCAGGGTTCTCTGTGAAACAAAATCCTGCCTGTAAAGCCGATGATCTAAAAGTCACTGTCCCCTGTGATTTGAGCATAGAAGGTCTGTGCCCATGGAGACCTTACTGGATGGACTTTTTTTCCTCTTTAGTTTTTGTCCATCAGTTGATTTTCTGCAGCGCTGTTAGCTCCATTCTTAAAAACAAACAAGAACAACAGCTTCTCAGGCTCTGTTACTTTCCTGTTTCTTGTAGCCGAGGTCCTTGCTAGGCAGCGCTGTCCGCGTGGTGGCGCACTTGCTGACGCAGAGCCCTCTGTGTGGCTCTATTTAGGGCAGAGGCAATTTAGCATAAATCCTGCAGGAGAAATTCAACAAGAACAAAAAGCCTCTGAGAAAAATATCCCAGCAGCCTGCCCAAGAGCCTTTGTCTCAGTAACTATGGTTTCTGGGTAAACTAAGAAACCACTCAGAAGGATTTTTATTTTAATAAGGAAGCTAAAACAAAGAGCTAAGGATGGCCTTAACTTGATAAGCACATTTATTTTGATTTTTTTTTTTACTTAAAAGACTAGAATATGGAGAATTAAAGTAAAATGTATTAAAATATTCCCTCTGGTTACACAAAACAAACGCTTCTCTGGTGCTACAGGAGAGTAGCTAAGTGGGAAAAGAGGACACGGTGTCCACCTAACAGGGGCCAAGCTGACCTGGCCCATGTCCTGCCTGACCCCAGGCAGTTTGGGGTCTCCTTTGGAGGCACCAGCTCCAACAGAAGTCCTAAGTGTGCCTCCAGGCTTGGCAGTGCCACTTAATGGCCATGGCACACCGTCTTTTGTCCCTTCTTGTGGGATGGGATGGTGGTCTGCTTCAAGTGGGGCATGTGGTTTCTTAGTTTACCCAGAAACCGTAGTTACTAAGACAAAGGCACAGATTTGGGACCTGTGCATCTGAGAGCCCCTGGTAGAGATGGCCTTGGCCCCCAGTGGTGAGCAGTAGAGAGACTGGACCCAGCGGCAGGGGAGCTCTCCAGGGTGCTGAAAGTGTCCTTTGCAGATTCCAGGAGCTGCCAGTGAGGATGTCATTCATGGAGCACTAGTTTGTGCCTGCCACCTGGCTCCCTCTGCAGCATTATCTTGTTAACATACAACGTCCCTACCTGGGCTTTGCCACCTGCTCCTTAATGCCCTGACCCTGCCTAACCTGCATGTGGCCAGCCCACCTCTGTCCTGGGACTCCTGCACATGTGACCTGGCAGTTGCAGCACCACTCCCCCCCACCACCTGCTGGACCTAAGGCTTACTGTGTCTCCTGTCCAGAAGGCCCAAGTGGGCATGTTGGCGAGGGAACTTGGAAACCCAGAAGCTGATGTGGTTGAGTTGGGGGTTCTAAGGCCATATTTGATTATCTCCACCATTTTTGCTGCATGCATTTTTGGTTTAGGAGAATATGAAACTGAGACCTGAAACAGGGACATCTGGGCTGTTTTTCTGTAACTCCCAACCCCTATAATGAATTGTTGCAATTTTTGATATGTTGTCTGCCTTCTCCATCAGCCACTGGAAGGCAGGGCCTGTGTCTAGCCTCTAGCCATCCATGCGGACTTGACCACAGTCAGGGCTCTGATACTTGGTAAGTCCATAAATGAAATGTACTTGCAGCTTGGATTTCTTCCTGAGAACTGGCTCAGTGTGGGAGAGGCCTGTGTCGTAACAGCCCACACTGACTAAGCACTTATTGGGGCCTGGCTCTGTTCTCAGGACTGCTACAAGTACCATCACAGTCAATGCTCACTACGACCCACGAGGTAGTGACAACTGCGATCCTCATTTATGAGTGCAAGACTGAGGCACTGGGCTACTAATAATTTGCCAAATGCCCCAGGTGGGAGCAGGGCTGGTACAGGAACCCAGGGTTGGCATCTGTCAAGCTCAGAAGTCAGCCCTCTGCCTGCTGCACCCCAGCACCACAGCCAGGTCCCGCCCCACTGTGAACCCAGCAACTTACACCTTGGTCTGCATCCTGCAGCTTGGACAGGAGGGAAGGTCCTGACTTCCACACTTGCAGGTGACCATGGAGCTGCCCAGTCTCCCCTCAAGTGGACGATCACTGGTGCTCTGCAGAGTTGCTAGGAGGTGAGAGGCCTGTGTGAGGCGAGGGGCCCCTGTTGGTGGTCCCCATCACAGTTGTCGGCTGGGATTCAGATATGCTAAGCCATCACTGATGGTCTTCCTCTGTGGAATTCTGTTTCAGAAAGGGAAAGGGGGCTGGTGCAGAGGCTGGGAAAGAAACCCCCAGGGGTCCTGCCCACTTCCCGTGCACCGACCACAGAGTAAGATGCAGGGAGATTATGCTGGCCCAAAGTGAGAGTCCATTCAGGTCTTCCCGTGAGGACCAGGCCACCATCCCTTCTCAGCTTTCCTCTCTTGGTTTCAGGGCCTTGAGGAGGCCCACACTACAGGGGGAGCAGGGTGGGTTGTCTGGTTCTTTGATCTGTAGTTCTGTATGAACTGGGTGTGGTGGTGGGCAGGAAAGGGGGAGGTTTGGGAATAACAGGTCTGGTTCCCATTCGGGGCTTGAAGGCACAGGTGCACTGCAGCCCTGGCAAGCTGGCTGACCTCAGTCAAGGCTCACGCCCCTCCCCTACAACCTGCTCCTGTTCTCTGCCTCTTGTGCTAGAAGACCCATATCAGTCACTGGCCCTGGCCCAAGGGTCCCCTTCCTTCCTTTGGAAGTTTGTATAGGTTTCTATGCACAGGACACACACAATTCTAAAGTTGAGGTCTTTTCCTCACATTCCTCTAAATCACGGGAGTGTTCCAGTCTGAAGCCTTTCTCACTCTCCCTCCGACTGGGGCCTTCCTAATGGGGAGGGTGGGTGGAGCACTGGCCTGCCAGCAGGGGGCGCCACAGCCAGGACCTGGGGGAATAGGAATGGGAACAAATGCCTTGTCACACACGGCCACCCACCTGTGCACAACTCCTGCCCCGGGAGCCCTCTTCTGGATTTTGGCCTTCCCTTGGACTCTGGGTGAACCAACCACAGCAGTATTTTCTTTCCTTAAATTAACCTCCATTTTTCTGGTTAAATTGAAAAATAGGCCAAACCGTGACTTATGAAAACCACCCAGTGGAAATAACTGACCCAGGCTGCCGACCCCTCTGGGTGCTGCTCTCAGGGCATCAGTGCTCCCAGGCACAGATATGAGATGTTCCTAAACCCAGAGGGGCCGGCTGCAGGCCCAACACCTCAGCCTGCCTTTTACAGAATAAGGAAGTCGGTGGACACTCAGTGGGCACAGCTGTCTGGAGCGAAAAAGTGAGTAAGTCTCACTCCCCTGGTGGGGGGAGTCCTCGTCTGCAGAGTGGCCCCAGCAGCTGCACCTTCGAGCAGGGACCATCCCTCCTAGGCCTTCTTCACCCTGGAGCCAGAGAGAGCTTTCTGGAATGCAGACGTGTGGAGCTTCCCATCCCAGCCCTGCAATCAATGACCAGCTCCTCCTAAATGGGTTAGGCAGAATGGACGGTCCATGGAACATAGCCGAGTTGTCACATAAGTGCAGGAGATTCCGGAACAGACCAAAATAAATAGATTCTTCCCTGCGGCACTCTCAGGTACATCAGATGTAGTTTGGTTCACTTAAAGAAACTATTGTGGGGGCCTCTGCACACTGTTCTAGATGCTGGGGATACAACTGAGAGCAAGAGAGACAAGGTCCCTACTGTCTTGGGATGGGGATGACAGGGAGAGACAAGGGGCTAATGGGCACAAATGTCCCAGAGTGTGAGCACTAGCCAGCAGCATCTCCAACTAATTCCACCAAAGGAATTAGTTGACAAGATTCCCTTGTCACAGAGCACCTGCTCGCCTGCTGCAGTGGTGTGTGCTGGGCCAAGGGCACAGACATCCTCTTAGGGGGGTGCACTCAAAGCCCTTTTACCAGGAAACACGTGTCATTGACCAATGTCATTCCCAACACCCTCACCCTTCCACCTTCTCATCAAACCCTGCCTGTTCCAGTGTCACCTCCTCCAAGCAGCCCTCCAGTGCCCCTTCTAGGCATGCCCTGTCCCAAGGCAGTCCTTTCTTCAGTACAGTGCCCTGCCTCTAGAGTGTCCTTCTTTTGGTCAAATGCAGTGAGCCTTAGATGAGCTTCTTTAAACTTCTGCAGTTTTAACTTGTCTGGTCATGGAAACTCTTCTTGATTGCAAAATAGGGGAATCAATCCATAACACACCTTTTCTCCCAACCCTGTTTGCAACAAATTGGGAACTATCCAATAGCCAGTCTGAGTAAATGCCAGTTTTATTCTCAAAAACCCAGGTGGAGGATGGCTTTGGATCAGGCACCAGCTGCTGGCAGAGGGCCAGGTTGAACAACTCGGCTGTCCTGAGCAGGGCAGGCCCTGGCCACGTTGCTAAGAGCAGTCCTGAGCCTTGGCTCTCTGCCAGGCAGCAGATCTTAGGGTAGAGAAGGAAGGGAGGGAGACTGCTGAGGATTTCTAGTTGTCATTCCCAGATTTATCACTCAGATGGGCTCCTTCTCTGGGGTGGAGGGGAGGGTGGTGCATGAGGCTAGGAGGGAAAGCTAAGCGCACTCCTTCCATCTGGAAGGAAACAAGAGGAACAGGGGAGTAGTGTCCAGCACACACATGCTAAAATGTGAAACAGATCAAAGCAAAGCCGCTGTGCTACGGCTGGGAGAGAGCAGTTAGTCTCACCCACTACAGCACCCAAGCCCCTCCATTGCAGTCTGCCCGGCAGACACCAAATCACACTGGCTTTGCAAATGAGCATGGTGGTCGCAGAGCCCTAGGCAGCTCTTGTGCAATGAGATGTAAAACCTCCAACCCAGGGCTTAGGAGTGACTGCTTTCACTTCCAGATGTCCTCCCTCCAGCCCGCCTCCTGAATGCCTAGGGTTCTTCTGAAGTCCAGTCTTAAAAGCTCTGCCCTGCACCATCGTCTGCCGTCCACTTGGCCATGTGAGTCTCTGCAGGAAGAGGCCAGAGGCCAGTGGGCAAGAGTCCAGGAGCCCAAAGAGAGGTGGTCTGAGGAACTGTCAGCACCACAGCTTACCAGGACCTGCCAACCCACTGGTGCTTTTTAAACAAAGTACACTCAATAGTCTGATCAGTTATATCAAACTACCAATGGCATGAAGTAATTGCTGAGTTTTAATTACCTGACAAGTACTCTTAAGGAGACCTCCCCACCTCAGATTTCTGGGTTTGCCAACAGCCACCCATCAGTGTCTCAGCACCACAGCCCTCAAGGAACTTGCAGTCCAGGGAGTTGAGAGCCCTCGTGTGGACACAAGTAATCTAAGGTGCTGGTGTCTGGCCCCAAGAGAAGAATTCCTGGCCAGGGGAATCCAGGAAGCTCCTGACCCATCTGAAGGATGAAGGTGATCTATGGTGCCTGAAAGAGAGGCAGGATCTGCCTGGGGAGGAAGGAGAGAGCTGCCACTGTAGAGAGAGACAGAGCAGCTGGGGCAGCTGGTGAGTGTCCCTGGGCCTGGTGGGGTCTGATATGTCTCTGTGTCGCCATGTCCAGTCTAGGACCCTGCACAGGGAAAGTGCTCATGTTTGCATGCAAGATAATGAAAGTCTAATGTCCCTGCAGGGACACCTTCCCTGCAGCCCTCGGACCACCCTGGCAGGATGGAAGGGAAACCTGTAGTTGCAGGTCATTTAAACAAGGAATAAACTTGCTATGAAGTAGTGAGGCCCCTACCCCTGGAAATGTGTGAGCAGAAGCCTCCTGAGACCACCTAAAGAACTCTAGGGAGACTGGACAAGAGAACACTCACCCAGGTCAGGGGACCCTCAGAATCTCTGTCCCTTTCTTCCAGAAGTACATTTAGCACCCCAAGGAGGACAAGCAGAGCTACATCCGGTAGCTGCAGGCCCACCAGAGCTCTGAGGCCTCCTGGGCCTTCCTGCAGAGGTGAGCAGCCCACAAGGCACCGTGTGGAGAGTGGGGTTGCCAGGCAGACACAGCATCTCCCCCCGAGGCCTGGGGCTCCAAGGGGTTTGCAGAGAAGAGAGTTGTCTGGAACCTGGTGGGTGAGAGTCACCGCCTCAGCGTCTGCATACGTCAGGTGGCTTCGATTGAATCCTCATCCTCCTGGCCCCAGAGAGCTGGCTTCCAGTGTTCCTCCTCCACCAAGATCAGGACCCATCCTGAACATGTCAAGACAGATGGCAGCTGTCGGTGGAGTCAGAGAACACCTGGTGGGGCTGGGGCCGTGGTTACTTTTTGGAAAAGGGAGAGGAACCTGCGACTTGAGACAGCTCCTGCTCCAACAACCACATGCAGACAATCTCTGGGGGCTGTTAACAGGCAGCTTATGATGTGGCAGGACTGGGGATCTGCATCTGTGACTGGCCGTGGGCAGCTCGTGCTGCGGGCGCAGGGGCCACACTGACTGGCCGCAGCCCTGCGGTACTCACGCTCCATGCACCAATGTCCTGCTGCAGCCCCAGAGCACCGCCTTGGGCTCTGGTCAGCCTGTGCCTGGGACTCCCAGCTGAGCCTCTGTAAGCAAGCACCTGCAGTTGGAGGATGGTTACCCCAGGCCCTCCCCACATACCCAAGAGGTTGCCAGAGCTTGCCTTACCTCCCACTGCCCCCACAAGCTTCCCGGGATCAGTGTCCAAACAAACCATTTACAGAAAAATCCATGTCTCAGGGCCTGGCTCTGGGGAGTCCCAGTCTCAGGCAAAGAAGAGAACCCAGTTAATCAAGCATCTTCACCATGGAGGGCCGTTTGTTTTTCTTTTCTTCCTTTTGGGAAGTCTCATCAGTCGCAGCACCTGCCTGTAGCACATTTTACATTTAGACTCTCAGCTGCCACCAGCCACCCTGGCTCCAGTCCCCTCTGAGGGGCACATGTTGGCAGGTTCAGGAGCCAGTCTCTGGCCCCACAGGTGACTGCTCCTGAATGCCTGGGTCTGAATCCTGGCTCTGCCATGTACCGACGCTGTGGCCTTGCACAAATCCCTAAAGTGCTCTCTGCTTGGTTTTCTCACCTGGAAAATGGAGCTGCCATAGACCTTCTCTTCACATTTGGTGTGGATTAATGAGTGACTCCATAGACAGGGTGGCACCCAGTGCCTGGTCTGAGGCACAAGTTCATGCTTGGCACCCTCCCTTTGCTCTGGGCACAGCCCCTATCCTACCATCATATAAAGAGAGGTCAGCCAACCTTTCCCATTAAGGGATGGATGGCAAATAGCTTAGGTTTTATGAACCACAGGGCCTCTATCACAACCACTTAAAGCTGTGGCTATAGCAGGAAAGTGGCCACAGAAAATGTATAAAAAAGGGGCATGACTTGTGCTGATAAAGCTTTATTTACAAGAACAGGCAGAGGGCCAAGTTGATCCAGAGGCAGCCCCATTGTACTTACTGGGTTTCTGCTCAACATCTGCTTTCTGTCAAGTGCCTGGTGATAAAGACCACCAATTGGAAACCACAGGTCCAACCTATCAGAACCACCAGGAGTAGCTGGTGTCTGCTGGTTCTGAAGGAGTGGCAAGGCCTCTGTCCTCATCGTGAGTGCCAGGTCTGTGAGTACCAGGGCTGAGCAGTGTGTGCCCTGAGACCTTGGCCTTCCCCAGGGTGGTCAGGGTGTGGGCTAGGCAGCCCAAGAGCTGCTGTACTGACCGGTGCTCCTGGGAACAGCTGTCATCCCCTGTCATGTTTTTCTCCCTTAAAGTGCCATTTGTCAGAGCCTAGCAAAGACCCTGTCATCTGGCTTAGTTCTTCATTCATCTGAGGCCCCGTGGCCATCTCCTTATTTTGTGATAATAAATTATTATGCAAAAACCTGGCATGTTGCAGGGAAAAGCCACTCAAACTCAGCCTTGTTTTTAAACAAACAAATAAAATGTGCTACTTACTTATTTAAAACATGGCAATTTAAAAAACTCTGCTATACACAAATATAACCGTGACGATCATAACATACACTTTTAAGAATATGTCACTCATAACCCGCCACACGAAAATGACCCGCTTTTCTTCTCCTTGTTTCTCTCTGTCCTCGCTGCCACACCTGGCTAGGTGCTGAAGGGTGCTGAGGCACCTGCGTTTCCTGTGGACGTGTGGAGATTCGAGGACCTCAGCTGACGTGGGACCTCTCGAGTTGGGCACTGACCCTCCAGCTGACAGCACAGAGGCCCCTGAGAGTGTGCTTGTGGCCAGAGGAGGCCCCGCGACGCTCTTAGTGAGTCCCCCAAATCAGGCTGAGCCCTTTTCTGAGACAAGCTTTTTCAAACCAACCTCCTTTGTTCTCCATCAGGACCAGGGACTCCAGGACGTGAACCTGAGGCCAGGGCCTGGACTTCACGGAGAAGGGTGCCCCTGGGTGCTGGGCTGAAGCCCTCCCAGAGGTGCCTTCTTGATGGCTGGGATGGGATTGCTGCCTCACTTGGAGAGACACGGCCCCACCGACTCCTGCACCCTGGTCCTGGAAGACAGGTTCTGGACTCTGGTGTCTCGGATTGTGAGGGAAATAAGTTTCTGGTATTTGTGACCCCGAGTTGGTGGGAATTGGTCACAGAGGCCCTAGGACACTAACACACCTGGGCTGGGAGCCTGCACTGCTGGATCGTGGCCCCAGCACCTCTCAGCGTGGCCTCCCTTCCCATGTTCCCTGGACAAATTCCCATGGAGCTCAGCTCTGCAAGGGTCAAGACTGAGTGTCGGGGACACACCTCACAGGACACCTACCTGACGGGGACACACATCCTAACCTCAGTAAGAGTGGGATTTCATCACAGAAGCCCCAGTTCTTTCTTTGGATTTACACAGGGCTCTGAGGGGTGTGGGATGGGGAAAGCGGGGTGCAGAGGCCTTGCAGCCCTGTGTAGGGTCAGGGGGGCAGGAAGAAAGGCAGCAGGGCGCATCCACTGCGGGCAGCCCCCGGCACAGGGCAGAGAGGGTGCGTAAGGCTGGGTGGGCAATGGGCCAGGTTGAGGGAGGCCATAGCAGGCAGGCAGTGGGGAGCAGCACACAGAGCCACGGGAACACACCTCACAGGGACCCACCTCACAGGGACACATACCTCAGGGACACACCTCACAGGGACACACCTCACAGGGACCCACCTCACAGGGACACACCTCACAAGGACACACCTCACAGGGACACACCTCACAGGGACACATCTCACAGGGACACATCTCACAGGGACACACCTCACAGGGACCCACCTCACAGGGACACACCTCACAGGGACACACCTCACAAGGACACACCTCACAGGGGCACACCTCACAGGGACCCACCTCACAGGAACACATAACATAGGGACACACCTCACAGGGACCCACCTCACAGGGACACACCTCACAGGGGCACACCTCACAGGGACCCACCTCACAGGGACACACCTCACAAGGACACACCTCACAGGGACACACCTCACAGAGGCACACCTCACAGGGACCCACCTCACAGGAACACATAACATAGGGACACACCACACAGGGACCCACCTCACAGGGACACACCACACAGGGACCCACCTCACAGGGGCCCACCTCACAGGGACACACCTCACAAGGACACACCTCACAGGGGCCCACCTCACAGGAACACATAACATAGGGACACACCACACAGGGACACACCTCACAGGGACACACCTCACAGGGACACATACCTCAGGGACACACCTCACAGGGACACATACCTCAGGGACACACCTCACAGGGACACACCTCACAGGGACACACCTCACAGGGACACATACCTCAGGGACACACCTCATAGGGACACATACCTCAGGGACACACCTCACAGGGACACACCTCACAGGGACACATACCTCAGGGACACACCTCACAGGGACACACCTCACAGGGATACATACCTCAGGGACACACCTCACAGGGACCCACCTCACAGGGACACACCTCACAGGGACCCACCTCACAGGGACACATACCTCAGGGACACACCTCACAGAAACACACCTCACAGGGACACACCTCACAGGGACCCACCTCACAGGGACCCACCTCACAGGGACACATACCTCAGGGACACACCTCATAGGGACACATACCTCAGGGACACACCTCACAGGGACACACCTCACAGGGACACATACCTCAGGGACACACCTCACAGGGACACACCTCACAGGGACACACCTCACAGGGACACATACCTCAGGGACACACCTCATAGGGACACATACCTCAGGGACACACCTCACAGGGACACACCTCACAGGGACACATACCTCAGGGACACACCTCACAGGGACACACCTCACAGGGATACATACCTCAGGGACACACCTCACAGGGACCCACCTCACAGGGACACACCTCACAGGGACCCACCTCACAGGGACACATACCTCAGGGACACACCTCACAGAAACACACCTCACAGGGACACACCTCACAGGGACCCACCTCACAGGGACCCACCTCACAGGGACACACCTCACAGGGACACACCTCACAGGGACACACCTCACAGGGACACACACCTCAGGGACACACCTCACAGGGACCCACCTCACAGGGACCCACCTCACAGGGACACACCTCACAGGGATACATACCTCAGGGACACACCTCACAGGGACCCACCTCACAGGGACACACCTCACAGGGGCACACCTCACAGGGGCACACCTCACAGGGGCACACCTCACAGGGACACACCTCACAGGGACACACCTCACAGGGACCCACCTCACAGGGACACACCTCACAGGGGCCCACCTCACAGGGACACATCTCACAGGGACCCACCTCACAGGGACACATCTCACAGGGACCCACCTCACAGGGACCCACCTCACAGGGACACACCTCACAGGGACACATCTCACAGGGACACACCTCACAGAGACCCACCTCACAGGGACACATCTCACAGGGACACACCTCACAGAGACCCACCTCACAGGGACCCACCTCACAGGGGCACACCTCACAGGGACACACTTCACAGGGTCCTAGCTCACAGGGAACCTACCTCACAGGGGCCCACCTCATAGGACACACCTCACAGTGGTCATGGGTCATTCCTTGAAGTGGTCACAGGTCATAGCTCACAGTGAAGTGACTCACAGGGACACACCTCTTAGGGGCCACTTTTCAGGGACACACCCACAGTGGTCACTGGTCACACCTCACAGGGGTCACAAGTATCACTCCTCACAGGTGTGATCTGCAGCCCGTTGCTCTCCTGTGCAGAGGGCCCGTCTCCAGGTGGCCTGCAGGTCGCTGCTGTGGCGTGCTGAGGACAGGGTCTGGGGTCCTAGGCAGGTGCATGTTGGGAGCGGTGTTCCTTGAGTGCCTGTGGTCTGGTGCCTTTTCAGCATGGCCTGGTGGCTGATGGCTGTGGGTCTGGGGCTCCCCTCACGGTGACCAGGCCGGGACACAGTGCTCCCTCCCTGGAAGCTTCTGCCACTCTCTGTGTGAGCATCCACCCCCCTCTCCTGGGCGTGTTGGGGTTCGCAGGATGTTGTTGGCCTGTGTCTCTCTGTGCAGTGGCATGCTGTAGCATGTCCACCATGGGACTGAGCCAGCTCTCCCCAGCCCCAGCCTCAGGTGGCCTCCACTCCACTCTCAACCTCCCTGCTGGCAATGGGCCTCCTGGTCACATGTTGGCCACCCAGCGTCCCTCAGGCCCTCACAGCCATGGCTTCTCAGCTGCTCCCAGCACCTGACTGTGGCCCTGGGACCTGGGATGCCACAGTTCATGCCCTGGGCGCTCTATGCCAGTCTCCTGTAATGTCACCAGGGAAGTCATCACTGGTCCCCTCTGTCCCCGGCCACCTTCTTCCCTGCCCTGTGGCTTCCAGTACCTCCTCCATGGACTCTCTTTCCTCTTCCCATTTCTCCTGGAATGGAAGACCCAGCTCTGGATGCTGTTGCCTGTCCAGTACTCGCTGGGGCACCAGAGCTACAGTCCCCAGACCACAGCCCCCCAGGCCCCCAGGTGCTGGGGCTGTTGTGAGGGGAGTGGACAGCTGGCTGGGTGCTGGACAAGGGACCTTGAGCACTTGCTCCCGAGGCAGCGACCCAGGAAGATGGCAGAACTCTGGAAGGAGATCAAGAGTCGAGGCCGGGATACAAGAATCCCTGCGTTGAGATTTTTCTCATTCCAGTGAGACAGGACCCGCAGAGCAGAGTCCCCCCACAGGTGCAGCCGTATAAAATTGGACATGCTCAGGAGTTAGAAATATCCTCTAAGGATGCAAAGACCAGGCACCAGACTACAGGTGACTTCTCTTTTTTCTTCCGTTAAGACACAAAATGATGTGATGTAAGCTCCGGCTCTGCATCTGGCTTGCTGAGTCTCATAGCACAGTTACTAGACCTCTCTATGTCCACCACTCATCTGTCAAATAAGGATGAGCTCGCCCACTCCAGGACTCTTGACCTGGACCTGGGTTGGGGGCTCCTCAGGATCCTGAGGCTACTGCACGTGCCTTCACTTCATGATTATCATCCTGTTACTGTCGCCACAGCAACACGCACAGCATATGCACACTACACACAGCACCACACACAGCAAAACAGGCAACACACAACCACCGAACATAACACAGAGACACATGCATGCACACATGACACAACACACACTATACATTACTCACGTGTGCACGCTCACACAAGTGCACCTTAAGTGGCATGCATGCATGCACACGTGACATGTGACACACACATACGCTACACACCCCACACCACACATATACACACACTAAATACACATGCAATGGACACAAACACTACTACACATAACACAACACACAGACTACACACATACATCCCACAGTGCACACCCATACTACGCACTCCTGTGCACAGGCATGCACACGCTGCTCACGCACGGGCCTGCAGAGGGGTACCTGTGTGATCCGTGCACAGGCCTGACCTGGGAAGAAAACAAATATCAGGCCAAGAACATGCAGGAAATGGGCTGTTCGGGGCCACGCCTTGTCCAGGGCCAGCGCAGGCAGTGGAGGGCCAACGCCTCTCCCCCTGCGTGGAGTGTATCGGGTGCTCGGGATGTGTGGTTATTCCGTGTGAAAGACCCACTGCAGAGAGCCATGGCTTATTTAAAAATCTGCCGAATCTTGTGCTGGGACAGGAGGTTGTGACCAGGGGTCGGTCTCCCAGGGCCTCTGCAGTTATGGAAAGGGGCATGTGGGCAACCTCTCCTCGCCCTCCCCCCAGTGGGCCCACGGCTGGACAGACGCGGTCGGCTCTCAGGAGCTTTTCCTTCCTGTCTTATCGGCCCGTGCTGCTGCCTGGGGGACCTGGTGGTGGGCATCTTTGAGGCGGGGGCCTGGAGAGTGGGGGTCAGCCTCGCATCCCTCCTGCTCAGTCCTCGATGGCTCTTGTCGCTCTGGGGTCTGCGCAGGCAGGCACGAGCTCACAACTCGTCCTCCCCTCCTATCCCCAACCAGGAAGGACCTCTGTGCTTGTTGTGGTCTAGAAATGAGGTGTCCTCCAAAAGTCCACGTGTGGGATGATGCAGGAAGGTTCAGAGGCGAAATGACTGGGTTATGGGAGCCTGAACCCAGTCACGCATTAATCTTCAGTGGGGATCACTGGGGGTGACTGAGGGGGTGTGGTTGCAGGACGTGGTCCCTGGAGGTGAGCCTTGGGGTTTACTCTGTTTCCTGGCACCATGTCCTGAGCTCTTTCCCTCCACCACACTCCTCTGCCATGATGTTCAGCCGCACCTTGAGCCCCAAGAAAGGGAGCCAGCCGTCTATGGACCTGAACCCTCTGAAACTATGAGCCCCTCTAAAATTGTTCTTGTCAGGTCTTCTAGTCACAGCAGCAGGGAAGCTAAACCGGAGCTCCTCACCCCACCCTGGCTTCCTCATCCGGGTGCCGAGCAGGTGGCAGGTGAGGGCCACACTCTTTCTTTACCAGGGTAGCTGAGATGCGGTCACAGCCACGAGTCCTCCCACGAGAGTGGGTCTCAGGGTGGCACAGACAGGCACAACCACCCCTGCATTTCCATCACCTGACAAGAAGCCTGTCCCCATTAGCCGTCACTCCCACGCTCCTCGCCCAGCCCAGGCACCACTGGGGTGCGTTTCTGTCATAGAGCCACACTTATGTAAAAAGAGAGAGAGAGAGAGAGAGAGAGAGAGAGAGAGAAGCAAGCAAGGTGCAGGGGCAAAGTAAAAAGGGCTGCTCGTCTGAGCTGCCAGCTTCATTTGTATCCATAGGTTACATTAGGTCATTGGCGTCATTACTGCATATTGCTCATTGTATAAGTCACTGTCATGTGGGCAGGTAGGTCTGGTGACACACTGGTGTTGTCTGAGAGAGGTCTTTATATCCAGAAGCTGAGTGTCTGAGATCGAGGTCGAGGCTGATAAGACTCTAGCACAGAGCCTCCTCACGGAGCCAGGCATGGAGCATGTGTCCGTCATCCTACTAGTTCTTGGGAGAAACTGCAGAATATTCCAACTGTGGGAAACAGGGCGTTTGTTAGCCCCGGGAGTTTGCCCCAGGAATGCTGCCTTGGGCCTTTCCACAGCCAGAATCCTCACACACTTCTAACTCCTGTTACTCTGTGCAGAGTCCAGCCAGCCTCGTGGCCCTGGTGACATCTTAGGGGTCGTGTCAAGTCACTGTTGAGGGTTGGAGTTTGAACCTTGCTCTGCAGCTTTCTGCCTCTGTTCCAGTGGGCGGAGCCTCCAGCCCTGGCCTCTGTTTCCTCAGGTGTAGAAATGGGGCCATAATAGCACTGACCCCGGCTCTGCGGGGTAAAGAGCTAATAGGACACAAACTTGGACCATCAGCAGTTTCCAGGCATCCACGATGATGAGGACCGATAACTTGGGGTCACAGGTGTCCACAGCTCCCTACGGTCCATCTCACTCCCCAGGAATGTCAAATGCTATTGGTCCCACGGCACCTTCTATGTGATTCCCGCATGTCTCTCCCTGGGCTGCCGTCTCTCAGGAAGTCCTACTCCTGTTCATGCTTCCAAACCCTGCCAAGAAGACAGGTGACAAGTGCTGGTGAGCATGTGGGGAAATGCACCCCAGACCCTGGTGGTGGGATGTGAAATGGAGCAGCCACTTTGGAAAACAGTCTGGCAGGTTCTCAAAAGGTGAAAGTCACCCTGGGATCTAGCAACCATGCTCCGGGGTTGACACCCAAATGAACTGGCAATGTTCTAGAGGTATCAGTCATCATAGCCAAAAGGAGGAAACAACCCTGAAGTCCACACAGCTGAACAGACAAGCAAAAGTGGCCTGTCCATACCATGGGAAAATCTTGGCCACAGAAGGAATAAGTCTGACACTTGGGACAACACCAGTGAAACTCGGAAGCATGATAAGCAGAAGAAAAACATTCCACCCACCTTAGGTGTCCAGAGGGGGAGCTTGACAGAGACAGCGTGTCAGTCAGCTCTCCACACTGTGACAAAATACCAGAGATAATCCACTTTTAAGGAAGAAAGTTTGGGGGGCTCATGACTTCAGGGGTTCAGCCCATGGTCATTTGGTGGTGTTGCTCTGAGCATGTGGTGGAGGAGGCCCGTTCACCTCTTGGTGGCCAGAGAGAGGGGAGGGGGCAGGGTCCCAACCTCCCCTCCAAGGACAAGCCCCAGTGACCCGACTTCCTCCCACGAGGCCCTGCTTCCTAAGGGTTCCTCCACCTCCCAGCAGCACCACAGGCCGGTGGCCAGGCCTTCAGCACATGGCCTCTGGGGGACACTCCAGATCCTGACCAGAGCAGACAGAAAGGAGATGGCTGGCAGTCTAGGGCCAGGGTGCAGGGGCTCAGGAGGGCACTGGGGGCTGCAGGTCCTTTGAGAGGTGGAGAGACTTTCAAGGTGGACGTGTGGGGGTGCCCGTGACTGGGAAGACACAAGAGGCCACCACATTGCATGCTACGTGGCCAGTGTTGGGGGCCTGAATCAGACCTCTGCAGGCTGTCAGGGAGAAAGCGCCACTTCCACAGCCCTCCCCCAGGGAGCCTCCCCTGGGCCCTCCCCCATCCGGTCTCTGTGTTGCCTGCACAGCCACCTGCCTGCAGGGGCCAGGGCGGGGCGGGGCTGAGCTTTGCCATGGAGGTGTTATGGTTTAGATCTAAAAATGTCCCCCCAGAAGCTCATTTTTGGAAGCGTAGAGAGCAAAGCTCGGAGGCGGGGCTTTTAGGCAACCAGGAGAGCTGCAGCCTGCTAGTGGGCTGACCCTGGAGGAACTAGTAACTTGAAAGGACTGCTCTACTGGGTGTCAACTGTAGGCATGTGGCATAGGCTGGAGGAGGTAGGTCACTGGGGGCATGACTTGGGGGCTATACCTTGTCCCTGGATCCTCCCTCTCCCTCTGCTTCCTGGGCTCCACAAGTGGAGCAGCTCTCCTCCACCAAGCCCTTCCGCCATGATTGTCCGCCTCACCTCAGGCCCAGAGCAATGGAGTCGGCCGGCCGGGGACTGAGGCTTTGAAACCACGAGCCAAATAAACTTCTCCCTCCTCGAAGTTTTCCTTGTCCGATATCTTGGTCATAGCAAAGAAAAGCTGACTAACCCAGGATGCTTTGCTTTTAGGCGAATTTGAAAGATATTCCACTGAACACGTGAGGCATCTGGAAATCGTGAAGGAGGGAGAAGCTCAGAACCTGAGCAGGAGGCGTGGGGGGAGGCGTGGGGGGAGGCGTGGGGGGAGGCGCAGGGGGAGGCGCGGGGGGAGGCGCGCCGAGTCCCTGTGGCCGGGAGTGTGGTTCCAGGGAAGGGCTGTGCTCTCTGACCTGGGCTGCTTGCAAGAGTTTGTGCCCAAGCTGCTGAAGTGGGTGGTGGCTCAGCAGCTCCCCAGCCCCTCGGTGGCCTAGGTTTCGTTTTCTAGTCAGGCAGGGTGACCTGCTTCACCGGTGAGGACATTGTGTGGATCAAAAAGGAAAAGGGAAAGCGAGGGGACTAACAGGGAAGATGAAAACTCGGCGAGGGTCCCTCGAACCAGGCACAGTCCCAACCTCTATGCCAGGACCGCTTTTAGGGGCCGATCTCATGGCATTGCCCCTCTGGGGAGCTCGTGGAGGGTGCGGAAGGGGTGGGCTCCTTCACGTAAGGCCTGGTCACATAAGTGCCCTTCCCAGTGCTGGACCCTGTACCTGGACTGTGGGGTGTCCAAAAGCCTCTACTGGTCACAGCTGCATCCAGTGTGACGTCCAGAGAGCAGCCTCGCTGGCCCAGCTCCCCCTGAGCTCCAGCTACTCTCTGCTCCTGCAGTTGCCCTCCTGGTTCAGTTCCACCCAGCAGACACCTCCGAGCGCCTCCTGTATGCCAAGGGCTAGGAGTGAGACTGGGGCTCCTCTCACAGCTCCCAGGGTGGCACCTGGGCAGTACAGGGACTGCTGGTGTGATGGAGCCCTCCGGGTGATGCACCAGTGTGGCCGCCCCCCGGGAAGGGCAAGGAGCAGAGGCTCCATCCTTCAAGACCCCGTCGTGGGCAGAGTGAGCCTCCAAGACCCCGTCGTGGGCAGAGTGAGCCTCTGAGCTCTGTGGCCCAGCACACAGTAGGTCCCAGGAGTGGGTGAAGAGGGGATGCACCATGCTTGGCAGTGAGAGTTCTTTCTCTCCCTCCCAACTCTGCAGCACAAAGCCCCAGCTCAGCACCCATGGGACCCCGGCATTGCCCAGGTACCCCAGGGTGGAAGGTTGGAAAGTCTCAAGGCCTTGCAGAGGACAGTCAGATAGCTGTACTGACCAAGAAGAGAATAAACTATGTGTGCATGCATGTGTGTGTGAGTTTGAACAGAGACTCCACCTGTGTCTTGTGTTCCCCTGGGCAGAATGTCTGTCCAGGAAGTAATCCCCTGTGGCCACATGGGGGCAGCGCTGACTGGGAAGATTTGAGTTCAGTGCTCTGGTTGTCCTCCCTGGTCCTCGCTCAGGGTACAGCACACTCCTACTCTGAGTTCCCAGGCACCGAGCAATTGCTGAGGGATCAGAAGCACCTCTGGCCTTGGCCTCTGAGGCCCTGAGTTTGAGCCACCCCCGTTCTTGTGGTCTGACTCGGGCTTGCTTCGCTTTTTTCTACTGAATTTATAGGGACAATGGTCAATTCTCACCAGCCTCAAAGGGTCTGGTGAGATGCTTTAAGACAATCAACTTGTCCATGTTGGGAACCCCCAGAAGCCAGCCTTGAGATCGGGGTTTGCAGGCAAGTGGGTTATTGGAAGGCAATCCCAGGTAGCAGACGGGGAAGAGGGGGAAGGGAAGACAGCTGGGAAGGGTGCATTATCCAAGCAACTGGAGCCAGACCCTGGGGACACATCTGAGGGTCCCACCCAATAGCAGAGGGTTGGCACATTTAGCCACCGGCTCCCTCCAGGCTTTGCTGGGGAAGAGCTTCCAGAGGGCTAATTCCTTGGACTTCCAGGTTGCTGTGCAGGTGCCCAGGAGAGCCCTTGGGCAGGGACTTGCAGTGATTGCCACAGTTGGTAGGCTGGCCTGGGTGCCCTCAGGGCAGGAGGGTGAGGACCAGGGTGCCAGCCATGTCTTAGATACCGCAAGGGTGCTTCTTGGAGTGCAATAGGTGTACAGCTGCGAAATGGGGCAGGAGGGATGCCCTGGTGGTTCCTACACAGCACAGGAGTGTGGACACCAGGGTCTGGGCTGCCGGCCTGCAGCAGAGGCCTGAAAACTGTGGCCTCATCACACTGGAAAAAGTCCAGCAGTGAGCGATGTGGGCTGGGTGGACCTGGGCAACGGCTGTCTGTCCACACAGTTTCCCTATTATGTGGCACTGTGCCTACATCCTTTGCCCCCAATGAGGCTGCTCAACCTCCAGTACCACTTCAGGGGGGCAAGGGGATGGGCCAAAGGTGGTGCCAGCTGTTCTGCCTCCTTGAAAAGAGATTTTAGAAGGTGCCAAGCTGCACCTCCTTTGCCTCTCAAGAACCAAGATGGTGGCACTTGGCTGCTCCAGCTGAGAGGGAGGCTGGGAGATGTAGTTTTAGCTGAAAATGTGGCTGCTCAGAGCGAACTAGGGTTGGGTTAGGAAGATCAAGGGAACAGAAAAGTTTGGGGAGGGCAGAGGGCAGGGTCTGCCTGCTGGGCTTTCTGTAGCAGGGAGCATGAGGCCCGAGTGCAGTCCGGCAGGGTCGGTCCCCGTGGAGGAATGCTGGCATGCTCCTCCAGCCCGCCAGGGTGACAGCTACAAGAGCCTGGTGGAAGGCTGGCCTCTTAAGGGTTCTGCCGCACCCAGAGCCCTTCACAGGTGGGCACAGTTCCTTGCTGGAGGTGCCAAGGGCAGGGCCGGGCTCCTTTCCACCGTGGCTGGGTCTGGTGGAAATCCCAGCTCTGCTCTGACTGAGGGGCCTGATGGCTGTCAGCGTTGGCGGGAGGAGGGCATCTTTCTCTTTGCACACCTGCCCAGCCTCACCTTTCCTGAAGTTTCCCTGCACCCCACCTGCCTTTCCTTCCTCCTCCTCTCCCTGTCCACCCTGGTGTCGGTCATTCTCCCTCCCCTCCTCTAGACTGGGAGTCCAGTCCTGCCGGGCCAGCCCTCGAGCATGCCCAGCAAACCTTGATGAAGAATCACAAACACTCAAATTGCCCAGTGAGACCGTGGATAGGATTGCCAGGCGAAGCAAGTGAAAACTCGGTCACCAGCTAAATCTGAATTTCAGGTAAGCCATGGATAACTTCTAGTATAAGTAACTCCCATGCCATTTTGGGATATACTTAGATTTAAAATTATCCAGTTTATTTGAAATTCAAATATATTGGGGCATCCTGTATTTTATCTGGCAATCCTATTCAAATATGTGGCTGACCTGCAGGCTTCAGTAGCTCAAGCCCTTCATTTCAACACAGGGATAATAGATGCCCAGAGGGGAAAAGAGCGCTCTCAGGACACAGAGCAGGTTAGTAGCAGTTACCTCCAGGCACCTGGGACCCAGACCAGGGATTTTCTGAAAAAATAACCAAGGGAAGCAGAGAATGGCGGCTTCCTAGTGAGGTGGGGGCCGGAAAGTGAGTGCGGAGCTTCAGGCAGCAAGGGTGAGGATCTACCTGTGGGCGGAGGCTGGGGCTGACTCCTGACCTCCAGGCCTGGGGGGCCTCCAGCCCATCCCTCATGTGCTTTTCCCTACTGACCACTGGGAGTTAGACTAGCCGGGTCTGATGCCTCCAGTCTGAATGTCAAAAAGACACACGGAGTCCCAGGCTCCATAGTGTCTCTGAGTAGCTCAGGTGGGGCACTGACCAAGGCACTTCCTTCCCAGGCTCAGTTTTCTGATCTGTAAAATGGTGATCTCAACACCCAGCAGGGTGCTGGGGACTAAAGCAGATGCATTTGACATAGCACCTACACACTGTGGAGGGTGAGGGGGGCTCCAGAGGCTGACATTCATGTGATGACTGACAGCTACTCTACAGGAGTGCCAGGCCTGTGCAGACTGTCTCCTGGCACCCAGATGAGGCTCTGCTGAGGTGACTCCATTCACAGTGAACCTTGGAGCTCAGGTGTGGATTTGGGTCTCTGGTCTGGCCTGCAAGCCCCTAGCCCAGGGCATAACATGCCCCATCTGGTGAACTGGCATTTATAGGACCCTAAGCTTCTCCTCTGCCCTGGGTCCAATCCCAGCAGCTAGACCAGGACCGCAGCATTGGGGTGAGGCTGGGACACACCCAGAGGCTGCAGGCTGCAGGGCTTGCCCCTTCCCTGAAATGTGACCCCAGGAACAAGTCCTTTGGGGTAATGGGGTCCAGTACGGGACCAGAGTGCCCTTGGACAAAAAGGGTGCGTTCTGTGCAGAGGCTGCTTTGCTTTCTGGGCGGGTCCGCCGGCGCCCCCTAGTGAGCGGAGCTCAACATCCTACCCTGCTCAGGCTTCCTGCACAGGGAGGCAAGTAAGAAATGCGTTGGACGTGTGACCCAGCATGTGGACAGTAACTGACACCACAACCCTAGACAAACAGTGTTCACCCCACTTCAGGGTGCCCTCGGACAGGCTGTCTTTTCTATTCCATGTTCAAAACTGCTGGGCTCAGCCCACCGGGTTGGTTTCCTCATGTGTCATGGGCTATAGTTTAAAAATCCCAGGAAACCCCTCCCGGCAGCCCCAGGTTTGGTTACCCACATTTATGATCAGACAGATCAGAGTCCCAAGCCTAGATTCTTTCCTCTCTTTCCTCTGAGAGGCAAGAAGCCTGGGCTGCTGTCTACCCCTGCCTCCTGCAGGGTTGGGCCTGGCTGATACACCTGGGACCTGGGAGTCAGAGGGGATGCCAACGGCGCAGAGCTGCCCCTGAGTAGCAGGTGACCTCGGGTAAGTTACCTGACCTCTGGGTGCTCAGTTCCCCACCTGAAAACCAGGGATGACCACACTGGATTGTTGACAGGGTCATGGGCTCATGGAGAGCACGCAGCAGGTCTTGGCCCTCAAGGTGACTACGGCCGTCCTCCAGTTTGTGTGACCTCAGACTTTACACAGGGTCCACTCACAAAGGGTCTTGCTCTGGGTTTAACACCAGGCTGCCACCAGCTTCAAATTCTCAATTTTATCTTTGAATTTGTGTTTCATATGTGACGATGGGACAGGAGGGCAGGGACAGGTGCCTGGGGTGGTCTGGGGTGCTATGGAATCTGGGGACACTGCTGGACTGGGAGCAAGGACTCAGGTGCTGGCAGTGATGGAGGGTGACCCTGTAGAGCAGAGGGGCTCATCATGGGGCCAGTTCTCAGACCATAGAGAGGCCGTTCACCTTCCCATCCCGGAGCCTGTCACAAGGCACCCGGGAAGTACTAACTCTCCAGCCAGAGGGCTGGGACAGGAGCGGGGGAAGCAAACCTCGTCAGTGAACCACCACGGATGGACTGTCCACAGACCTCACGACCCGGCAGTTACTAGCATCCAGCAACTAATTGAGAACCTCTGGATTCAAAGCCCACCTTGACACTGTAAAGCAAATCTCCAATAGAAATTAAGCGGAAAGATGGACACGCTAGCTCAAAAGAGCACCATTTTCCTATGGGCTTTTGATGGGCCGAGCCTTGGTGAGGAGGACTATTTTAAAATTAAATCCCCCTCCGAATTCAAGACTCGGTGATCCAATGCATAAACAGGAGGCTGAATTGTATACAGATGGTGAAACTGCTGTTGGTTTTGTATGACCTCCACCGGTTACAGGAAATGCCGACAGTAAACATTAAAATACTGCTGTATACACTTGAAAGTAAACCCAGATTTACAGCAAACTGATTTGTATGAAAAGTTAAATCTGTTTAGAAAAATTATTCTTCATGAATCATCAATCCCTAAAATATTTATTTCAAAGTTATTCATCAGATGGGGCCAGGGTTGTGACTCAGTGGTAGAGCACTTGCCTAGCACATGTGAGGCACGGGGATCCATCCTCAGCACCACATAAAAATGAATAAATAAAATAAAGGTATTGTGTCCATCTATAACTAAAAAGAATATTTAAAGAAATTATTCATTGGAAACATATCCCGATGTTATCACAGCCTGTGAAATTCTCTTAACAGCTCCAAAGACTGTTGCAGCCACAGAAATATCCCTCTCAAAATGAAAAATGACCCAAAATGATGTTTGGTCTTGCATTTGCCAAGAAAAACTGGCATCACTTTCAATGATATCTATCGAAAATGAAGTTGCTAAAAGTACACATTTCAATGACCTAAATGAATTTGCAGAAAAGTGAGCCAGAAAAATGGTAAGACTATCACAGTAGTAAAGTACTGTTATGTTATAAAGATGATGATTCGCACAGCGTCCTTTTATACTTTCTACATTTGTGTTTTGCTTATGCTCCACTGTCAAATCTATCACATTGCATAAGCGGCACATTTTCAAAGGGAAAAGCTTTTATTTAGTTTCCTTTTCTGCACCTTCCCCCTGCTTTTACACACAGGGCCTGCGTGTTGTTATTCTGAACTGGGCCCCTCGCGTCATGAAGCCAGGAGAACTGAGTGTGGAAAGCTGTAGCTGTGGGTATTGCTATAACATTCCCAACACAGACTTTCTTCCCTCGGGAATCTCCAGTGTGTGTTCTTGGGGGATCACGGCTGCGCCTTCCCTGTGGCACCAGGTGGTGGGGTTCGTCTCATGGGTCCTTCTCAGAAGGGGGTGCAGGTGAACCCACGCTCCTCCTCCTCCCACTCAGAAGAGTGCTGGCCCCATGGACGGGCAGCAACCACATCACTGGACGCTCTTTGCAAATGCAGAACCTTGAACTCGCCCCAGACCTGCTGACCCAGATCCCGCATTTTAATAAATATTCCAGCTCGATGAGTAGGCGGGTGAGACTCTGGAAAGGGCAGCCCCAGGGGAACTGCTGGTGCCAACTCACCCAACTGCTCGCCCAACTCACCTTTGCCCTGTAAAACTTAGTCACGACTGTTGCTACTCAAAGTTTGACCACCGGGGGGCACCAGAGCCAGGTCATTTGGGCTCCACTTGCCAATCAGGAGCTTGGAGATAGTGTCAGAACAGAGCGGCTTCCTCCACTCCCTCCACCCTACCGGGCGCAAGAGCTTTGTGCCAAACTCCTCAAAGGCACGTTGAGTTGAATTCTTCATTTGCAAAAGGAATGCTGATCTGAGACCAGAGAGCTGCTTCCCCTGTGAGAACCCCGTAGTTGAGGCCAGCATGCAGGGATGGGGGCCCAGGACTGGGGCTGTAGTCTCGTGCTTCCCTATGGCTGCTGGGTGACCTTGGGCAAGTCACTCCTCCTCTCGCAGTCCAAGCATCTCCATCCATAAAGTGCAGGCAGTTGGGCCAGGAGACTCCCGAGAGCCCTCTCAGCCCGCAAGGCTCAGCCCAGCCCTGAAGTGCTCCCTGATACAGCCTTGCCCTGGGCCCAGAGCCTGCCAAAGAACTGGGACCAAGCTCCCAGCTCCCAGCTCCCCAGGTGAGACAAGCTCCTTGCCCTGTCATTCAAGGCCTGGGAGACCTTAGCCCCTGGGATTGGGGCATCTGGCAGACCTGGATCCCAAGGTGCCCAGCATTCTAGAGGCAACAGGACTCCCATCAGGTGGGTGTGAGCATGGGTGGAGAGGTGTGGATGGTGAGGGCACTCACCCACCAGCCTCACAGACAGGGAGACTGAGATCCAGCAAGGAAGTGTCCTGTCACGGGTCCTGTGGCCAGGGTCAGTGGTGGAACTGGGGCCAGAACCCAAGCATCTGGGAGCTGGGGCAGCAGCCCACATGCTGGAGGCTTTGTTCCAAGGCCTGGGGCCCAGAACTGGATGCTCTCCTAGCCTGGGGTTCTGGGGGAGCTGGCACTCACGGATGTCCCCCCAGGACCTGCTTGCTGCCCAGAGCAGAGCTCCGAGCCCCGGCCAGCAGAGCAGAGAGGGCTGTGAGAACTGCCCACATTCCTAATGCTCTTGGGGTTTCTGCCAGGATAGCAAGAGCAAGGGTCTCTGCCCACAGCAGGGTCCTGGTGCAGTCCTCCCCTCGGCTCCCAACTCAGGAACTGGAGACCCACTAACCTACTGGCCACAGGAGGTCAGCTATGTCATCTCAGAGCACTATTCTTACCAGGGCACCCCTCTGCTCAAAATCCCCAGAGGGTTCCCATTGCCTGGACAATAAAGCAGTGAAGAGATCCACTATCTGTCAGACTTGGGATCCCAGCCACCTGCCCTCGGATCCACTGCCCAGCATCCCATGCCTGACCCTGGCTGCCCACCTGCCTGCTTTCACCTCTGTTCAGAGGCCCTACCTGTGCCAGGCACTGCCCCAGGCACTGGGGCAGCAGTGGGCAGACAAGCCCCTCTCTCTTCAGGCTTTTGTTCTGATAGACACATACAATAGCCCACCTGAGACCCATGGCATTTAGCAGGGAAGGAGGGAAGGGGATCGGCACTGTCCATGGGTGGTCAGGGAAGGCCTCAGTGAGAAGGTGGCACATAGCCAAGGCATGAGGCATGGGAGCAGCTGTGTGGGTGTCAGGAGAAGCATCACACAGAGAGAACCACAAGTGCAAAGGCCCTGAGGCAGGAATAAGTTCAAGCATGTATAAGGAAAGTGAGCAAAATGAAAATGGACCAGAGTGGATGGCCAAGGCTTTGTTCAAGGAGTGGGGACAAGGCTGCCCAGTGAGCCTGGAGGGGCAAGAGCAGAAGTGGGGACCACTAGAGGCAGCCTCCTTGCCCCACCTCCAGAGCTTCCTAGGAGCTGTCCCCTTTACCTGAAACTCCCTCCTCTGAACTGTGACCAAAGACACCTGGCTACTCCTTTGAGCTGAACTCACTCCCATGTCCCCTGCTGATCAACCCAGCTGCTCCTCTCTGCATCCCCAGGAAGAAATTCCCTCTTTTGCCTCTGGATGCCCACTTGCTTAGACCCCCAACAGAACCTCTCACTTGTGAATTTTTCTTCTGCTGCGGTACTGAATGCTGAGTCCTTGGAGCGCCGGCGCCCATCTGCTTTTACCACCAAGAAGTCAGCACACCAACGAACGCTCTAGCAGTGCCTGTGAGTGCCAGGGCCCCGGGGCATCCGGCAGGGTCACTGGGCAACCTCCCCTACAGCCCGATGGCAATCGGTGAGAGGGCAGGGCAGGGCAGGGCCTGAGCTCCTGTGCTTAAAACATTCTCCAAGACATGTCGGCCATGTGCTGGGGGCGCGGCCCCTTGCTGTTTGTCAGGTGCTGTCCAGGGCGTGGGGTGCACGTGTCTCCAGAGACAGTCTGGAAAAGCACAGCCAGATGGTCCTGAATTCAGATCCGCAGCAGCCAGCCTTAGCTGCCAGTGTGGAGCCAACGTCCCCGAGTCCAGCTCCTCCCCTGCAGCCCTCGGTAGCCACAGGACCCTGGGGGTAGGGTCCTTCCTTCCCACCCCTCTGAAATGGGCTGAGAGAGGAACATGAACTTGGTAGAGGACCATGGGGCAAAATGAGGCCTCTATTAGGCGGGGGATGTGGGTGGAGTGTCCTGTGACCAGAGAGCACAGCCAACTTGGGTGGCTAGGTGCAAGCGCCAGCACTCAGGAGAGCCCCACTCAGAGGTGGGACAGCCTCCCCAGTTCGTCACGCAGTCCACCACCACAGCTGCAGAGTGGATGTCTCCAGGGCTGTGGCTCTGCCGTGCAGCGCCCAGGGGCAGGTCCGGGGCCTGAGGCTGCGCTGCTGCCCGGCCCGGGGATGCCGATGTTGCCGGTCCTGCGCATGGCACTTGGAGTGAGCCTGGACCTGCCCCAGCCCTGCGGCACTAGGATCTGCGATGTCACAGATGCCCCCAGGGATGGTGGAGACCGCTGGTGCAGGGTCTTGGAAGAATGCGTATTTGGGGACTCAGCACAATATGGAGAGAGGCCAGCAGATTCGTGTCTTTCCGGCTGCCTGTCACCACCTGTTAGCGCCTCCTGAGGTTTATTTTAGGCACAGTGTTATTCACATAATATCCTATAGTCTGCTCAGCAAAATCCCGACGTGAGCCTGTGAGGTCTTGCCACAGTGACCAAAGGACCAAATTGGTCGGACGACAGGGGAAGGTGGGGCTGGGCTGGAGGGAGGCGGCTCTGTTCGGGCCACTTACTCCAGGACACCTCCCTTGGCACGGGCCAGTTAGCAACCTCCCAAGGCGGACAGTCCTCCAGTGTTGCCGACAGGGAAACTGAGGCTGGGAGTGGGACGCGCTTGGCCCGGGTAGGTGGGTGGCAGAGGGTAGGGCTGGGACGGGACTCGGGTTTATTCACGGGTTGCTGGGCTGATCAGTGGCCCCCAAATTCACGCCTACATGGACCCTCAGAAAGTGACCTATTTGAAGAAGTGTCTTTGGTGACGAAGTAAGTTGAAATCGAGTCACTGACCCAATGCAGCCCGAAAGGAGAAGGAACATTCGATACAGGGGACCCGAGGCCACATGAAGAGAGATGCCCAGGAGCTCTCGTGCCACAGTGGGATGGGGACCAGAGTGATGGTGCCACTAGAGCAGGTCGGCAGAGAGCTGCAGGGAGCCTCCAGGAGGGGGCCAGGAGCACATCCTCCTACTGAGCCTCGAGAGGGGGCCAGCCCTGCCCAGCCTGGACTTCCGACTCCCACCTGTGCAGGGACACGTTTTTGTGGTTTCCAGCTACTTGTTTGTGGAGCTTTGTTTTGGCAGTTCCAGGAATTCCAGCACAGCGAGGGGACCAGAGCAGGCACATACCAAGTAAGGAGCAGGACCAAACCCCTGGACGGCAAGTGCACGCACCCACACCAGGGCAAGTCCCCAGAGCTCACAGCCAGGCCGGCAGCCAAGAGGGCTTTCCGTGCAGCTGGTGGGGAGGGATGACTCAGGACAAGCCAGCAGCGTGGTGAGGGAATTCTGGGTAGAGGGAACAGCCTGGGCAAGGCCCCAGGCTGGGAAGAGCCTAATATCCCCAAGGAAGGGCAAACAGGCCAGCAGGACAGGCCAGCATGGGAAGGTGCGGAGAGGGCATGAGCCAGAGGCGCAGGGCTGTGAGCAGAGGCACAGAAGGACCCTGCTTCCTTCCCAGGCAGGCATGGTTTGAGAACGATGTCCACCCTCTGAAACTCACGTTGAAATTCAATCCCTGCTATGACATGGAAGAGGCGGGGGCAGTTATAGGTTTAAGAGCACTTAAGAGGTGAGTCAGCTCTGCCCTAATGAGTGGATTCATCCATTCCCCCGTGAATGGACTTGCAGGTTAATGGTCATCTCCAGAGCGGGCCTGCTACCAGAGCCAGTTTGGCAAGGTCTCTCATGCGTTCCTGGCCTCTGGCCATTGGGTGCCCTGCCCCACTTGAGCACTCTGCCCGCAAGGCCATCATGGCTGACTTGGGGACAGAACCATGAGCCAGAGTGGACCTCTCTTCTGGTCTGGTATGGTGCTGCTGGCAGCAGGAAGGGGCCCGAGGGCATCAGGAGGTCTGGGGAGGGCCGAGGCGGGAGAGAGGCATGTGCTCAGGTTTAGGTGATTCTGACTACTGTCAAATGGAGGGTCTGAAAACATCGATTCATTCATTCATTTGTTGGTTGATGATACGAACACCCCCCAGGACCATGGCCAGGCCTGTGAATGGGAAGAAATGGTCAAGAGAGTGTGGGCTGCTAGTCAAGGTCTGAATCTGCTTCTACCCCTAGGACTGTGTGACCCTGGACAGTCACCTCACAGCTTTCCCCCGCCATGAAAGAAGGAGAACAAGAGTGATGCTTTTCCTTTGTTAAGACCTAGATTAAATGTGTCCTCTCCCAGCTGCCCACAGGCTTCCTCTGGACCCTATGGTCCCACACACTCACACCTGCTATGCACATGCCACCAAAGCTCCTTCTGAAAACAGCTGTATGTGCTGCCCCGAGCTCATGTCTGGGTCCCCAGGCCTCTGCAGGTGGGATCTCTGTGCCAACACCAGCTGAGACTGCCACCCGACCCCAACACCTTGCTTAGGGAGGAAGGACAGATGCCCTCTGGGATGGCAACTTGTGGCCCCTGCATCTGAGAAGGACAAAGGCAGGCAGAACTGAGAGTCACCACCAAGACTATTTTCTTCGGGGAAAACCTTTAAATTCAGGCATGCAGCATTTCTGGTTCTACCCAGGAACAGCCCCAAAGCAAGTTCCAAGATGATTCCTGTATGTGCCTTTCTTATCCCTCTTCCCAGTTGCTCTCTGTTGCTTCCCAAAGCACCTTGCACCCAGAGTATGGCAGCTGCCATTGTATTGAAATGTAAGGGAAACAGTGATCTGGGATTGTAGGAAGCTTTCTGGGTAATTTCTGTTTCTAAAGATTGTCAAAAAAACAATATCTCCCCTGCTCAACTGTCCCAGTTGCTCCCACGAGCATCAAGAATGTTTCCTCCCTGCCACCCCCCTGACCACCTGTCTCGTGTCAACCCCGTCCATTCCTCTGAAGGCTGGCTGCTGAGTGCTGGGAGTGTCCGGAACATCTTGGGGAGGATTTTGAATTGGGTAATTTGGGCTCCTCCAATTTCCTAAGTTCTATGATGCCTCAGATTTTGTTCTATTGTTTCCTGCTAAATTGATGAACAGATCCCCTCTCCCACCAGCTCTGGGCTTCATAAGATGACAGTAGGGACAGGTGCTGAAAGTGCTTCCGTGGGGAGTGAGGGAGGAGACGTGTGACCGCCCCCCCACCCTCGAGGGCACGTGCTTACAGAGCTGTGGCAACGCATGTGTGAGCTCCTCTAAAGCCCCTGGAAATCAAATCCGGTGCAGTTGTTGGGTTTGGACCTGGAGTGTGTGCAGCACAGCATCACAGCTGGCATTAGGGACAATCAGGCCAACAAGATGTCCTACCATGACCCAGATGATGATCCCCCATCCTTCCGTGTGCCTTGTCCCACTGGGCATTTCCCCCAGGCCAGCTCCTGGTCTCCCCTGTGGCCCTGTGGGGTACAGGGTCTGCAGAGGGCCACTTGGAGAGGTCTGTGAATTGCCATAGGTCCTAAGACCTGCCCTGCTCAGCCCTCTGATGAAAGCCGGCCGTTTTGGAAGCTGAGTTGGAGAAGAGACGCTGCGGTTGCATCCAGAGAGTCGGGTGTTCCTTCTCGTGGGAGAGAACAGAGCTGCCGTGGAGAAACTTAGCTGCATATTGCTGAAAGAAAAAGAAACCTGCGCAGGCTCGTGTCTGACTCCAGCTCCAGGACCTGGAAAAGAACTCTGGAGACAGTCAAAGGACCAGCGGGTGCCCGGGTGGGGGGACAGGGCAGGAACAGGTGGAGCACAGAGGGATTTTAGGGCTGCGACTCTATTCTGTCTGATACTACAGTGGTGGACACGTCATTATACATCTGTCCAAATCCAGAAGATGCACAGCCCAGGAGTGGACCTGAGCTTGAAGCACGGATTGGGGGGTGGATGATGGCAGGTGAATTGGGTTCATTGATTGTAACAAGTGTTCCACCTGGGACAGGAGGTTGACATGTGGTGGGCGATGGGGGGCTAAACAGCGCTTGATACTTCTGCTCAAGTTTTGCTGTGAACCTGAAACTGATTTAAGACTCTTTTTTTTTTTTTTTTTAAATAAGGTAGGGCAGAGTAAAGTCAGCACCTCCTCCAGGAAGCCTTCTCTGACTCTGGCCCTGCCATGGCCTCCTGTCAGGAATCTGCAGCCAACCTTGCTTCTCCCCCGGGCCAGCTCCCCCCGGACTAAAGGGTGACTGCGGTTTCCTGATTCTGAACCAACAAGCCCTTAAGAGCCCTGGGGTGTGTGCCTTAGACCCTTCTGTCCCCTGCTGTAGAGCATGCGGTAGTGTCCATGGAACACCCGCTGCGCCCTGCTGATGATTGGGTGGGCTCGTACGGGATGAAGGATGCCCAGTGCCAGGCACATTGATGTGCTCAGCTGTGGTCCGCTGCTGCTGCCGCCGTGCCCAACCCTGGTAACAGAGCCCAGGGACCTGAGCTGCCATCAGGACATGTGACCAAACCCCACGCTGTGTGCTTTACTCCCTCCCCGCCTTGTCCAGGATGGTAGGCTGAGCACCCTTCCCAGGTGCCAGCTGGACAGCAGAGCCCTCACCTGGCCCTGCCTGGGGGTCTCCTGGGCTTCCAGGAGGTCTCTGAATGGCCGTCCTCCCCACCAGGGGCATCTTCCTTCTCAAAGTTGCCTCTGTCTCCTGGATGCTCCCTTTTGGCATGTGAAACTTCCCGTTTACTTGGTGACTCACCCACGAGGCATTAAGTGGCTGTCACTCTCTGCCTTCAGAGGCGGGTAAATCACGACTCAGACACGCAGGCGGGCACAGAGCTCCCGAGACAATGCCGCGTGTGTGTGGGGGCGTGTGGAGGTGTTGGCAGGCGTGGGCCCAATGTAGCACGCACCCTAGTGACACAGAGCTGTGTGACCGGCACCAAACTCCCCCAGCACCACCCAAACTCTTTCCACTTGCACTGTGATCCCAGGAGGCTATGGAGGGGGCACAGTTGGGGTTTGTAAAGGAAAGATGGAGAAGAGGAAGGGCACAGCATGGGCAGGATGGCGGAGGGAGGTGGATGGAAGGGACTCGGGAGCCTGGAGGCTCTGCCACCCAGCAGTTGTGGGATGTGTGACCCTGGGGAATCTCTATCTAGGACACGGAGGGCCGATCCCAATAGGTCACTTGGTGGTAGGACGATCATCAAGCTGAATCAGCAAAAACAGCTTCCTAGGGAGGTGTGGGCAAGAGCAAGTGGGGCAGCCTCAGCAGGGGCCATGAGGGGCGGGCCTAGGGAGCAGGGCCTGAGTGAGCCCAGGGCTTACCCAACCCCAAGGTGCCATGCAACTGCTTTGCCCCACGTGACTCCCGTGGAATCCAGACTCCTGGCCCAGTGGCCCTGGCAGGACAGCTCTGTGGTGGCTGTGTGTGCAGCCTGGGTGACAGCCCCCAGCCTAGGAGCATTGCCCCACCTCTCCCAAGCCTCTGAGACCCAGGGCCTCTCCTCGAGGGCAGTTCTGACTCAGGAGGCTGGGGAGGCCCACAGGGCTCTGCGTACCTAGCAAGAACCTGGCAACTGCCGGTGCCACGATCCCCCCAATAAACCATGGGCTTTTCAGTCATAAGGCTCAAGTGTCCCCATGGATTGGAGGCCCCAGGGGGAGTGGCACTGTTAAATGCAGATCCCTGGGCTTGGCTCCTGGGGTCTCTGATGTGGGTGGTCTTAGGTGTGCAGGATGTGATTGACACGCCACCACATTCTTACTCATTCACCCAGTAGGCTAAAACCCCAGCTCAGGTCACAGAAGCCGTGCTCTGGGGGCCACAGGATCCCTGGGACATTCAGCCTGGTCATTTGGGGGCCACTTCCCCAATGCTCAATACTGCTTATTTACCCCCCTGCAACTGTGAAGGGTGACTTGGCAGCCGATTCCTGTTTAAATGCCAAGGGGCTGGTTGTTTTCCCTAAGGCTGCCCCTAGCCAGGGGCAGGGGTTTCCACGCCCTCCACCCAAGTCCATCTGAAGGAGCTTGGTTGGACCTTAGACCACAGCAAGACCACAGTGCCAGCATGATGTTATCATTGTATGAGTGCCACAACTCAGTGGCTTAAAACAACAGACATTTGTTCTGACGCAGTTCTGGAGGTCAGGAGTCTAAAATCAGTATCATTGGGCCAAAATCAAGAGAACCCTTTCTTGCCTCTTCAGCTTCCCGTTGGCTGCCAGCATTCCTCAGCCTGCACGCCAGGCCAAGGCCAGCATCCTCAGCCCTCCCTCTGCTCAGTCTCCAGGTGGCCTGCTCCCCTGCCTCTTTCCTATAAGGATGATGTAACTGCATTAAGGACCTCCTGGATACCAGGATGACAGCCCCTTCTCAAGATCCTCAGCTTAATCTCACACCTGAAAAAATCTTTTTTCCAAATAAAATCATATTTGCGGGTTCCCAGAGCTAGGGCATATTTGGCCTAGTACACCAATGGCCCCAAAATGCCCCAGCTCTGCTCTCTTCAGAAGACAACTCACTGGACCTGTCTCCATTTTTCTGTGGAAGCTTGGCGTAGCCCAAAGTCTGGAACTGGCAAGAGGTCAGTTGAGTAAGTGGAAGTGAGTTTTAAATAGAAACTGACAAGGAAGTGGGTCAAGGTCATGAACGCAGATTCTTAAAGTTGTGGGAAGAAATCAGAATGAGGTTAGGAGAGGCATATTTGGAGGTCACACTAAAGAGTCCTAGAAGCAAGAAAGAGCTTGCACGAGGGCGGTGCATCCATGTTCCATTCATTCATTTGATGCCCAACAGAGGAGAACAGGGCTGGGCCGGCGGGGAGCGAGGGCAGGCCTGGAGAGATGGCGCTCAACAGCCAGTCTTTCTCCCACCAGAGCTGAGCTTCAGTAAGTCCTCCTGTATTTTCACCAGACATTGCTTTAAGTATTTAGCTGCTAGAGTTTCCGGCACATTGAGATTTATGATGATTAAATCTTTGTGGTCTGTGCCTCGGACTGTTACATAATACTCTTTGTTCCTATGAATTTGCTCTGCCTCTGGGTCTTCCTTATCCAATATCAGTTTGCCATTCTTGTTGCTTTTTGCTTTTTTTTTTTTAATTCCACTTTTCCAATGTCCACTTGGAACCTCCACTTGCCAACATTTTTGGTGTGTTTCCTGTAAACAGCACCTAGCTGGTTTTGAGTGTTTCACACTGTCTTATGATGTTTGCTGGGAAATTCAGCCCATACCCATTTATTATGAAAGCTGAGCTCTACAGTTATTTATTTCTTCTCACTTTATGTTTCCTTTTGCTAAATTGTATTGTTATCCTGCTATTTCCTCTCTTTTACCCCTTCCTTAATTTTGGGTCTGTGAACCAAAGTTATCCATAAAAGTCACGTTTGTATTTGGGAACTTCCAGTTTGTGTGAATTTCACTGACTGGAGCATAGAGACCTGGAGGAGAGATGAAGTGCTGTAATTAGGAAACTTAGGTTGTTTTGGGCTTTGACAGCCATCTGTCATGGGCCCACGTCTGACCTGGCACTTCTGTGACCACTGGATAAACACATGCTAGGCTTCACAGACCTGCCTCCGTTCAATGTCCAGGTTGGACAGAGCATTGTTTGGCAGCCCACCTACTGTGATCCCACCTACTTTAGGGGGGTCTCTGGACGACCTGCATAACTCATGGGAGAACCGTGTTGTTCTGGGAGACCATGTCCTTCAGGAACTCATGTGGCTAACTTGAGTTGGTTTCTGGGGCACACTCACTCATGTGGGCTTGAAATCAACCACTTTCTTATTTCAGATTGACCTTTCTTTTTTTTTTTTTCTTGGTACCAGAGATTGAACTCAGGGCACTTGACCACTGAGCCACATCCCCAGCCCTATTTTGTATTTTATTTAGAGGACAGGGTCTCACTGAGTTGCTTAGTGCCTCACAGTTGTTGAGGCTGGCTTTGAACTCACGATCTCCTGTCTCAGCCTCCCAAGTCACTCGGATTACAGGCTTGTTCTCCCCAGCCCTCCCTCAGCCTCCACCCGTTAGCTCAGAAGCCCTCTGCTTCTGCTCCACTAGTTGCTGTTTTTGGGTTCTTGAAAGTCATGGTCAAACTGATATTCTCTTTTAATGTATTAATAGTAAATGGTGAAATCCTCACTTCCCCTCCTTCCCCACTCTCCCTCCCACATGCCAAATCAGACTTTCCTTCCTCCTCCCTCTCCCCTACCTAGATGTGATCTTGGAATGCTCTGAAGTTTTTCAGTTTCAGGCTAACACATACTTCCCCGCAGCAGCCTGTGGCTTGTACCTAGGGAATCCTCAGCAACTGCAGTGGCTTTTAGATTAAGCCATATATTTTGCAAGGGTCATTGCTTGCTGCCACTTCCTGTTTTGCAAGTCTGCTCTATTTATCAGTCTTGGCCCTGATTGAGCCCTCTCAGCAGGAGGGCAACTTCAGGGCTCCTCCCCCCCCCCCCCCCCCCACAGGAGGCTAGGCCCACTGGGCCTTCTCCCTGCAGTGTCAGGCTGCACCCTCTCTGTTTTCCCCTGTGGATGACTCCCACCACAGCTCAACACAGAGCTCTCGATCACATGACCAGAGTGTCTGGATACTTTCAAAGTCCAGCAAGAATCTGAGCCACTCAGATTCTCCTTTCTTTGGATGTGATGCTCCTTCTGAAATTCTTCAAGATTTTCTGTTTCCTTGGAATTCACGCCTCAGAGCATAACTGAAGCCAGGGACACTGCCTGACTTTTTTCTTTAACCTGTTTGCCTTCCAGTTCTCTCCAGGACTCCTGTTCATTGCATGCTACACTTCCTGGGACTGTCTTTCAAGTCCCCCCCCCACACACACTTTTTGTTTCGGATGACTTTCGTGTCTTTTCTTCATGATATATGGGTATTTGCTACAAACTGTCTTCCACTTTGCCAATTTGGTTCTCTTTCTGAATTTGCCTATGACTGCGAGTTTCCCAGTTCTGTGGAGATGCTAAACGTTGCTATGTTCTACTTGACGCTCTCTGAAAGCTGTCTTGCACATTTTTGTTGAATTTTCTGTTCCCTTAGGTCCCCAATAGAGGAAGGGGTCCATCTGTCCTCTTCCCCATGCTTGTCCCCTGGAAGAGTTTGTGAAGTGTCTCTGCTTTTGTGTGATTGTGTGTGCAGTGTCTATAAAGACCAGGCTCTTTTCTCCAGGGCAGAAGAGGCCAGCCAGCAGGGGGTAGATGAGGAGGGCATGGATGTCCTTGAAGGTGACAAAGAATGAGTTGGTAAGGTCCTGTGGAGCTGCTGAGGAGGCCTCCTGGCTCTCAGCCTCACAGATGGGAGCAGAGCTGCTGTTCTGGGAGGGGGTGCTGCAGCAGGTTCTGGTAGGCCCCGGCCCTCAGAGTGCCAGAGGACTGTGGATGGGTTGAAAATGAAAGAACCTCATCTAATTGCTTTTCAAAGGGTCTCAAAGATATCAAGACTTAAACGGGAAACAAATGCTACTTGAGATTAAGAACATGAAATGTCTAAACTCATTAGTGTTGTGGCTTGTCCCCTGAAAACTCATGTTGGGGGAAGGGATGGGAAGAGGGAGAAAGATGGGCACCTGTTATAGGTAGAGAGGAACAAGAGGTTGACAGTGGGCTGGCTGTATTGCACAGTAGGCTACATAATGACGTTGTACTGAGCGTTTAAAAAAAAACCTAGAAGGATTTTGAATGTTTTCACCATAAGGAAATGATAAATGTTTGAGGGGACAGATATGTTTACCATGATTTACACGTGATGCAATGTATATGTGTACTGAAACCTCATGTGGTAGCCCATAAATGTGTATAGCTTCTGTGTCAGTTAAAAACATAAATTTAGGACTGGGGTTGTGGCTCAGGGGTAGAGCACTCGCTTAACACATGCAAGGCCCTGGGTTTGACCCTCAGCACCACATAAAAATAAATAAATAAAATAAAGGTATTTTAAAAAAACCTATAAATTTAAATTAACAGCAAAAAGAATTTTTTTCCCTAAAGCAAAATGTTGAGAGGTGGCAGGATCTTTAGGGTGGTTGGTTATCAAGAGGGATTAATAGCTTTTTTGAGGTGTGGGTTAACTGTCCACTAACATCATTCGTTGCCTACGGAGCAGGGGAGCAGGTGATTGTGAAGAGAGGCTGTGTGTGTGTTCCCTTCTTCCCACCTGCCTGCTCGCCCTCCTACTTCTCAGCCATGTGATAATGTAGCACGAGGCCCTCGACAGATGCAGCTGCCTGATCTTGGACATGCCCACCTCCAGAACCATGAGCCAAATAAACTTCTTTCCTTTATAAATTACTCAGTCTTGGGTATTCTGTTATAGCAACAGAGAACAGATTAAGATAATTAGTTACCATGGAAATGCAAATTACAATTACAGAGCTCGTTTTTTTTTTTTTTTTTTTCCAATTTCCATTTCGGGGAAAGTGTTTTTTTTGTTTTGTTTTGTTTTTTTTTAAAGTAATGGCCTGTGCAATGAGTGCCCTCTCAGAGATGAGCTGGAAACAACTTTGAGAAACTCATTAACTTGTTTTAGTACAATGTATCTACAGACCTGAGAAAGCCATCATGATTCAGTGTTCCTGCTTCCAGCACTTAGCCCTAAGGAAACAGCTCCACAATGTAACTCATGGTGACTTCCGAAAGCACTTTCTTCCATGCACTCAGTCCCAAAATACAAGCATTTTATGTATTAGAAGAGAGGGGAGTGTTCCAAGTGACTGTGGACAAAATTCTAAGACTCAATTTTCTTAGCAACAAAACTGAGTCCAATGCCACTTGTTTCCTCCGTTCCTTAGGAGTGAAAGAGTGGAACGACAACAAAAAATTCCATGTGTGAAAATTCCCCTAAATAGATCCTTATCAGAGCCTCACTGCTCAGCCCAGCCTTCCTTGCCTCCCTTCCTTCCTTCCCTGTGAGCCTCAAAAGGTTGCAAGAGATGGGGGTCAAGGGGACAGCTGGAGGATCAAATGCAGAGAATGAAATTTGTAGGCGACAAAGTTGAGATGGTGGCTCAATGGACAGAATCCATCTCCAAAATCACTGGAATATTTGCTCCCACCTTGCAGAGAGTGCTGTTTCTAACATCTCTGAACTGCAGTTTCTGTAAAGATGACCCAGGACAGGTATCTCAGATTGACTGTGGGGACCAATGATAGAGCAGACAGGGACTTCCACTTCAGGACTGGGGGCCTGTATCAAGCTTGGACCTTTTCCCTCTTCTCCAAAACACATCTCTCACACACTTCAGGGGACCTAAAGAAGGGGGTGCAGAGCCTCACATCACTCCCTGAGCTAATATATGCTTTCAAAGGAATTCCACAATTACCTCGTGAAAAGCCTGCTACGTTGCATTTGATTTGTGCACTTAGAGCAATACTTAGTTACACGTACACATTTAAATGGGCCGCATTTTTCTGTCCTGGATGCTATATTGAGGGAGCTCCTGTATGTCTAGCAGCACTGGAATTAAGGCGTCGGCGCACAGTAGGCGCTCAAAACCTGTTTGTTAATATTACAAAAACAAATATAATGAATCCAAAGGTGGTTCCCCGGGAGCCGGAGTCCGGGGTGAAAGTCGTCCCGAACCTTGCGGGTGGGTCCTACCACCTGTTACACACCCCGCCCACAGCTCCAGCTCCGCCACGGAACGCCTTGTGGGCGGGGCCAGGGCGCGGTCCTGGGCCGAATCCGCTCGGAAACTTTCGCTGTAGGCGGTCCAGACCTGCCCTCCCGGCCCCAAGGTCCTGGAGGCGCCGAGGGAGAGACGGCCGCAGCAGGCGGGGCGCTCCGCGATTGGCGGAGGCGCGCAGTGATTGATCGGTGCGCCGGCCGCTCAGTGGGCAGAACCGGAGCCGCGTCCGCGAGGCCGCGCCGCGAGTGGAGGGCGGAGGAGGCCCCGCCCCCTGCCCCGCCCCTCGGGCCCAAGTCCGCGCTGGCCGGCGCCCGCTCCGGTTGCTCCACTGCTGTTGTCACCACCCGGCGCGTCCCGCTGCTCCCGATCAACTTCGCGACCCACCAGGGGGCTTGAAGCGCCGCGTGAGGCCCTCTCGCCGGCAGGTGAGTGTTGGGGCGGGGGGCGCGTGCCGGGGATGGGGAGGGTCCCGGAAGGCGAGGCGGCTCCGCCCGCCGCGGGCCTCAGTTTACCCTTCTGAGAAGATGGGTGGCCGGACCCGAAGGCCCCCGCGAGTTCCCCGAAGTTGGAGGGCGGGGGGTCCCGCCCGCCTCGCGATGCCCGAGGCGACCCCTTCCCGGGCCGGGCCCACTCCTCCGTACTGGCCAAGCCGAGCGCTGCCCAGGGAGCGCGCGCCAGAGAGGCCGGGCTCTGGCGGACCAGGGCGGGTGCCCCCAGAGGCGCCGTCCTGCCCGTGCCCAGGTGGCCGGCGGGATGTCGCGATGGGCAAAAGTACGACATCTGCAGAGGAGGGGAGAAAGAATGTCCACGCGCTTCTGCCCTGGTCAGTGCTTTACTCCTTCAGATCACTCAATACAGTTTCACTCTGTAGGTTCTAATGAGAAAGACATCAATCCTTAATGCTAGTCGCTGCAGTAGTCATAATCAGTTCACAGCAAACCATTCTAGATTAATTCTAAGCACCACAAACACACTTAATCCTGACAGGCTCATGACAGACATGCCCTCTGCGTGCCAAGTTCAAGTGTCAGATCAAAAGTCTCAAGCCTTAGGCTCTAAGTCCAGCAGATGCACACTCACTCATACCAGATGCACACTCACTCAGACCGCCGTGATCAGGTCAGGAACCCAGGCAGGCTTCTCCTGGGGTGGAGCTGACCGCTGGCTGAGGAGGCTCTCCCCAGGGCCAAGATGTGGCTGTAGAGTTTGAGAGTGGGGAGGAAGATGCAGAGGATCAGCAACAGTGAAAAGTGTTGGGATGTCAGTCCAGGTCCTCATCAGGCTGTCAGCTTGAGGGCATCAGTGTGGGCTGGCTGAATGTCAGTTCTCTTGCTCCATTATTTATTGCCTGGTGAGACTGCAGGTTTCAAACTGGAGTTTTAAAATGGATTTGCTTAGGCTCAAGCCTAAGGCCATCCTCACTGGACAAGATCCCTTCACCCTCCGTGTTCCCACGCAGGGCTCTAGTGCGCCCAGCCAGCCTGAAGCCTCCAAAGGGCTGCGGACCGTGGCAGCCTGTAACCCTGTCTGGTGGGACCCTGCCTGGGCAGGATACTGCCCTGGAAACTTCATATCTGGTTGGATAGATAGAGGCTTTCTGCAGAATCTGACTCAACCCCTCTGGGTGTGATGGAGAAGTTCCTCTCACCCCATATTTTACAGTTGATGTTATGAAATTCCAGGGAAAAGCATTTGTAGTTCCTTGGCGTCCCCCAAGACTCCACTCCCCTGCTGTGTTTAACCCTCTCAGTCAGGTGGGAGGTACAGCCCCCACTTAGGATAGTAGGCGAGGTAAGGCTTAGCTGGTTTGGTGCCTGTGGGTGATCAGCACAGCCAGGCCCTCTGTCCCCTACCCCCAGTAGTGTACCCTGCCCCTCTCACCTTGAACAGTGATCCCTGGCATTTGGCCCAGGGCTTTGTGGTTTGTAAAGGACTTTCCCTTCTGCCAGAATCCATCCCTCACTCAAGGATCCCTCCCTGGTACCCTGGGTGCTGGCTGCCCCTATTCAGTACAGCCCTGTGAGGGAGTCCACTGGGGGCCCAGAGGCAACACGTCCACCCTCCCCACCTAGTACCTGTTTGCAGCTCTCACAGGAGCCCTTTCCATCTGACCAAGGATCTAGAAAGAGGTTCCTTCCTTCCTGCTTGGTCCTTTGTCCCCCCTACTCCCCCAGACACAGGCAGAATTGGTTGGGAGACTCCCCTTACTTTTCCCAAGTGGAAGTGGCTGGAGGGACTTTCATTCTGGCCTCCCCTGCCCCATCTAGGTCAGGGCTGGACAGGCCTTTGGATCTGGTCACAGAGGGGAACCCAGCTCAGTCTTGGCCCCTGGAAATGCCTACAATTAGGACAGAAGCCAAACATGGTCCATAATGGTGGCTATAAAAACCATAACAGGTATAGAGTTTTGGGCTGTATATGGCACTGCTCCCCACCTCAGGAAATAGGCTAAAGCCCCCAGCCATCAGCCAGCCACCCTGTGCTTCCTTGTTCCTCCCATTGTTTGTTACCTCCTGTCTCTTCTGCTTCCCAGTCTGCCTCATGCTTGCCCTGATGCAGAGCCTCATCTCTCCCTACGGGGCCTGCAGCCTCCTCTCTGGACTATCTTGTTTGCCTCTGACTCCAGACAGCCTGATGGTTTTTACCTCTCCTTCCCTCTGGCCTGTGGGGTCAGGTCCATTGCCTAAGCCTGGCATTTGTTCAGGCCTGGAACCTGCTGTGCTCTCTCTTGGCCTCCTCTTCCTGTGTCCCTTTCCCAGCTCCTGCACTTTGCCTACCACACGCTGATTTGCTGTCCCTGTGCTACCTCTTCTCTTGGGTATATCCCCTGCTGGAGTGGCCCAACCCCCACATACACACACATGCCTCCATGCTGTCTGCCTGACTCTGGGCCTCATTATTCTGAAGTGGGCCTTCAGCTAGGCTTTTGTAGAGTCCCTAGCCTGTCCCTTCCCATGGTTTAGTGAGGGACCCCTTCTGTGCTCTGTAGCCCCAGGCACTGCTCTTTGTGGTTGTTTGTCCATCTAGACTGGGCTACTCAAAGACGGATCTGGCTCTGGATGCATCCTCCCTGGGAAAGGAGGACCAGCACAGTGCCTGGTGTGAGACAGGCCCTCAGTCCATGCCTGCTGAGCAGCTTGAGCCAGGCCCAGACAGGTGCCAGGTGGTGGTCTGTGGCTGTCCACTGTCACAACTGAGGGCATTTCCACTTTGAGTCTCCCTTTATTCCTGTGAACTTGTCACATTGGGAGAGCTGGACCGTTCCTTGGTTTGGCCTTTAATACTCTGGGCAAAAATAGGTACCTGGGAGCCACCAAGGGCTTTGTGTCCTTGTCTTGAGGTGCAGTTCTGTGCCAGGGGATTGGGTCGGGCCAGGCCAATGTGGACATCCCAGGCCAGGGACCTACTGAGCCCACTTCCTTTGGACTCAGTCACAGACACATTTTAAAATACCTTTCTTTAATTTAAAAACATTGTATATTTATTATAGACAATTAGGGAAATACATTTTTAAAGAATTAAAACCATCCATAATCTTTACCAGAGATAGCGTTAACAGTTTAAAAAAAATTTTTTTGGAGTTCTAGATGGACAGAATGCCTTCATTTGTTTATTTTTGTTAATGTTGTTCTGAAGATCTAACCCAGTGCCTCACACATGCTAGGCTAGAGCTGAGTTCAACCCCAGCCCTCAAGTGTTAACATTTTAAAAGCCATTTTCTTCTATATATTTTTGCAGATAAATTTTCTTTTCATTCTAAACAGACCCAGAATAATATCTTATGCTGCTTTAATCTTGCCCATCAGTGTTATGCAAACGTTTCCCCCTTCTGTAAACATTCATGTGCATGATCATGTTGAATAGCACTGTTCTGCTGTACCATGTGGAGAGCTGCATATTTCATTACAGATCATTCCGGATGCCAACGAGTGTTGCTGGGGGGACATCCTGTGTGTGAACCCCACAAGTATCTCCCTGGATTCCCCATCTTGGGATCCTGGAGGTGGAGGCACTGGCCGTTTTCTTGGCTTCCTACAGGCCAGTTTCTAAGGACCCAGCTTCTAGAGGGTGGGGACCACCCTGCAGAGCAGAATTGGGGCTGGCCGGGGGAGGGTCAGTGCATCTGGGCAGAAGACTGCACATGGTCATTGTGCTCTGGCCCTCAGTGGACTTGTGGTTGGAGCAGCCCTCTCTGGGGGACGTAACTCCTCAGCTGAGCTCCTTGGTGCTGGTGTTTGTGTTTTGATGGATAAAAATATGCCTTGGTGCTCACAGGGAAAGAATGCTAGCCATTCTGTGTTTTGTATCTTTATATGATGGGTTCCAAGCTACTGCTCTGGCCATCATGGCAGTGGGATTGCCTGGAACTGGGGGACAGAGGTGGGGGGATGAAGCTCCTGCTCTGCCATCGGGGTGCCAGGCCTGGAGAGGGACTTGCCTAAGATCACCCGACACACCCAGTTCCTAGGTAGGTGCCTTTCCAGGGTTTGGCTGCTCAGGCTTCTGACCCCATACATTATGCCCTAGTGAGTACCTGAACTGCTGCCCCTGCCTTAGTGGCACTAGTCAGAAGAAAGGAGCAGTTGCCAGGCAGGTCCTGCCTCTGTTGCTTCTTTCTGGCACTCGTTGTCCCTGTGAATAACCATATCCTGGAATTGTTTGTTTGCTTTGAAATAAGCTTTTTGATCTAAATCAGGCTTGGCCAACCCTCAGGGAACCTGACAATTAATCCTCCTGCATTCATCCATTCTTACTAATCAGAGGTTTGGCTTTAAATGATTTTACTTTGACTGGAATGTGATATGCATATCACTTGACCCAGCCGTCTAGCTAGAAGCCGCATTTTCCTGAATTTTCCTTTTATAAGGTGTTTTTCAGCTGAATGGGAATGTAGCGACTCCAGTTTGCAGATTGTTTTCTCTTCCATCACACCTGGAATCCCCTTCTCACCCTGACATGGGAGGTGTTATCCCATTTTCCAGGTGGGGAGGCTGAGATGGTGAGGTTAAGCAGCCACTCCCCACGGTGCTTGTGGTTTTACAACCTAGTCCTGTTGGCTGGGATGGTATCTGTTCCTCCTACCCCTTAGCAGAAGGGGGCTAATGGAGAGTGTGTGTGTATCTGTGAGCAGATGAGGAAGACAGGGAATTCACAGAAGCAGCTGGCAGATACCTGCAAAGGTGTCTGTGGAACTCGGCATGAAGGCTGTCCAGCAGGGATGGACGGGCTCCCCAGGAAGAGGTGCTGCAGGAGCAGAGTGTGAGGGTGGGCAGTTGCCTGTTGCAGTAGACCAGCAGCCAGTGCTGTGGAGGGAAGGGACCTGGGAGGAGAGGGTGGAGGGGGCTTGAAAGGCCTTTTTTTCCAGAAACAAACTTGTTGTGGTTTGGGAATACAGGTGTGGACTTGAATTTTAACCTCAGCTCTGCGAGCTGTTTCATCAGGTCTCTCACCTTGGTTTCCTAGTCTGTGAAATGGGGTGAGGGTTGGAGATGAAACAGGTTCTCCACCAGCAGCCCCTGAATGCTGTTGTACCTGCCTAGGAGTAGCCCCAAGGGAAGAGTATCTGGCGCACTGAGGCAGAGCCGTTGTTATTAATGATAGGTGCCTTGCCATAAGCTAGCTCTCAGTAAAGCTCAGCTGCCCTTCTGCCATTAGAGAAGGTGCCACTGTTTCTGGGGCAGGACAGCTGTGGGGGAAAGCAAGCTAGAACATGGCTTTCTTGCTGACTCAGATGGTCTGGTGTCCTGCATGCCTTTTGCTTTGTGTACCAGGCTGTGGGTTCACTTTCTCTGCCCCCAGCTCACCACGCGCTCCCTTGGGTCTGCACATGCAGTTAAATGATGAGGTCTTCAGGAGAGGCCAGTTCTCAGAAGCTCAAAGTTTGGAGGCAGCAGCAAGCCCTGCATTGATTTCCAAGCAAATTCATGAGTATTGGCAATATATTGGCAATATTTGTTGTTGTTGTTGTTTTAAGACATTGTTCTGGGAATGTTTTAATAGGGCTCAAAAAAAAAAAAAACTACACTAAATTAAAATAAGGGCTCAGTCCCTCTGAGGGAGGAACATTAAGATTGAAATCTACATTGTTCTTTGAACGCAAATCTGATCCTTAGGGCCCCTTGGTAGCTGGAGATGGAACAAAACAGAACGGTCTGGAACTGATAGGACCTGCGGCCATTCCTGTTTTCCAGTATTAGTCTAGAGACATCCAGCTGTACCCACTTGAACTGACTTAGGGCTAGGAGCCAGAACCCTGGCCCCTCATGCAGCTGAGGTCATACTGGTCCTCACAATCAGCCCAAGGACAGGGTAGCATCCTCAAGCAGATGAGGATACTGATGCACAGAGAGGGACTTGGGCTGCTCAGGACCACACAGCTTGGTGGGCCCAGAGCCAAAAGGAAGGGGCCTTGACAGGTGAGGATTGGGAAACAGATTTCCTCATCACCAGCCTCCCCTTCTCTGTGCCTCAGTTTCCTCATGTTTGATGAAGAGAGGTGCCTTGTGTATGGGGAGGGTCATTTGGAAGTTTGAAGAAAAAATCTCCCACGCCCCACAGTGTGCATGGGGCCTGACAATTTTAGGGATCTGTGCCCCTGAAGATCATCCAGATTAAGGATCCTCTAGAGCTTTCTGCCCCATGGTCTGTGACTTGCAGTTGCTCTGAATTGTGTTGACACCGTTTTCCATGTTGCTGAGCAGCATGCAGCAGCCCTTTGTTGACTGACCCCTTCCCCCATCATGACATATGCCATGGGCTCTCTGTGCTCTCTGGTCTGTTCTAGAAGTCTCTTCATATGCCACCACCACCCTTATGCATTCATTTGCTTTTTTTTTTTTTTTTTTTTTTAAACAGGGAGAGAGAGAATTTTAATATTTACTATTTTTTAGTTTTCTGCGGACACAACATCTTTGTTTTTGTATGTGGTGCTGAGGATCGAACCCGGGCCGCACGCATGCCTGGCGAGCATGCTACTGCTTGAGCCACATCCCCAGCCCCTCATTTGCTTTTTAATAAGTGTTAGTAGCTGGGGTGTTGAAGTTCTGTGACTCTTGTCCTGTGATCAGGGCCTGGTCTAGAAGGCTGTGGATCTGGGCAGTTCTGGTTGGAAAAATCTGGATTCACCAGGTGTGTGCCATCCCCACTCACCCTATCCTACCAATCTTTCCCTAAGTCTCCTCAATTTATTTAACTTTTACTTTATACCAAGGTGTTCATTTCCCAAAGTCCCCATAAACAAAAGAAACGGCGTGGCTTAAACCAGCAGTCTGGCTAGGTGTGGTTGCACATGCCTGCAGATCCCAGCAACTTGAGAGGCTGATATAGGAAGCCGGCCAATTTAGCAAGATCTTGTCTCAAAATAAGAAGTATGGGGTGTGCTCAATAGTAGAGTGCTTGCCTAGCATGTGTGAGGTCCTAGGTTCCATCCTTAGCACTGTAAAAATAAATAAATAAAAATTTAAAAATAAAAAGGGCTGGGGGTGTCGTCTAATGGTAGAGCATTCTGCACTCATTCCCCAGTACCATAAACGATTTTGGAGACAGAAATCTAAGGTCAAGGTATGGGCTGTGGTAGTCCCTTCTGGAGACTCTGAGGGTCTGTTCCCTACTTCACCCCAGTTCCGATGGTAGCCTCAGACCTTGGGTCTCTTCTCTTGTGGCTGCACCCTATAGCCTCTGGCCCTTGCTTCTCATGACCTCTCTGCACGTCTGTGTTTCTTTCCTATGAGAATGCTCCGTGTTGATTTAGGGCCACTCTAATCCAGAGGCTTTCATTTCAAGATCTTGAACTTCATTAGCATCTGCAAACACCCATTTTTCCAAGTCAGCTCACTTCTACAGATGTTGAGTTATATCACATGAAGCTCCCACAGCCAAGCACTGTGCTCAGTGTTTCTCTGGATTATGTCTGAATGTTGTCATTCCCATCCCCTTTTCTCAGATGAGGACACTAACACTCCAGGTCTCATGGCTTGACCTGGTGAGGCGGGAACTCGGGATTTAAAGCCTAAGACCGAGGGTCTGAGGTCAGAATTGCTGCCCTGTGTGTCGCCCTAGACACCCTTAGGGAGTTGCTGTAGCACAGGGCTACCTGCGGGGCTGTGAGGTTGAATGAGCTCACAGGGTGCTTGGCAGCTCCCACCCATCTCTTTGCTTTCTTCTGTTTCCAAAAATGAAAAGCTGGCACAAGCTGGGTTCGGGGCCCTAGTGTGTCTGACCCTTTGCTTTTCTTGCAGGCAAGATGGACTCCAGCACCCCTCCTCTGAGCCCCTCCATCCCACAGCCTCCACCAGCACCACAGCCTCAATCCCGTGCTCGGCTCAATGCCACTGCCTCAGTGGAAGAAGAGAGGAGTGAGGCGCCCCGAGCTCCCAGGCCCCAAGGTGGCCCTGACCCAAGCGTCAGAGAAGCAGCTGCACTAGCTGAGCCTCGGGCCCCTCGTGCCAGGAGCCAAGAAGAAATAGGTGGAGCTGGTAAGGGGGTAGGGTCAGGCCAGCAGTCTTCAGCCCAGGCTGGCTGTGGCTGTTCAGTGACTCAGGTGGGGCTTGCTTCCAACTCTGCAGTCTTATTCAGAACCTCAGATCTAAGAGCTGCTGAGGTATCCTTTCTGGGTTCACCTAATCTGCCTCCATGCTTTCCTACCTCCCCTTTGGCCACGTGGGAACCTCTGTCCCAGATATGGTATCACCATCTCAACTGTTCAGTGCCACCTGCTTAATAAGGCTCTCCTGCCTCTGGCACTTTCCAGCCTGCTCCCATAGCAGGAATACATGTTCTGTTGCAGAGTGGTACATGTACACATGCGTTCACATGCTTGGGAACAAGTTTCCAAAGCAGTATCGCCCTTCCTATGTGTTCTAGTCTATGTTCTACTTTGCTCCTGTGATTTAAAAATAAATGCCACTTTGGGGCAGTTAAATTGACCTCATGACCTTCTCATGGGTGAAATCTGCAGTTTGAAATCCACTGTCTGCAGAGGAGGACTCCATCTTGCCGGGGTCCCTGGTTCAGAAGTGTCCTGGGTATTTAGTGGGGTGACTGTGTGGGTGAGTGAGCCTTGCAGTGACAGGCCCATGTGTTCTCACTGGGACTTCTCTCTTTGCATCTGGTCTCCCTGGACACATCCATAGCAGGTGAGGGCCAGGCCTAGGGTCACCAGCTGTACCTTGGGTGGGTCTTGTTCTACAGCCCCTAGTGGTTGTAGCAGATACTCCTGTCTCCACTCTCGGCAGCTTTTGTTTTATTTCTTCTGTTTGCTGGGCGCCAGGCAGGGGGAAGAGTTGGCATACAACAGGGGTGAGGCTGTGGCCAAGGATTTGGGTACCAAGAACAGCACAGCAAGGACTGGAAGGACAGAGGAGCAGGGCAGATTCAGGGCTGCAGGGGCTGAGAGCAGGTGGGCAGTTGGAAGGAGTGTGGCTGTGGCTCTTCTGGTTCTGTGAGGAACCCTCTTTCCAGCCCCCGTCATCTTCTCTTCCCTGAGAGGGCCCCATCAGCAGGGCCCTCACACCATCTGTGCCGAGGCCCTGGACCTGCTGTGTGCACCTGCTATGGCTGTGTGCCAGCCCTGCCATAGGTGGCCCAGTAGTGACACACCTGTCACATGCTGCAGCCTTGCTAGCAGAGCTAGAGGGCTTCTGGGCTCCCCGTGCAGCTCCGGCTGGACACGTGCCTCACCTCAGGCTCTTTTGGACTCTGCTTCTCTTTTAAAAGATCACCATGTTCTTCCAATTTATCGCTAATGTTTCTGGGTAGACGCAGGTCTGAGCCTGGGATCTACCTGGCTGTAAGTCTTATTCCTTGTCTGGCCCTTCCTACAGACCCCGGGGACCACGGTGGGTGTCCAGCCTGCACAGTCTGAGTCTTCATTGCCTCCCACCCACTAGTGCCAGATGACATATGCCTGGCAGCTATAGAGACACAGATGATGAGGACATTAGCAGGACCCTGAGGTGGACAGGACTGGTCTGCCAGGACACTGCCCAGTAGTGACCACTCCTGGAAGGGTATAAGACACTCCTGGAAGGGTGCACTGGGCTGTGGCAGGAAGAAGTGAACACCAAGTTCCAAGACCATGGAAGGGGCGTGCAGCTGAGCTGAGACAGAGGAAGGGTCAGAGTGTGGGGGCCCAGGTCACCTGGGCCAGTGGGTCCCTGAGGGTCAGGGCAGGAATGTTGCTATGAGCATGAAGGGCTGGCAGGGCTCTCCATGGGGGAAGGAGCTGACTTTCACCTTGAAGAACTGTCCTGTGCTAGAGAAGATGGGGGAGTGGAGCAGGAGAGTGAGGCTTTGGAGCCTGGAGCACAAGAAAGGTGGCCAGTCTGCCTGGCGGCTGGGCATGGACAGGGAAAGGAGGAAGCTAGGGTGACCTCAGGAGCCCCTAGGTGGACAGTGGTGGCATAGCTGAGACGGAGCCCCAGGGGCAGGGGTCAGAGCTTGGTCCCGGCAGTGGGTGTGAGGAGGGGTTGGGAGCCAGTGCACTGTGGGTGCGCGCTAGATGCTGAGTAGGGAGCAAGCCACAGCCCCAAGCAGCACTCGGAGTCCCGCTGTCAACAGCGCAGGAAGACAGCATGTTGTGTACATTGCCTTGCGCTGACCTGGCTGTCGGCTTGCGTGTGTGTTGTGATCCCTGTGCCATAGCTGACACGGCATGAAGCAGGGTCCTTTGAGCTCACCCGATGGCCTCCAGGCCTCTTGGAAACCTGGCCTTGTGCCTCTTGGTTGTTACTTTAACCTCCTTTGGAGGCATTCCAAGCCTCCAACGTCACCTCCTTCATGAAGCCTCCCCTGTCACCATTGATGTCCCCACCTGTCCTGGTAGAATGGAGTTGTCTTCGCTGTCCCTGGGGTGGGCCTTACCAAGGGCAGGGCTCATGCCTTGTTAACTGGCTTCTCTTGGCTCCTGGCACTCACATTGGTGGGTGAGGGTGTGGCTGGGTTCACACGTCCTGTTTGGGCCTAGTGGAGGGGCGCCTCTCTGGGCAAGACCTGCCCCAGTACCCACTGTCTCCATCCCTGCACAGAGCTCGGCCAGCTCAGGAAGGCGGGGCTGCGGTCAAGGATCCCTCACTGTGTTCCTTCCCAAGGACAGAGTTAGTGGCACAGAGGCTAATGGCACACTCCTTACATGCAAGGTGGCCCCAACTGCCCCGTGTGAGGAGCACCCCTTGGACCAGGGTAACCTCAGCTTCCCCATGTGTGGGAAACCTTGGTCCAGAGTGGCCTAGGTGTCCTGTTGGGACAAGGCCACAGCACTCTGCTCTGGCCTCAGGGATGATGCCAACATACAGTGCATTTTTTGACATGCATTCAAAAATTTCAGGCGCACGCGGGTAGCCTCAGTAGTGTGAGAGTGGAAGCCAGCTTGCTGTTGCTGGCCAACCAGGGAGGGCTCTATACGTGGTCAGCTGGTGGGGAAGGACCCAGAGGCTTGCAGCACATGGCTGGGGGTGGTTCTACACTCCTAATGGGCAGGAAGGTCCCTCTCTTCACCCTTCCTCTACCGAAGGGAGCTGAACTTGGCAGTTCACTCACTAAGCCTGGTGCATGCTGGGCTGTGGCTGTATTAGATTGGGGGAGACAGAGGAACACCGAGGGCCCTGCTCTCGCTGCTGCCTTCTCGGCCCCCTTCTCTGTTGGTTCAGCACTTCCTAGCTGCACTGTAGTGCTGCATCAGAAACCAGGGCTTAGAGACAGGTAGGCCCAGGACAGTGACTGGAGACTACCTCACAGCGGACAGCAAGAAAGGCCCAGTGGGCCACTTGGGAAGGGAAAAGACCTCTCAGAGCCGCTTTATGGGCCCTGGAATCATTGCTGAGTAAAGTCCCTGGGGGAAGTTGAGCCCAAAACTCTGCAGGGAGATTTGCCACTGTGTGGGGGTCACTGCACCTTCCCCAGGAGCTCTTCTTTCTCCTCTTCCACCATCACAAGCCTCTTCAGAGCGCCCGCAGGGACTACATGCACTTGTTTTTTAAATGTATTTATTTTTTAGTTGTAGGTGGACACATATCTTTATTTCATTTTTATGTGATGCCAAGGATTAAACCCAGTGCCTCATATGTGCAAGGCAAGCGCTCTACCTCGGAGCCTCAACCCCAGCCCCCACTTTTTTTTTTTTTTGTAAATACTTTTTGTTCTTTTTAGTTCTATATAACTTTAGGATACATTTGGCAATTGCAAAAGCATAGAATATGATTTGCTCCAGTTTAATCCCCAGCACTTCCTCCTTTCCCTTCCTCCCCTCCCTCTATTCTACTATCTTCCTGAAATTTACTTACAGAATTTTTAAAAACTAGTATGGTGTGTCTGTAGTGATGTTGTGGCTCATTGTGCTGTGCTCACGTATGTGCTTAAAATTTGTTCAGGTTGATTCCACCCTCTTCCCTTTTCCATCCCTTCTTCCTTCTGAATGCCTTGTCTGCTCTACTGATCTTTCCTTTATTTTGATGAAACTTTCTCTCTTTTTTCCCTTTATCTTTTTCTTTATTTGTGGCCCCTCCCCTCATTTTGGATTAGTTTTCACATACCAGAGAAAACATTCAACCTTTGACTTTCATGGTATTTTTCTTACCATGAAAGCCCCGGGTTCCATCCATTTACCAACAAATGCCATGATTTCCTTCTTCCCGACGGCTCCCCGGTGTATATCCACTCATCTGTGGACAGCACCAAGGTCTGTTCCACAGCTTAGTTTTTCTAGTTGGGCTACTGTAAACAAGACGTGGCTGCGTCACTGCAGTATGCGATCAGAAATCTTTGGAGTGCGCAGGAGAGGGATGGCTGTATCATGTGGTGGTCCTCTTCCTAGTTTTTCGAGGACTCTCCATCCTGCTACCCGGGTGCTTCCTTTTCCCATTGCACTAATTTGCAGTCCTACCTAAATACCAAAGGTGTGGTGTACCTTGTCCCCACTTTCTTGCCTGCATTTATTATCTGTATTATTCTTGATCATTGCTGTTCTAACTGGAGTGAGGTGAGTCTCAGTGTAGTTTTGATCTGCATTTCCCTCGTTGTTAGAGATGTTGAACAGTTTTGATGTATTGTTGATTCATATTTCTTCTTTTGAGAAGTGGCTGTTCAGTCTTTTCACCCTTTTATTGACCGGTCATCTAGTGTTTGGTGTGAGTGTTCTGAGCTCTTCATAGATGGACACCCTGTCTGCACTTTGGGGTCATCTTCCATCTCCCTGCACTCTCTCCTAACTGGGTGTGACACTCAGACCCTCACCCTTGAACCTCGCGCTTGTGTTGTCTTTGGCCACTTTACTGCCACTGCCTCCCCTGGAGCACTGGGTGCGCTGAGGCAGGGGCCAGTGGCACTGTAGCAGAGCCCAGCTCAGGGCTGGCAGAGACTGGAGCTGGGACAGCCGCAGAGGAAGTGGTGAGGAGCTGGCCCCTCTGTGTGCTGTGACTGGGGACCAGGTGTCACGTCCCTCACTTCTGCCTGTGGTCTCTGGAAACAATGAGAGGGCAAAAGCCTTCTGCCAAGCGCCCATCGTGCTTCCCAGGTGCCAGAGCCAGGTGTCTCGTCTCTGCCAAGGTGGAGTGGAGCAGGGGTTGGAGTCAAGCTGTGGGACTGAGTGTCAGCCCTTAAATATTGTCTGCCTGAATCAAAGAAAGGAGCTGGTAAAAATGAGTAGTTTTAAAAGCTCTCTTCATTGCTGGGATACCCAGTGTCGACAAGGTGTAATGGAATTGATATAGCTGTATGTTTTTGTAGGTAGCTTTTTAGGAAGACGAATAGAGCATGAGCCCTGTGATGAGTCATTCAGTTGGAGAAGCTGTTAGGAAAATCATTTCCCACAGAAAACAAAGGGTGCACAGAATGGTCTGTGGCACCATTTTATAAAGTAAGGGGCCACAGGGAACAACCCCGAGGTCCGAGAGAGTGCAAAGGCTGGCAAGCCTGAGCATGCCCCCCACCCCGCCCCATGGGAATTAGGAGCCACTGAGGTGGTGAACTCACTGTGGCACAGTGTGGAAATTGAGCGAGTCACTGTGGTGCCCCACAGGTCACATGCTGGCCTTCTGACCTGCTGTGCAGTGCTACTAGGAGGTGGGCCTTCAGGGGCCGGTGAGGTCATGAGGGTAGAGAACACACACATGGGACTAGTGCCCTTATAAAAGAGACCCCCACCCCAGAACTCCTTCACCCCTCCCATGCAAGGCCCTAGCAAGAAGGTGCCATCTGTGAACTATAAAGGGGCCTTTGCCAGACATCATCTGCTGGCACCTTGATCTTGGACTCCCAGTCTCCAGAACTGGGAGTAATAAATTCTGTTGTTGTAAGGCGCCCGGTGTGTGGCATCTATCATAGCCCCGACAGACTGAGACACTCACTTATCAGCAAAAAGCATCTGTACCAAGATGTCTGTACGCTGACTGTACTCTCCAGAAGGCAGGTGTCTGTGGTGACAATTGTTGGCATGCTGAATCCTGCACGTTCTTTTTGTCCAGGCCAGTGTCTTTCAAATGGAGCCCCTAGATTTTCTAGAGCTCCAGCAAAAGAAGGCTGAGCTGAGGGGGACATTAGTGGGACTCAGGACTATGCCTGTCCCTGTGCCTCCCATTTCTGCTGTCGGAAGTCACTGCGCTTGGTAGATGCTGCAGTCTCTGCTCTGGGGCTGTTTGGAGAGCTGGGAGGCAGACTGCCGCTCCCTGGCCCTGTCCTGTCTTTGCGGTGGTTCTGTTGCTCCTGGCCTGGATTTTACAGTAAGTATCCGCACCACGTCTTCTGAAGCCCCTTCCTGCCGCCCCTCCACTCTGCCAAGTGACAAGGTCTGGCTTTTGACATTCTGCTTTTTTCCCTTTGTTAAAGGACCTATGAGGAGAGATATGGAAATCCCATTTGAGGAAGTCCTGGAGAAGGCCAAGGCTGGGGACCCTAAGGCACAGACAGAGGTGAGGACCACACTGTCCCCTTGGGAACTCAGGACCCAGCCCCAGCAGGACAGGCCTGGCCAAGAGCTCTGCAGCCCACAGAGGAGGAATGTGGAACCAGCAGGGTTGTGCCCCAGCCGTGTTCAGTTGATCCACATCCACAGTGCCATCCCCCAGCACCCTGCTGGGCCGGCCCCCATGTCTTCCCTCAGGTCCGGCTAACACCTCGCCTTGGGCCTCCCCTCCTCTAAGATGCCTTCCCCACTTCCACATTCCTGCAGCCCCTTGATCCGTGCCCCTCCACTGTTTGTGCTGCTCACTCTCGTCTCTGAGTGGCCACTCTGTGCCTGACCAGAGTAGTGCACAGAGCCCTCAGGGAAGTGACCATAGACGTGGACTGGGTTTGTGCCGGTGCCAGAGACCCAGTGCCACATGGATGGGGACCCTATCCTCATGGAAGTGACAGGAAAGTGGAAGGAGCTGTCAAAAAAGTAAACAGATGCTCCTGATAGAGGAAATAGCAGAGGGCCCTGGTGTCCTCTGAGGAGGTGCCATCTCTGCCGAGGCATAGACAGGAGAAGGGAGTAGGGGTCCTGAGGACAGAGAGGGCTTTGTGGGGTCAGGAACCAAAGCACAAGGAGGTGCACAGGGGGGCGGGGGCCTCGGCAGGTCCTGGTCGTCTCAGGTTGTCTTCCTGATGTCCTCAGAGGGGCATCATCACTCACTCTCTTTGAAAGAGCTTTAGTAACGTGCCCAAGTTCACTGAGCCAGGAGGCACAGCGCCATGGTTCATGCCCGGGTCAGCAGCTCCGAGACCTCCCACCTGGTCCTTGGTGCAGTGTGGGCGGTGTTGTCCCCACACTTCTTGCTGTTTCTCCTGTTGGTATCTGGAAATCTGCGGGGGGCGGGGTCCCAGAGTCCAGCTTCCCGTCATTAATGTGGAGAAGCTGAGGGCCTGAGAGCGTGAGGAAGCGAGCTGTGAGCAGGTCTCTGCCTGGTGCCTCCCTCCAGCCTTGCCCGGCCCACCCTGTAGGGAGATCACCACATCCTTCGTAGCGGGGCTGCCAGAGGCCCCAGAGATCTGTCCAGAGCAGTGGCTCACCCTGTCCCTCTGCACTCTGAAGTTCTTCTATAGCCTGTTGCCTGGACATTCCAGGGTTGGATCACATACTGGCCCTTTTTAAGGCCCTGTCTGTGCCCTGGGCCTCACTTTGTCCAGAGAATGAGGGTTGGACTGGGTTGGCTGGCATCTTTCTTTTCATAAAGAGCCAGATAGTAAGTATTTTGGGCTCCATGTTCTGTCATACCCACCCAGTTTGACCAAGGATCACAGAAAAGCCACCATGCCTTCCCCACTTCCACATTCCTGCAGCCCCCCTACTGTTTGTGCTGCTCACTCTCGTCTCTGAGTGGTCATTCTGTTCAGAGAATGAGGGTCGGACTGGGTCGGCCATGGCTGTGCTCTAGTAAAACTTTATTTTAAAAAAATCTGGCCAGTGGGCCAGTTCAGCCCTTGTCTGGCTGCCCTCTCTCCACCCCTGAGAGAGGTGGTCTGTGGGCCGTCACTGTTGTGAGTTTCCCTCCTTGGGCTCTTGGTGGACAGGGGCAGCTTGAGGAAGATCTAAAGAGTGCAGGCGCTGTGGCTCCTTCATCTGCCCAGGGTTCTATGCCTGCTCACAGTGTTTTGGGCAGGAGCCAGGGCCCAGGACCTGCAAGAATCCAGGCTAGTGCAGGCACCCAGTGGGACCCATTCCCACCACCTTTCTTCTTGGTCTGAGTGACATGGCGAGGGGACCTGAGGGACCTGAGGGACCTGAGGAGTGGGCTGCAGGAGCAAGGGCAGGGGAGGTTCCAAAAGGCAAGGTTGAGTGGTGTCTGGCTTGCAGGTGGGAAAACACTACCTGCGACTGGCCAGTGATGGGGATGAAGAGCTTAACAACTGCACAGCCGTGGACTGGCTGATCCTGGCTGCCAAACAGGGCCGACGGGAGGCGGTGAAGCTGCTGCGCCGGTGCCTGGCCGACAGGAAAGGTGAGTCTGCAGGGAGCTCCAGCCACTGCCTGACGGCGAGCAGTTTGTAATGCTGCTTGCTAAATGGACAGCTGAGATGGTACACAGAAAACCTAGTACTGGTGACACTGCTGGGAAATGAGGAGTGTGTGTGGCTAGTAGCCTTGTCGATTGAGACACTGTGGGGCGGGATGGGAGATTTAACAGACCAAGCCATTTCCCTGCCCTTTGGTAGTAATTAACTATGGCCATCTTCCCTTCTGGGTTCTGATCCAAATTGAAGGATGGATCCTGGAGGCAGTCGCGCAGGGCCAGCTGTACTGTGTTAAAGCAGAGGCCTGTGGGCAGAATTTCTGGTCCCCTGGGCTGTTTCCATCTAGTCTCTGAGAAGAGTTGGGGACCATAGGCCCAGGAAGACCTGCTCAGTTGCACTCACAGTAGAAGGAGGAGGACTGATGCTTCCTAAGAGCGGGCACGCGGGCAGAGGCGGCCGGGGTGGGGAGGGGTACTGGGGCAGTGGGAACCCAGAGGAGGCCATTTGTTATGGCATCCTGTTTGTGTGGAAAATTTGGGGTTGTTTAGAAGGAGAAGTCATTCTTCCCAAGTTTGGCTGCCCCCTGGGAAGAGGCGGCTGCTGTCCCAGGTAGTGGTGGGTGAAGGGACAAAGCAGTAGACTCTATTCACCATTGCTCCCTCTAAAAGGGCTGCCACGTGAGAGATACTGCTCCCTTGGCTGCCCTCAAGGGCCTATGCCTGTGAAGCACTGCAGACACAGGGATGGCCCTGCCATTACGCCCAGCTGGTAGTGGTGCAGGGAGACTGAATTGGTTGGAGGCAGTTCTGTCTCCCTGGGACCCTGTGGCCCTGGGCAAGCCAGCACCTTGCTGTGTGCCTCAGCTCTAGACCAGCACCCACTCAGAAGGGTCTCAGAGGATAATGGGGGCAGGGAGCGAGCCAGGAAGACAAAAAGCCTTTATAACACCTGCACGCAGAGACACTCGGCCATCTGCCACCAGACCAGCTGGGCCCCAGCCAGGAGAGCTGGTGCCGGGGGTGCTTGCCTCAGATGGCTACTGTCTGGCAGCCAAAGGTGCCTGACAGATGTTTCACACGTTGCCTTCCCTGGCCTTTCAGAGCAGCACTGATGGGCCCAGATGGGCGGGAGGAGGACTTACTGTTGCCTCTGTCTGTCAGGCATCACTTCCGAAAATGAACCAGAGGTGAAGCAGCTTTCCTCCGAGACTGACCTGGAGAGGGCTGTGCGCAAAGCTGCGCTGGTCATGTATTGGAAGCTGAACCCCAAGAAAAAGAAGCAGGTGGCTGTGTCGGAGCTACTGGAGAACGTGGGCCAGGTCAACGAGCATGGTAGGCAGGCCACCACAGCACTGGGCCTTCCTGGAGCCTGGGCCTTCCTCTGGGGCCGGGACTTCTCTCTTGGGGCCAGGGCATGCTTTATGGGCATTAGGGCCTGCAGTAGGGAGGTACGGCATGCTCACAGGACAGTGTAAATCCTGGCTTGGGTGTTTGCTCATTAATCAAATTTGTGCTGAGCTCCTCTTTGTGTCTGGGCCAGGTATACAGAGGTGACAGACAACTTGCCCTCACTGCTGGGGAGCTCACTGCTCATGGGAAAACCAAACCAATACATGATGCTGGCCAAAAGTGGTTGAGATCAGGTAGTGCCAACCAAAGAGGGTAGTGTGCCTAGGGTGCAGTGACCTTGTCCCCAGGTGGGAGAGATTGTGTCATTCACTGAGTGGGAACACTGTAGGAGGTGCTGAGTCCACCTCATGGGAAGCTCAGAGGTGGCTGCCAGAAGTGTGGTGCTTGTAAAACTCATGGGCTACCATGAAGGCCCCAAGCCCTGGGTCCCCACGGCTCACTAATGACCTCTGTTTGGTGGGCTTCAGGGCAGGAGACAGACAGCCCTTATTCTCAATTCACTTTGTCTCTGGCAGATGGAGGAGCGCAGCCAGGCCCTGTTCCCAAGTCCTTGCAGAAGCAGAGGCGAATGCTCGAGCGCTTGGTCAGCAGTGAGTGTGAGTAAAGGCTGTACCTGCCAGGTGGCACCGGGGCTTCCCGCCTACCTCTCAGCTATGGCATCTGCTCCTTCGGGTGGATCCCAGGCCTGGGCCACAATCAAGATTCTGGGGGATATGAGTGGATTCTTGGACCTGTCTGTTTGGGTACTAGTGCTCTGGACACTAGGATCTAGACCCTGCCTACCAGGCTGTCCAAGCTCCAGCAAAACACACCTGCAACATGACAGCCCCTGCCATGTGAGAAAGACTGGCAGGCAAAGGTGTGGGAGCCTACAACCACGGTGCCTGCATGAGCTGGAAAGGGTAAGGAGGGGTCAGCTGAGAACAGCAAGAGGAGACGCTCCAGGCAGGGGGAAGACCGTGGGCATAGGTCCAAAAGGAGATCTGCAGGTGTGTGCAGAACTTGGCCCCAACTGGGCACTGGGAGGGGCAGTGCTTGCACAGGGAGGGGAGAGAGGTCTGAGGACCTGCTGAGCTGCGGGTGCCTTTGGGCTCTCCAGGGTCAGAGAGCCTCACATCCTCTGCATGCAGCTCCCTGGCCTGACCATCGCTCCATCTATGTGGAGTGGACTCTGCAGTCTAGAGACCCTGGGGCTGCTGTCCTGGAGAAGACAGATGGGGGTGTCACTGTAGAGGTTTGAGGGGGTCTCCGGAGGCAGAACAGCCCTTTACTCAGACTGCAGGCTCTTGACACGTGGCAGAAAAAAATTTAAGAATGCATTAGATTTTACAAAGAGGAGGAGCTTGTTAGAAAGGTGAAGATATGTTCATTTTCAGAATGTGGCTCGCTGTCAGGTGAGAAGCACCTCTGGGGTCTCATGTTTTAAAGAGGGGTGGGCGAGGGCAGGTGTGTAGGATGGTCGTCCTGGTGATCACAGGGTGGCGTGCGGGTCCAGCTCTTCTCAAGATCTTCAGGTTGAAGTAAACTTCTGATCTATGGATACTGTGTGGAAAGTACCCTGTAAGATACCGTCTATCTTTTTGCTTATTCTAGAAATATACATGGTAGTACATTGCACAGGGCAGTTTTTATAAGTGAGTGAATTAAGATTTGTCGGTTTCTCAGAAATCTGGGAGTGACAGGCCTGGGGGAAAGACTGACCTGGGAGGATAGGCCCGAGGAACTTGAGTGCAAGGCTTTCAGATGAAATCCCAGTCTCCTTTTCCTTGAGCGCTTCCTTCCTGTCCTTTTCCATTTCTTGTACCTTCCTCAGGGGAATAAGAGGGCTGCTCAGCACTAACAGGCGGGCTGAGGCGGAGCCCACACCTGAGAGGGACTTGGTAGGAGAGGTGTTCACAGTTGTGACCCCCTTGTGTCAATTCCTCTGCACTCCGTCCTGGGCAACCTGGAGGAGAACTTCTAACATGGACGCACCTCCCAGCCCTTGTCTCGTGTCTGTTTTCCCCACTGGGAGCCTGGACTCAGGCATGCTGGGTTTCCTAGTATTTCCCAGGGCTTAGAAGAGTGCCCAGTGCATACTGGACCCTGGCAGACAAGTGCTGGATGGAGGTCACCAGTTGGCTCTCAGTGGATCATGTTGGAAGGGGGCTCGGAGGTGGTGGCTGGCTCCTGGGGGACTTGTCACCAGTGTTGTAAGAGCCCTGGTGAGCACCCAAGGGAGACAAAGGGAGTCAGAGACACAGGAGATGTAGGCTGTTGAAAGCCGTGGAGCTGGGCCCAGAGGTCAGGTGGGCTTTAGACAACAGGAGCTGGGTGGGCCGGTCACCTCACATGGAGAATGGCATGTCACCAGGGCTAGGGGCAGCGGTGGAGGTTGGAGTGCAGCATGCCCACCAGTTCCTCCCCATATGGCTGGTCTTCATCCGTAATCACACCCAGGGAAGGGCTTCGAATCTCATCTCGACTCTTGTCCCAGCGGGGCCACAAGCCACTGGGCCCTTCCTCGGCTGCCCAGGTCAGAGTCACGGTGGGTTGACAGAGGGGAACCCCTGTGCTGTTTCCTCTGTGCTGCAGCCAAGAACTACATCGCCTTGGACGACTTCGTGGAGATCACCAAGAAGTACGCCAAGGGCATCATCCCCAGCAACCTCTTCCTCCAGGATGATGACGACGACGAGCTGGCTGGGAAGAGCCCCGAGGACCTGCCACTGCGCCAGAAGGTGAGCCAGCCAAGCACGCTGTCACCCTCCAGGAAGCAGTGGGAGGGACATCCTGGAGGTATGCCGCTTGTCTCTTGGGTTGTCCTCAGGGTCTGCTAAGGACGTGTCTTCAGAAGGAGGCCTCCTTAGGGAGCCAGCTCAGAAGCCAAGGAGGTGTGGGTGGATGTGGGAGTGACCAGTGCTATGGTCCCTCTGGGGCTTTCTACGCACAGTGCAGTGTGGACAGCTGGTGGAGGCGTTGGAGCTGGACTTTTTGTTTGACTCGCCACAGAGAGAAATGGAATATCCATTTGTGGCACAGCCCAGAGGCCAGTTCCTCGACACAGAGTGCTAGTGTCTGGCAGGCCAGGCCATGGGCCTGTTTGCTGGGCCACCAGGGCTCAAGGATCCTGAGGGTGGGCCAGCGCCTGTGTGGGGGGTACGGGCACACCTGAGGATGGTGAGCAATACGGATGACAGGAGTATGGTGGGGGCAGAGAAGTCAAAAATGCGGTCCTGCACCCTGCCTTGAGGGCTCCTTGGGTTTGGTCCATGTGGGTGGTTTGGACTACAGACACACTGAGGCCATGGCCTTCTCACGGAATTGCCCTGGTCAGCTTAGAAGTTGAATTAGATGTGTCCTTAGCTCACTCTGCAGGGAGAAAACGGCACTTCCAGGAGTTGGGCTGTCAGGGCCAGCACAGGGGCAGTTCCTCCAAGCAGGGGACATGTCATGAAGCCCTGGGTGTGGGTTACTCAACATTCTTCATTTCTGGGTGTTCATAATGGACCGAGAACATGGATGGACCCATGGCTGTGTGAGAATGGGGTGACCGAGTTAGGATGGGAGCAGCAATAAGGTGGCTCCGCTGCAGGCCAGCAGGTGGTCAGGTGAACAGGCAGCATGCGGGAGCCGGGAGTGGAGGAAGTCGAGCAGGGGCAGGGGAAGGCAGAGAGGAAGAGGAGAGGCCACAGCCAGAGGGCAGTGGCATAACCAGGGACTGGATGCTAAGCCCACATCTGGGTCTGAGTCCCTGACGAGCACCTAAGGCTGGCAGGTCCCTGGGGTGATGAATTAAAGGCCTTGCCCTTTCCACTGAGCACTGGTGGTGTGTGCAGGGTAGGAGAGACTGCGTTTTGAGACAGGGTGGTATAGCCACAACCCAGGAAGCCTGCCCCGAGCCCTGGGGGGTTACAGACAGGATGCCTTCACTTTCTTACGGGGGAATGGATCTAGAGTGCTTGGCATGGTTCTTGGCAAAGAAGAGGCATCTCTAAATGCCATTGAAGGTCAGAGGTGACAGGTAAGTTGGAGAAGACCAGGGCCAGAGCATCTCAGCTGTACATGCAGGGTGGGTGCCAATGATCCTCCGCCCAGAGTGCCTGCCCTGGTTGGAGCAGCAGGTGGAGCGTCACTCATTCCAGGCCATGAGTCCAGTGCTTTGAGCAGTTGGAAGCTCTGTTTGTTGTGACAGGAAGTAGTCAAGGTCTGTGTCTGCTTTCAGTCTTTGGGGCTGTCAGAGCCTTTTGACTCCCCAACAGTGTGTCTTGATGAAAAAAGTCTTTGGAAAGAGGTAAGGAACCATGACAGGCATCTTGCAGCTCCAGAGCTGTCCAGCTTATAGTGGCCTTTCAGAGGACTGACGGGCGCTGTTCTGGGAGCGGTCATCCACACTCGGGAAAATGACAGATACCTCCTTGTGAGTTGATGTCCTTCCACAGAAAACTTGGCTCCAGAGGTCAAGCAGCTCTTCTTGAGCTGGGGGTGCAAGTTGTCGCCCTCTTCAAAGTAAACAATAATGTTTTAAAATCCTAACATGTTGTACATTAAATTATTGGAAAGCCCAACGAGTGAGCATTTTCTCTAAGTGAGAACAGACCTGGCTGGAGGCACTCACCTGCCCTGCATTACTAACGGCAGGCTCTGCCTGTGCCTGGCCTGGGCGTGATGCTCCTTCATGGTTCTCCTGCCAGCTGACAGGCTGCTCATTGCTCCTGCACAGAGGGCACTTGGATGTTCCTTTCCTGGAACTGGATTCCTCACTGGTGTTTTTTGAGATATTATTTCATGTGTTCTCCAGCCCAAGGTAGAGTTTATTTTGATTTATTTAGAAATTCTCTATAGAAAAGGACACTAAAATTTTAGTCCCACAGTTTGGTGGATTCCCAAGAGAAAGGGCTTGGGCAGAAATTGTGGGGACCAGAGGTTGGAATTTTAAAAAGGAGAGCATTCCCTGATCACAGAGGCTCCTGGGGCAGGTGCTAGACACCTCAGGGTCTCAGGTTCTAGAAGCTTCATTGTCTTTTACAGGTCTTTGCACCAGGCTGTCATGTGACCGCCTCAGCATGAAAAGTAGTGGGTGGTTCTGAGCATTAGACTTCAGGTACTCTAATGCCAGCCCCTTGGGTACTGTCAGGCCACGTCCTCCAGGCTGCCTGGGCTGGTCACACAACAGAGATGAGGGGCGTAGCAGCCCAGGGCACCTTAGATTCTCCTAGTGACAGCAAGGTCCGCCCACAGGATGAGCAGAGCCGCTGGCACCCCACTGACTGCATGGCTCTGGGTTCTAGCCAGCTGCTGGCTAATGCCAGAGGGCTCCGCCCAGGCAAACCCTAGAGGAGGTGTACTTTCATAAATGCTGGTTTGCTTTCTGGCTTGTGTCAGAAATACGTCCCAAGGCTGGTGCCCGTGCCTGATCTCCCCATGACCACTTCCCAGCAGGTGTGGGTGTCCCTTTGTTCGTAGGAAAGTGTTGTAGCCCAGGGAGCAGGGGAACCCTAGTTGTTAATCAGCTCATTCACTTGTTTGCTTGTTATAAAACATACTGAGGAGCCAGGCACAGTGGCCACACCTGTAATCCCAGCAACTCGGAGGTTGAGGCAGGAGGATCAAAAATTAAAGGCCAGCCTTACAACTTAGACCCTGTCTCAAAATCGAGAAGACCAGGAATGCGACTCTAAAGCACCTCTAGGTTCAGTCCCCAGTACGAATAAAAACAAAACAAAGCACACAAGGTGCTGTCCCAAAGAACGAGGTGTACGTATTTGTGTGCACACGGGCCTCTTGAGCTCCGTCCCTCTCTGCCTTGGCAGTCAGCCTACTGTGGCTTCCAGGTGTTCTGGTCATTGTGAATCAACAGCCAAGGCTCATGGCAGATGAGTGCCACCTGCGTGGGGTCACTTCCTTCCGTTCACCAGGAGTCCTCCTGAGCCCTCCAGGGAGGCCATGGGGGAGGATGCCCCGGGGAGTGGGGGCCTTGCTGCTCCCTGGACTGTTGCTAATGGTGAGCAGCTGCCTCTTCTGCCCCTCACAGGACTGGGCCTTCCAGGGATCCACTCCTTGGTGTTGGCCCAGGCCCTGGACCCTGCCCTGTGCCGTACACCATGCTGTGTGAGGACGGGCACTGTCCACCACTTCCTCTGTCCTCTCCACCCTCCCCCTCTTCCCCATGCCCTGGCCAGGCCTGGCGCTCCAGGGGGGTCTGTGGTAGGCACATGAGGCTGTTTTGGGTGGCAGAACCGCCCGCTGCTTCCGAGACTGCCCCTGCCTTGCTTCCCATGGCCCTTCCTCCAGAGTGTGCTTGGGTTTTCAGTTTTTTGTGATAAAAGCCACAAGTTGCTTCTGACCTTTACACTAGATACTGACTGGGGAGGGGGATTCAAGGCGAGGAGGGGGCTCCATGGACTGTGTGTCTGCTGTGAGCAGTATGGGGGGTGTGGTGTGTGGACCCACTGCAGCTGCATCGGCTCTTCAGTCGAGAGCGCTGCGCCCTCGATGCCCACGTTCGCCCTGTGCTCTCCACACTGCCCAGCCGCCCTCGAGGGCTGCCATACTCCCACCTCTGTGGAGCCCAGCAGAGTCTTTCCAGTAATGGCTACTGTCCCCCTTGACTGACAGGGAAGTGGAGGCTCAGGGAGGGACGCCCTTGCCGTGGAGGCAGAGGGAGATGCAAACCTGTTCCCAGACAGGCAGCCAAGGGCTGTTGGCCCTTTACGCAGGAGGCTGTGTTGGGGCAAGGAGGGGAGCTGGCTGGACTCCTCCAGGTGCGTGAGGTCTCCTAAGGGAGACAGTCACACTTGAGTTTTGTCACTCTGGTAGAAGGTGGGGAGCCAGGCCCGGGGTGGGTAGAGAAAGACTCTAGGGCCCAGAAGAGGGAGGACCAGGACTTGTGGGGGGTGAGAGAAGGTCCCGGGGGGTGCAGGGTATGGGGAGCACTTTTTTACCTGGAGGTAGGTGCCCGGGTGGGAGGACCTGCTGGGACAAGGTGCCAGGGGTAGGGAAATAGCAGAGCAGGCTACCCACTGTGCAGAGTGAGGCGAGGGAGGGCAGTGGGTCCTTGGTCAGGTGACGCCAACGCAGCCTCTCCTCACAGGTGATGAAGTACCCCTTACATGCCATCATGGAGGTCAAAGAGTACCTGATCGACGTGGCCTCCAAGGCAGGCATGCACTGGCTGTCCACCATTGTGCCCACCCACCACATCAATGCCCTCATCTTCTTCTTCATCATCAGCAACCTGACCATCGACTTCTTTGCCTTCTTCATCCCCCTGGTCATCTTCTACCTGTCCTTTGTGTCCATGGTCATCTGCACCCTCAAGGTGTTCCAGGACAGCAAGGCCTGGGACAATTTCCGCACCCTCACTGACCTGCTGCTACGCTTCGAGCCCAACCTGGACGTGGAGCAGGCCGAGGTCAACTTCGGCTGGAACCACCTGGAGCCCTATGCCCACTTCCTGCTCTCTGTTGTTTTTGTCATCTTCTCCTTCCCACTGGCCAGCAAGGACTGTATCCCCTGCTCGGAGCTGGCCGTCATTGCCGCCTTCTTCACAGTGACCAGCTACATGAGCTTGAGCAGCTCGGCCAAGCCCTACACCAGGAGGGCCCTGGTCACTGAGGTGGCTGCGGGGCTGCTCTCCCTTCTGCCCACCATGCCCGTGGATGGGCGCTACCTGAAGGTACTTGGGCAGACCTTCTTGACTGTGCCTATCGGCCACTTTGTTGTCCTGAACGTCAGCCTACCCTGCCTGCTCTACGTCTACCTCTTCTACCTCTTCTTCCGCATGGCCCAGCTGCGGAACTTCAAGGGCACCTACTGCTACTTGGTGCCCTACTTGGTCTGCTTCATGTGGTGTGAGCTCTCTGTGGTCATCCTGCTGGAGTCCACTGGCCTGGGCCTGGTCCGTGCCTCCATTGGTTACTTCCTCTTCCTCTTCGCTCTCCCCATCCTGGTGGCCGGCCTGGCCCTCATGGGCGTGGTGCAGTTTGCCCGGTGGTTTGTGTCCCTGGAGCTCACCAAGATCCTGGTCACCATGGCAATCTGCAGCGTGCCCCTGCTGTTCCGCTGGTGGACCAAGGCCAGCTTCTCTGTGGTGGAGATGGTCAAGTCCCTGTCGCGGAGCTCCATGGTCAAGCTCATCCTGGTGTGGCTCTCGGCCATCGTGCTCTTCTGCTGGTTCTACGTGTACCGCTCGGAGGGCATGAAGGTCTACAACTCCACGCTGACCTGGCAGCAGTACGGCTTCCTGTGCGGGCCCCGGGCCTGGAAGGAGACCAACATGGCACGCACCCAGATCCTGTGCAGCCACCTGGAGGGCCACAGGGTCACGTGGACAGGCCGCTTCAAGTACGTCCGGGTGACGGAGATCGACAACAGCGCCGAGTCGGCCATCAACATGCTCCCGTACTTCATTGGCGACTGGATGCGCTGCCTCTACGGCGAGGCCTACCCGTCCTGCAGCCCCGGCAACACCTCCACGGCCGAGGAGGAGCTCTGCCGCCTCAAGCACCTGGCCAAGCACCCCTGCCACATCAAGAAGTTCGACCGGTACAAGTTCGAGATCACGGTGGGCATGCCGTTCAGCAGCAGCACCAACAGCACCCGCGGCCACGAGGAGGACGACATCACCAAGGACATCGTGCTGCGGGCCAGCAGCGAGTTCAAGAGCGTGCTGCTCAACCTGCGCCAGGGCAGCCTCATTGAGTTCAGCACCATCCTCGAGGGCCGCCTGGGCAGCAAGTGGCCCGTCTTCGAGCTCAAGGCCATCAGCTGCCTCAACTGCATGGCCCAGCTCTCGCCCGCCAGGCGGCACGTGAAGATCGAGCATGACTGGCGCAGCACCGTGCACGGCGCCCTGAAGTTTGCCTTCGACTTCTTCTTCTTCCCGTTCCTGTCGGCCGCATGAGCAGCCGCCGCCGCAGAGGCACCAGTGCATGTTGCTGTGAGGCCTCCTGAGCACTGCCCAGCCAGATGGCGCAGCCCCGTGCCGTGTGTGCGTGTGCTCCCGTGTGCCAAGTGTGCAGACCCAGGGCTTCGAGGACCTTTGGCTCGTGTGTAGACTGCCCAGGGGTGAGGGTGGCTGCTCCCTAGCTCTGTCCACCTTGGAGGCCGAGCACTGCTGGAATCGCATGCAGTCTTTGCCCATGTCCTGGCCTTTCCCAGTGAAGCTGGGGTGCCAGGCTAGACCAGAAAGGCCCCGTGTCTTACGAAGCACTTTACAGGTGGTATTTTCCCCCTCCCCCACATCTGTGTACCCTGTTGGCCCTGGCTTACTTTTGTGTTGGGTTTGTTTTTTAAAGAACCATTGTGTGTTTATGTACTCCATGATAGCATTTCTTATTTATTTGGTTATTGCTAAGCCCTGATGGCTGTTCACCTCTCTGGGGCTGCACCGCTGCCTGCATCCCAGCATGTGATCAAGGCATGGCTGAGTCCTGCACTCCGAGCTGGGCGAGGCAGCCATGGGCAGGGCGTGCCACACTAGGCTCTGGGCACCACACCCTGCCTCGTGGCTATACTGTCCAGCAGGTCGTGGCTTTACTGTCCAGCAGGTCGTGGCTTTACTGTCCAGCAGGTCGTGGATATGTTTGTGCCGGATTGCCTGAATCTACCAGGACTTGGAAAGCAAGGAGCACCCTGGGCATCCCCACTGCTCAGGAAGGTTGGCCGTGTTCAGTACTGTAGAGCAGCTCAGAGTCCTCCCACAGCCGAAATAAAGAGCTTTGGTGAAATCTGCACTCCTCTCTCCTTTGCCTGTGACTTCTGCCATGTGTGAGCATCAGCCAGCATCCACACTCGTGTGGAATGAAATGCACACTTGGGGTTTGGAAGGCAGAACTGACCTTCACGTGGCTGATCCCCTGCCCAGGAGTAGACCTTGCAGCCACCCCAAGTATGCGGGGCCTTAGGGTCTCTGCCAAAACCCTCCGGTGGGGGACAGCAGGGATGCCCAGTGCCCACAAGCATGGAATGCCAGCTGCTGTCGGATCTTTAGGTGAAAAGTGGTCACAGTTGCTTTGAAACTCAAATTCCTAATGAAACAGCATCCATGGAAATTCATGATGATAGCACACCCCACCAGGGTAGTGTGTCTATTGGTAAAAGGTCCCGGGCTCAGTCAGGTACCATGGTAATTCATAGGATTATAATCAGAATTTAAGTCATTCCTAGGTACTGGACCAGTGGGGGACCCCACCTGGGATGAGCCTGGGTCCCTCCTGAGGATGAGGACATGTCTAGTACCCCCTCCTGCCCCTTGTAGGTAGGCTTCTCCTGCTGTGGTTGGGGAACATGGAGTTGATTCACACACCCTCTGTGGGCTGCCTTCGGGATTTGGGACGTGGCTGCTTCATTGTCATCCAGCACTGCCTGTGACACTGGTCTGGGTGTAGCTCTGTCCCTCCTGCCCATAGGCTCTATTTAGGACCCCACGTGTTTAGGGCATGCTCGAGAGCCGCTGTGGCTCGGGCGTGTTTGCTCCTCTTTCTTCCCTGGAAAGTAGGGTGAGGTTCAAGGGCAGCCCACTCCCTCTCCCCATCCCGCCAATCATGATGCCAAGAGATGCATTCACGATGCGATGCTGCCCCCCAGATGTACCACTGACTGTCCAGCGGGGGGACGTCACTGGGCACTCCCAGAGCCAACACAGACTGTCTCCTTTCATCTTCACAGCCCCACTGATGGAAGTACTGTGACAGCCGCAGCAGACCACTGAGGTTCAGAGAGGAGGTACCGGCACACATTAGCAGCGGAACCAGGATAGGACCAAGATGCACCTGCCCTGGCCCTTGGCCCACCTTGCTGCTCCTGGCACCCCACAGTTAGCTTCTAGCCAATCAGCAGAGCTGCCAGCTTGGAGGAGGGCTTGTGTGACTTGTGGTGAGGGTCCGCATTGGGCACCGATCCCATGTTCTCCCTCTCATTTACCATGAAGTCCTGAGTGACCAGAAGCCCTTCAGAGGCACTATCCCTAGGCCTCTGTGCCTCGACCTGTGAAACAGGAAGTCTGGATCAGTGGTTTTCACAGCTTCTTAGCAATGATCCCCCCACCTTTTTATTTGTTTTTTGGTTCTGGGGTTGAACCCAGGGGCACCCAATCCCTGAGCCACATCCCTGGCCCTTTTTTATTTAAAGGTAAAATCTTGCCAAATTGCTGAGGCTGGCCTCAAACTCGTAATCCTTCCTCAGTCTCCGAACCCCTGGGATTACAGGTTCCCTGGCTCAGTGACCCCCTTTTAAATGACCTGAATGTCATGCAGCGCTCCTGCAGAGTGGGAGGGGCACCCAGCAGTTCAGGAGCAGCAGGCACAGCCCAGAGTAGCAGTGTGGCTGCGGGTGCTGATCCCACTCCTAGGCCCTCCCAGCTGCATGACCCTGGGCAAGCCCAGGCTGCCTGGGCCCACTTCCTCCTCTGCCTCCCTGGCTATTTTGAGGGGAATGAGATTCCTGATGAGTCGGGTGGAATGTCGTTAGTAAATGCTCCATAAATATTTGGTAATTTTTTTTAAAGGTTAAACATTCATGGAACTTAAAAACTAAGAACCTTTAGACCAGCTCTCAAAAGGAGAATTGTGAAGTCCTTGCTAGCTTTGGAAGAACTTAAAACTTAGTAAAAATAACTGTTTAGATTGGAACTGATCAGAGGGGCTGAATTCAAACAAAGGGTGTAGCGTCTCCTAATGTTCTGTCTGCACAAGTAACTGCACAGCCAGAAGTGTATTCTGTAGTGTGACTTCCTATCTAGAATGTTCCTCTACCTTGCCAATTGCTCTAAAGGCCATTACTGTGCTGGATCAGTATGTACTGCTATGTGACACTGAGGTGGCACTGTGACTCCCCAGTTGAGCCAAACCCCGTCCCTGCCTCAAAATTCATAGCCCGCAGGGAGTAGGGGGCAGATGGCCCAAGTGCCCAACAGGAAGTGCTATGGGGATCCAGAGAGTGGCCTTCCAGCCTGAGGTTGAAGGGGGCAGGAAAAGCAAGGAGAGGAAGTGGAGAGGCCAATAGGGAGGGTATCCACTATGCAAGGCCCCAACATGGCGTGACCCGAGGCTGGACAAGAGAACTCCATGTGGTTGGGAGGTGACAAGGGATTTGGCCTTTGTCCCGAAGGGGCCCCACCTGGCTTCCTGGGTCCTTGTAGTTCAGAGCTGAGCTCTGGGGGGCTGTGCCTGGAAGTCCTGTGAGGCCCCATTTGCAGGGAGGAGAGCACCCCCATACGCCTTCCCAGCAGGCCTGGGAGACAATCCCTGGGGGAAGCTCGATGGAGCAGTGAGCTCTGGTGCCTGGCTTTGGGAAGCAGCTCTGCCTTCCATCTCCAGTGCGACGCTTGCCTGCAGGAGCTGGGACGGAGGAAACAGCTTGGCAAACAGGGTCCCAGGAAATGGTGGGGCAGTTCAGCGCTTCTTGTTTCCGTAGTCCCTTTCCAGGCTGCTATGGGGCTGCCTCAGGCCCCGTGCTCCAGCCCCGCCTCCTGCAGGCTGCAGTGACTGCCCCCAACTGGCCTCCAGGTCCCAGCAGGGCACAGACTGTCCACATTCCCCCACAGATGGCTGGGACCCAGCTGCCGCTGAGCAAGACTCCACTCAGTCACGATGTGAGGGAGGTGAGAACAGTGAGGCACAGCTGGCACAGTGAGACACCCCAAAATCCACAGCTGGCATCAAAGCCAGGACCAGAAATCCAGGTGTCCAGAGCTTCATCGCGGCTCACATAGTAGGTGCTCAGAAAACGCACTGAGGGCTGGGGATGTGGCTCAAGCACACATGCCTGTCATGCGTGCGACCCGAGTTCGATCCTCAGCACCACATACAAACAAAGATGTTGTGTCCGCCAAAAACTAAAAAGTAAATATTAAAATTCTCTCTAAAAAAAAAGGAAAGAAAACGCACTGAATGAACAAATGGCTGGTGAGCCACATTTGAAGACAAGTGTTGATCTTCCTGAAGGAAAACTAACTCTAAAGGGCACACCCATTTGCACCTTTCAGAGGCTCTGCAAGTAACACATGAATAATTCACTTCTCCAAACATCCACATCTATTTTGCATTTCAGGATTTTGGGGGGGATATAGAGTTAATAATGGAATTCTTACATTTTTCATTTTTACTTTTTTCCTCCTAATATTGCTGCCTTTTGTGGACTTTTAATCCCTCTCTGAAAGTCACCCTGTCATCTGACTGTGTGGGCCTCCTGCCTAATTCTAACAGCATCCAGGTAAAGATAATGGGGCTTTGTTTTTTTTTTTTTAAAGGACCTCAGTTTGAAGAATCGCTCCCCACATAAGCAATTATTTCAGGCTCTAAAAGCTTCTGTGTTGCTAGGAAACCACCCTGGGAGGCTGGCAGCCCTTTGTTACAGAGGTTCATCCAGTGGTTGGTTGCAGCCTAACTTTGAAAAGCAGTTTGCCTTCTGCTCTCTCACCTCCTTGTCCAGAAGTGACAGTCACCTGACCAAACTCTCTAGATGGCTGGCTTTCCCGTGTCAGAGGCCCCTTCCTCCTGTTGAATTCATAGAACATCCTGTCTCTGTAGGCAGTGTTCAGAGCCCCCAGAGGGGCCAGGGGCCTGGGTACTGGGATTTCGAAAGTGCCCCTGGGGTGAGACACAGGGCCCTGTCCCTGGAGGGCCAGCAGTGAGGTGGCCAGGTCCATCGCTCCTGACTTCTTCAGGAGCTTGCAGAGACCCAAAAGCTCAGCCCCACCAGGGGAGACCAGGGCCACCAGAGGGGACAGCCAGCTGGCTCCCCACAACACTGGAGACTGCTTTTGCTGTCATAGGCCCCAGGCTCACTTAGCTCTCAAGGTTGCTATTATCCCGGGGTTGTTCCCGGGAAGCTGGGGCATACAGGGTATGCAGAGAAGTTCAGCTGCTTGCCTGAGACTCCTGTGGTGTCCCCACACCTCCCCCAGCACAGCAGTCCTTGTGACCAGCAGAAAGTGGAGAGGGGATGAGTTGTCACATCTGAGGTTGGTTTATAAGAAGACTGTGGCCCTATCTCAGATCAGTGGCTCCAGGTGAATCCACTGCATTGAGTGGCTCCGTGGAGGAGCCCACGTGTACAGGGCTTGAGGCCTTGGCCAACAGCTATCCCAGAGAGCTGGGACAAAGTTGCCACTCCCAGCTGGCTCTTCTTCAGAGATGGTGGCGTGGCCAATGGCTAGGCGGCAAACTCCCAGGAGACCCTGAGCCAGGACCCATAGTATTCAGAGTGAATTAGTTTGTGCAATAATGGGTTGTTTTAAAACAAGATTGGCCCACATGCTGGGCCCCTTCTGCCTGTGTCTGTTTCCCTTCCTGTTCCTCTGTTATGTTGTGACATGGCTAAAGGGTGCCCTTACCAGAGGTCAAACTGATGCAGCCACAGATCTCAGACTTTCAGCCTCCAAAACTATGAGCCAAATGAGCATCCATACTCTATAAAGTACCCAGCCTCAGGCCTTCCATTATAGCAGCAGCAGATGGACTAATACACCATCTAATGTCTGTTCTCCCAGCCTCTGGTCACTGACTTTGGAAGGTTTGTCAGACTCCTGAGCCTCATTGCCTCCCTTCACCACGTACCACTGTGCCTGTCCTTATTGTATCCATGGGCCTCCCACATGCTTCCTAGCTTCCTAGGCCTCAGTTGGCTTCTCTGTGAAACCAGGATCACAGAGAGCTGCTTGGCAGGGTTATTGTGAGTTGGTGGGAAATGAGCCATCAGGCTCTGGTCCACATGATCACTCTTCACGATCCTTCCATCTATTCTTTTGATCATTTATACATTGACTCATGGATTCATGCAACCATTCATTCTCACTCTAATTCTTCTGGAGCATGTCCCTTTGCATAGGGAGGAAGATAGCAGGGTCCCCTGTACCAGCACAGTGGTCACAGCCCTTCCAGAGAAGGGCGTTTACCCACTGGGAGGAGTTTTTAAACCCACATGGAGCCAAGCCCTGGGCAATCTCCTCTCACACGCATGCTGGTCTTGGCCTTGCGAGCTGTTGTGGCCAGTGGCACAATGGCAAATGTTGATGGCAGTCAGGTTGCCACATCTGACCTCAAGCCAACTGCCACATGTGCAGGTGAGGAACGTGCAGCTTCAGCTGTGCCCCCAGCTCACCCGCAGAGTAAGTCTGACGGGTCCTGGGTGAGAACGTTCACGACTTCTACTGCTCTGGGGCAGCCCAGGACAGTCCGACTCCTCAGGCATCCTTCACACTGTCCCTCCTCATTGTCCTTGTCCCTAGTGTCGAGAGTTCATAGCAAGGGCCTTGACGTATGTACTACCTCATCCAGTGTGCTGTGCTGGACACGGTGGTTTCTTTAAGGTGGGAATTTTGATTTTTCAGGTCTAGAAAACTTTTCTCTAATCATTTCCCTTCCTGTCTTTTCTCCTCACCTCCCTGAGCCCCTCCTCTTGGTATGTTGAGACCTCCAAGAGATTATTTCTCTCTGAGACTCTCTTTGATTTTAAAATTCTACTTCCTGAGAAATTGCCTCAACTTTCCCTTCCAATCCCTGTGGAAATCTTTGTTTCTGCAATGACACTTCTAATTTCCATGGCTTATGATCTTTGACGTTTCCTGTCTGTGTTGCCTACATATCTTCTCGGTGCAGTTTGTGTGTGTGTGTGTGCACACGTGTGCTCCTGGGGTTGAACCCCGGGGCCCTGGACCACTGAATCACATTCCCGGCACACCATGGTCTTAAAATTAAATTTTAAAAGATTTTTCATTTTGAGATAGAGTGTCCTGAAGTTGCCCAGGATGGCCTTGAACATGCAACCCTCCTTCCTCAGCCTCCAGTCACTGGGATCGCAGATGTGCACCCCTGAGCCTGGCTATCACAGCAGATTTTCGAGAATGTCTTTGTCATTACAGGCACCTGAAGCTTCCTTGCCTCGGGGGTGTTTTCCCTCCTCTCTTGCACAGCAGCTGCCCCGCCTGGCTGCCTCCTTGGCTGGCTGCACAAAGCCCTCACAGCGGCTGCTGAGGCCACAAGTGGTGGAGGTGTCCCCGCAGGTGCACTTCCTAGCCAGTCTTCAGTGGTGTCCTGATAGCTGACCATGGCTGGCTTTCTGTCTCCAAGCCATTCCCCGCTGCTTGCTTTAGAAGCCTCAAGGCTGTCCCCCCTCTCTTCTCTGCCCTGTGGCTCCTGCGTTTTATCCCTTACTGCCATTTTGCTGGCCCTCGGGAGTGGCTGGTGGTAAAAGGGTGTGTTAGACCTGGGCCTCCCACAGGGGCCACTCCTCCAAATAGGCTCTGCTGGGCACCTGGTCCTCAAGGACCCTCAGCACCAGGCCTGGGCCAGGCACTGGACATGGTGGAGAGAGAAGCGTGGTCCCTTGAGGCCCTCCACAGGGAACAGGGAGCTGTGATGGGGGGTGGGAGGCAGGGCTGAGGGGCCAGGAGGAGACGGGGCTCAGGCTCAGCTCAGGAGGTTCATGGGGGGTAAAGGGCATGGTTAGCTCTGGGGACAAGGGCTGGGACAGTGGTGGGAACATCCATTTCAGCACTTTCCCTTTCAGGTGTCCTCTGCACGGCCTTGGCCTTGCCGAGATCTGCAGCTGTGAACGGGGGTGGCGGGGTGCAGGGGGTGGTAAGGCACCTAGGTGTATGGATCCCTAGGGTGTTGGGACAAATGACCATAAGCTCAGTGGCTTAACAGAGCACACATTTATTGTTGTACAGTCGGGAGGTCAGAGGTGCCATGTGGGCCTCCCTGGGCTAATGCCAAGTGGGCTGGTCTCCTGCAGGCTCAGAGTCCATGCCCGGCCTCTTCCGGCTTCCAGAGGCTGCCGAGGTCCCTGCCCCCCATCTTCAGAGCCATGGTGGTGCTGTCATGTCACACTGCCCCGCCCCCTTCTCCTTTGTTACCTCCCCTCCCTGCCCACCAGCATGAGTCTCCAGTGTCAAGGGTGAGAAGACGGCTCACCTGGGTAACCCAGCATGATCTCCATCTCCACCTCGGTGCTTCCGCAGGGTGCCAGAGCGGACGCTCCCTCACTGTTGGCTAAGGGTGGCTTTGGTGGGGCTGAGGACATGACATGTCATCATGCCCACCTTCCACCGTGTGTCCATGCTTTCGCCATCCTGGTTTAACCCCGATCCCACCACTTAAAGTTCTATGAGCTTAGGCATAAACTAAACTATTTAATCCCCCTAGGCCTCAGTCTCTCCATATGTGAAAGGGGCATAACCATAGTACTGCCACCACGCTCTGCACAGGGGTCTGCGCAAGGGATAATGCTTTCACGTATGGGCTGAGTCACATCCAGCCCCGTGGAACCAGGGCCAGTGAGGGAACTAACGTCTCCTTAGTCGTCCAGCTGCTGAGAAGGTGTTGTGCCCTCTGTTTACATGTGTGGATCAGAGAGGTTAGCCACTGCCACCCAGCCGGGAAGTGACCTTCTCCCTCGTGCTGTCCTGGGGGCTATGTAGTCAATGGGGAGCTTATCCAAGGTAGACGCTGCCAGCAAACCCCCAGAGGGCTCCTGTCCTTGTCCTGCTAGGTCTGGATATGACACCTTCTAGAAAGTGCAGGTGAGGCCTAGGCTGGGGCGACAGATGCACAGCGCGTCCCCACATCGTCCCCACATGTCCTGTCTACCAGCAATCCAAGCAGATGAGGCTGGGCCTCTGGCTTCCTGAGTGATGGCCCCTATGGCCTCTCTCCAACCAGCTGGCCATGCCCGGGGACCCAGAAGCCCATGCGTATTCTCCTGCTGGGGAGCACTGGAGGAGGAGCTGGCCAAAAGCCCAAGTGGGATGTGCCCTTGTGTGACTAGCTGTGATCTGCAGCAAGTCCTCGGCCTTTCTGAACCTCAGTTTCTTCGTCGGTATGACAGTCCTGTGGAGAGCACAGGAGAGTTTGAAAATACATGGGCTATGCACACCTGCTTCGAAACAGAACAAGACACTATCGTTCACTGAGTGCGATGTGCCACACTGTCCAAGTCCTCCTGCTGGCCATCCGCATGCCAGACCCACAAGGCAGGCACTCCGCCAGCTCCAGCTCCTCAGCGCTGGCTCCAGGATCAGAGCTCGGGGGCAGCAGGAGGCCCTGGGGCGGCAAAGCCTTGCTGGGCTCCAGGCCCCAGAGAGGCCCGGGAGTAACCCCACCACTGCCGCCTAAGCACACACGGCATTCTGGGCCTCGTGTTAGATGTAACATTTGTTATTTTATTGGAAAAAGCTGGTATTAACATATTTATAATTTTATTCAACAGTTGGATAATTTGTGAGACATCGAAGAAAAAAAGAATGCACCTATGCGTCACAGAGTCCAAAATGACCAGGCCCACGCCACCAGCACCACCCACGCCACTACCCACGCCACGCCAGGGCCTCCTCCCAGAGAGCAGTCAGATGAGGAGAAGATCAAAACGCCCGACAAGGCCACAGTGACCGTGTGACGCCCAGACATTCAAGGAGACCAGGGAGTTTAAACAGGAGGGTGCCCCTTCCCGCGCCCGCCCCCACCCCTGTCGCCGCCTCTAGCACACGCTCTGTGAGCCACAGTCTGCTTCAGGCAGGGCCATCTTCCAGGGACACAAAGACAGACTTTTCTTCCAAGAAGATCTTTTTCTGTCTTTCTCTTCTTTTTGGTTTGGTACCCAAAGTTTAAAACCGAACAAGTAAGGGCGGAGGAACTGCACTTAAGAACCCCCTTTGAAGATGAAGATTACGTCAGTGTTAACCCTGTGGCTGGACAGTGACTGTGAGCTTCAAAGGCAGACTTCAAGGAAGGAGGCCAAGGTCCCCGAGCTGAGTGCTGGGCTTCGGCGTCCACAGGTCACTATACACTCACCACATTCTCGAACCTCTTCACAGAGCAGGAAGGTCACCTGATCCTTTGATTGTTAAACTGAATTAGGATAAATATGTACATATAATACTGTCCAGGCTGCCTGGATTTTGTAGTGACATATAAACAAACATTCTTCATTCACATTGTTTAAAAAAAAAAGAAAAAGACCAATGGACCCATTTCTGTGTGTGAATAACATGGCTGGAAGTGAGAGGACATGCGTTTTGTGCTTTCACACACACACAAGTTTTCCGTAATGCACGAGACCTCAGTGGAGTCTGTTTCCTGGGTTGTAGTCCAAGTCGTAAGGGATGCAGCTGGGTTCGGCCGGCTCCCGCTGCTCCCTGCTTTCTCAATGGAGATGCCCAGCCACGTGGTCCTGCCGAATTCCATGGGAGGACACTGCAGGTCAGGGCTCTGGTCTTGGCAGAGCAGGGTTTACATCCTCTGAGTGTCCTCTGGGACTGTGTGTGATCCTCAAAGAAAATATCCTAATGGTCACGACATGCATGGTCCTGGCTTTGGGAGGAGGAGCAGGTACATCCCAGGTGGAGCCCAGAGTCCGTGGAGGAACAGCTCACAACCTCGCCACCCACAGAGAGCAGCCACCAGCTCCTCCATCTTCCCTGTCACACAGATGCCTACTCTCCTTTTCATAAGATGGAGAGGTGTCCCCTTCCAGAACCTTCCATCAGAATGGTGGCCCATAAAGAGCCTGTGAGAAGACCCAGAGGGATCCCTGACCCTGCCACTTGGTGGGTGCCTGCCTTGGGCAACTTGCCTGTCTGCACAGAGCCTCGGTGTCCCCATGTACAAAAGAGGACGGTATTGCTCACCTTTATCCCTACCCACAGCCCCTCGCAGCAGGGTACTCGGGAGCAGTTCTGCTTGTGGAGGAAATGAACAGACACCCACCTCGTGGTCGAGAGAGGAATAATACAGTCCACAGGCTGCAGCCAGCGTCTGTTCAGGCAAAACGTCCGTGAGTGTGGAGGGAAGAGGTGGAGGTGCCGCAGCTCAGGCCAGGTGCACCTCCGGCTTGTGCCACTCCCAGAAGCAACAGCCGCTCTGCTGGGCAGAGGCAGATGATGAAGAGAGGGTGCCAGGCCCACGCTTCGTCTCACGAAACTGAACCAGCTGGCCTGGGCTAACGACCATTCAGAGACCAGAGCCAGAGCCTGCATCTGCAAAGTCTCAGCAGGAATTCTCCACCTGAGAGACCCAGGTGGGACCATCTGAGATGGGCAAGCTGCTCCATTCACAGTCCAAAGAGCCCGACGTCCCCAGAGCCAGATCAGGGACCAGCTCCTGCTCCTCCTGGAAGGACCTGCGGGCATGAAAAATTAACCCAGACACATGAAAAGTCCTAAAAATGTGGAAAGACCGCAGGCCGAGGCAGGAAGGTTCCTGAATGGAGGGACCCTGAACTGAGACTCGGCAGTCACGCCCATTTTACCACCTGTGGCCCTGAGTCCTTTCTTCTCTTAAATGGTCATCGTCACGACACTAGTCTAGGGAAACTGGGGGGAAAGGCCCAAGTCACCCGTGTCCCCCATGGCCACCTCTGGAGTTGACCTCCCTCCTGCACTGCTGCTGAAGGTCGGGGACAATCTGCAAGAGTCGGGCTGGGACAGCCAGGGCCTTGCGTGCTAGTGCATGTCGGAGTTGACCTTGTCCTGGAAGATGTAGAGATTGTTGGTGGCCGCGATGGCGATGATGTTCTCAGCTGGGTGCCAGGCCGTGTGCAGGATCTTCTTGGTGAAGTCCAGGCTGTCCACGCTGATGTCGTCCCGCCGCCGCTTGCCACCCACGCACACGCGCCGCGGCTTGAGCACGGCCCTGGGCTTGCTGCTCTCCCTCGAGGCCTCCAGGGTCACGTCCCGCTTGGTGTTGCGGTCAAACATGCGGAAGAAGTTGTTGTAAGCCCCCGTCATGATGACACTGCGGGACAAGAGGGGTCAGCAGTGGGGGGGAACGAGCACCCCACCGTGGCCAGCATCCCCGGAAAGAGCCACGCTGCCTCCCGCCACCTTTCCCTAGGTCTCCTCTGCGCCCTTACCTCTCAGCTGCTATCCCTACGCAGACTTTGGGGCAGGGGCCGAGACCCCAACATAGCAGAAACCCGCTCTGGGCATTTCTCTGGGTGCAGGCCAGGCAGCCCTAAAACTTGCAACTGCAGAGGGAAGGACACTGAGGTGGCCGGGCCAGGCACTCAGCTGGGCAAGGCCTCTGGACCTCCCTCAGGCCCAGGCGCCCTGCTCCCAGGAGCCATAGCTGTAGAGTGGCTGCAGGAGGCTCAGTGCCCCAGTGTCTCCAGCTCCCTGATGAGGGTCTGCGCTCTCCACGTCCCCCTGTCCTCTCCCCTCTCCTAACTAGGACTTCTGCCTGCGGAGGGAACTGCTAAGAGTACACACAGAGTAAGACCCCGGAGGGGGAGAGTGCACAGGCCTGGGCCCAGGGGAGGGGTATTGGGGTTCGGCCCAGGGGAGGCCAGAGCAGCTGTGTGTGGGGAGGTACCTGGAGAGGAGGAGGGGCCTCCAAGAGCAATGAGGGGGTACAGAGGTGTGGCCTGCACCCCAGGGAGGCGCTGGCCCCGCAGGACTCTCTCCTCTTGGAGGCCGAGCTGTGCTTCTGAGGCAAGCTCCTCCCAAGCACTGTGCGGGGACAGGACGGGGGTCCTGTGGGGCTCAGGAACCTGGCGCACGGCCCTGGATACCCAGGCTGGTACCTGGTACCCAGGCTGCAGGGGACACGTCTCTCTTATCAAGGCTTCCTTTTCATGGGAGGACTGTGCCACAGTGGAGGCCTTGCCTGTCACCTCCCTTCTACCCAGCTGGCTCTGAGGGACAAGGTGGGCAGTGAGCCACAGGAGGCTCCTCTGTGGATGTCCCTGGGGCACCCAGGCCCACCTGGTGAGGGTTCACTCAGGGTCTCAATGAGAGCACATGCCAGGGTGACCAGAGGAGTCTGAGGAACAAGCACTTATGGATAGTTCTGGAAGGTTCCAAGGGTGCCAGGGGAAGTGCAGTGCTCTGGGACTGGTAGGTTTAGGGTTTCGCCACCTGTGACCTGCAGGCCTGTGGCAAGAGGAGGGGGAGTCACCAGGGAGAGAAGGGGGGGGAAGATAGGGAGGAAGAAAAGGAGAGAGGGGCAGAGAGAGAAAGGGAGAGGGAGGGACAGGCAGATTAAGGGTCATTTCATGCCTTCCTGGGACCTCAGAAGGTGGCTGTGTCTGTGTCACTCTGGAAGAGGGGTGGGGGCTGTGAGGGCGATGGGAGGGGGACTGTTGGGGGTTGTCATCCCAGCAGGGAGGAGGAAGCCATCGCAGGGAGGAAGGGCAGAGGGGAGGCAGGGGGGCAGACGTGGGCAGGACCAAGAAGAGAGGTCCCCAGGATGCGGCCAGCCCTGGGGAGCCCTGCTGCACTTCTCCAGGGAGACGAGGCTTGTCCGAGCCTTGCAACCAGAGATGCTCCAAGAGGACAGGCTGCAGAGGGCTTCAGGGACAGGAGTGTGTTGGGGCTGTCACAGAGGGCAGCAGGATTCTCCCACGGGTGACCAGGGAGAACGCAGGCCTGCCAACTGTGTGCACCGTCACAGATGAGCCACCTGGCCAGGCGTCACAAGACAGCCATGGATGGCCAGGCTTTATTAGTGTCACTTTCCAGGTGGGCAGACTCAGGGGCCCAGTGACTTAACCAGGCACTCTCCAGAGGAAGCCACCGTGTGCCTTGCCGGAATGGGTGGGTCACTGCAGGGCTGTCGCCCAACACACCATGTGGCACCAGCAGCTCCTCACTGCCCCTCTGTCCAGTGGGGGCTCAGCTTCCCATTAGCCAGGGAGCACGGCTGCGGGCCGTGGGCTTGATTTTGCCTCATTGTGCAAGAATGGGGTCCTGGGGCAGCACAGCTTCTCCCTGAGCCCCCGAAGTCCCAAAGGGCAGCATGGGATCCCAGCGACAGGCAGGCCAAGCTTAGAGGTGGCCCGGTGCCTCTGTGCCCCAGAAATGTGACAGCCCTTGGCTGAATGAGGGCTGCACTTGGACTGAACCCCAGCCCACCCCACTTCAGGGCTCCGTCTAGTCCTGGTCAGGAGGCCAAGAGGACAGAGGCCATGGGAAAGCCCGTGTAGGTGGCAGGACAGGAGAGGAACACCCAGGGGGCTACGGGGGGCATGGGAGGACCCCAGGGTTTCCTGCAGGAAGCCAGGAGGAGCCGCCCAGGAGCAGAGCACTCAGGGTGGGTTCATGGGGGTGGGAGCAGGAAGCAGGGAGGGGTGGGGACCACCAGGGCTGAGACAGCTGGCCTGAAAGGTGCACCCCATAGGAAGTCCTGGGTGGAGGATAGGACAGCTGAGTCCCAGAAGCCACACGCCAGCCACTGGAGCTCAGCACTTCTGGCTCTGGGTGCAGACATCGCCAGGTCACAAGCGCCCCCTGGTGCCCGTGTGGAGGAAGGACATACCTAGTAGCTCAGCACCAAGTCCCTCTCCTGAGATTCTCACTGCACCTCCCAGTGTTCACCAGGGAGTCCCCAAGTGTGGGAGGGCCACAGGACAGGAGGGTCTGAGCACTCCCACCTCCTCGGGGGTGGGGTCAGTCCACAGGCCAGAGAGGGGCCTAGGGGGCCATCCTGACTTTCTATGCATCCTTCAGTGGACCCCCTGTGACCACCAGGCTGGCCACTGCACACAGCTCTGGTCGGAGGCCCTGCAGGCAGCTCTGCCCCAGGACATCAGCAGGCCCAGGGGCTCCTGTTACCACTGGCTCCGCCCACCTGGGGCCAGGCCTGCCTCCTTGTGGCTTCCTCCTAGCTCTGGTCCAGTCGCTGTCCTCCACTCTTCCCAGCCCTGTGTCCAAAGCCACAGCAGTCACAGCCCAGCCCCTTCCAGAACTACAGCAGCATGACAGCCCTCAGCAGCTCAGGGGGCCGACTGCCCAATAGGAGGTGTGTGGCAGGGGCCATCCACGTGAGTGAATAAGCTGGGCCATGCCCCTGGACCCCGCCCCTTCTCCCCACTGCATGGATGGATAATAGAAGGCCTGCTCAGGGCTGCGGCCAATGGTGGCCACAATAATGGCAGGAGCAGGGGCCAGGTTGACCAATGGTCACTGCTGTAGAGAAGTGAGGCAGTCTTGGGGCCCATAGGTGTGGAAGATGACATGACCAGGTGCCACCTGCTTCTGCCTCATGGAGAAAAGGCACTAGGGTTCAGCCATCATGCTTGATGGCCCCAGGGTGTGGTCTCGCACCGACACCTTCACTCAGCAAGGCGTGTCCACCCCGGACAGTTTCCCCAGTCGCCCGCTGAGCTCCTGCAGGTCGAGAACCTCCTGCCACACGCAGGGCGGCCAAGGCTGGGCTCACCTGTCACTGCCGTTCCAGGCACATTCAAATTTGTCGAAGATGCAGTCGTTCTCGTACAGGGAACAGAGTTTGCTCCGAAGGTAATCATGGACCTGGTGAGAGGAGGGCCAGGTGAGAGCAGGGACAGGGACGACATCACAGGAACTGGCCGCTCCTGGGCTGCCCTCGTGGTGGAGAGAAAGAGCCCTGTTTGCAAGGTGCTGCAGGTGGCCCAAGGGACCCTGCTCCCCGTGAAGCCTGGCACATGGTTAGTCATGTGCTGGGTCCCCAGCCGGTCTGAGACCCACAAGAGACTCCGCACCCCCCTCTCAAAGCGCCTGAAATCAAGGCGTGTGCTTCACGGTCTGCACTGACCACAGGGTCATGAAAGGCATGGTTTGTCCCTGTCCCATTCTGAGGCCTCTGCTATTTCTAGAGGGACACAGAAGAGCCTATCCCTGCCCAGGGTGTGCAGTGGGGGTGGAGTGGGGGCCACAGTACCTCACCCATGGCCAAATAAGGGGCCGTCACCAGGAGATGCTCCATGGGCACGTGGCCTCCAGGGGCACTGCTCACACGGCCCAGCTCAGCCTCGGAGTGCCCTGTCTTCTGAGCTCCTTCCCAGTCCCCACCCCTGTGCCTAACAAGACACGCCCCTCCCAGGCCTCCGGGAGGGAGCGGGCTGTGGGTCACTGAGTCAGGGTCGCCTCCCTCATACCCCAGCCCCTTAGAGCTCGGGCTTCCCTTTCTGCAGGAGGGCTGACAACACCCTCTTCACAGGGGCAGTAAGGAATGGAGGTGACCCCATGTGTGGCAGGTGTGACACCCCATGCACTCATCCCAGGTGACACCACAAGTATCCAGCTGGGCTTCTGGTGGGTGTTTTCTGGCCACATCTGCACCACCAAATCCTGCTCATGCCTCCAGGTCTAGTACAAATGCCTCCTCTTCCAGGAAGCCTGCCCCTCCAGCTCCACGTGCGAGTCTAGCGCCCCATGAAGCTGGCCGCCCACCTGCAGGGTCTGCATGGACCGTGGGAGGAAGGACACACACGCACACCCTTCCCAGGGAGGTGCCAGCTCTCACCCTGCACCCGGCCCACAGCCCTGTGCTGGGGCCTAGAGGTGTGCCCACTCCCTGCCCACTCCCCGCTCCCCTGCCCTCTCCCTGTCTGCTCCCTACCCACTCTCCTGCCCGCTCCCTGCCTGTTCCCCTGCCCACTCCCTGCCCACTCCCCGCTCCCCTGCCCTCTCCCTGCCTGCTCCCTACCCACTCTCCTGCCCGCTCCCTGCCTGTTCCCCTGCCCACTCCCCTGCCCACTCCCTGCCCTGGCTGCACGAGCTGTTCTGGCTGCTCCTGGGGGAGGGCAGCGCTCACCTCACTTAGCAAGAGGACTGCAGGTGCTGGAGAAGGGGTGCACCCTGCACCCCGCATTAGACCCAGCCTGAAGTCCATCTTCGTTTTCACCATCTCCTCCTCAAAACCGAGGCCCCAGGTGCAGGGACATTTCCTGTGGGACCCTACCTGTGGAGCGGCCCGAGGTGGTCAGGCGGTGGCACCCACCTGGTAGGTCTCTATGGGCCTCGCCTCCATGTTCAGGTCCCAGACCTTGACCGTGAGGTAATCCCGTGTGAGCATGTAGCGGCCGCTGTGGCTGAACTTCACGTCTGACACCGAGGAGATGATTTCCGAGAAGAAGGAGCGGTTGCTGGGGTCCTCGGGTTCCTCAAAGACTGCAGAGAGAGTTGGTCACTGTCACTGGAGTGCCCAGCCCATGGGCCAGAGGGCCAGGAGACTGTTTCCACCCTGGGCGCAGCTGTCTGTCTGTAGGTCATTTGTTCATTCGTCAGACCTACAACCAAACATAACCAGGCACTGGCCCAGCTATCATCCAGCAGAGGAAGAACCGGCACCTAAAAGGGCTCATTTGTGGGAACAGTGACACATTTATTCTGTGTCAGATTCTGTGAAGTCTTCCCTTATATTATCTCATCTAATCCTTGAATAAAAGTATCAAGTTGATACCCTGATTATCCCCCATTTTATAGCCAAGAAAACCAAGGCAGACACTGAAAACCACGCCCCGGGGGTCAGAGCTGGAGAAAGTGGTGACTCTGAACCCAGATCCACACTCCCGTGCTGCCCTCTGCTGCCTCCTACTGGTGACGTCCAGCACCGGATCGCAAGGGTGGCCTGACATGATCCTGCCCTAGGCTGGGCACTGCTGTGGCTTCAGAGGCCTCTCCCCACCTTGAGGAAGACCAAGGGTCGCCCGCCCGTGATGCCTGCTGGCCCCTGCTGCGCGTCAGTTGGTCTCCCCATCTCCTCCTCACGGCAGGAGCCTCGTCTCCAGACAGCCATCCCCAGACCCTCCAGCCTGCCTCCACTCAAACCATGGTTCCAGCAAGTTCGTGAGGTGAGGACGTGGCCCTCTCCTCCTGTGCCAGCCCACTATGCTCTGAGCACTGCGTCTCTGCCCGGTGCTAACAGGCTAAGCCCCCAACTGGTCCCCAGTTTCCAACCTCACCCCTAGTCTGTTCTCCACTTGGCCACCAGGGGGAGCCTGCCGAACACTCAGGCACCCTGTGGCTCTGGCCCTTCAGAGTAAGGGACGCTCTCCCCTGTGGCCTGTGAAGCCTGTCCATGTGGGCCTTCCTCCACCTGTGGGCCTTCCTCCACCCGTGCCCCTGGCCTCCCCTCCCACGGGCCCCACTTCTCTGCCTACCAGCCTCAGCATCCGGCTGCAGGGCCTGAGCACTGGCTGCTCCCATTTCGGGGCAGCTGGGCCTGGCTCTGCCCCCAGACTGCTGGGGGGACTGGCCGCCTGGCTTTTCTGCTCCATGTGCAGGGTCAGGGATGCGCCTTGGGAGCCCCCATGCAGCCCCCCCAGGTGAGCCTGGCTCACCCACAATTCCCCTGAGTTTTCAGCCTTCAGCATTTCTGGGGAGACAGAAGGAGCTGTGGCTGGTGACAGGAGACAGGGCTCCACCTGGGCTCCACCTGACTGTGTGACCTGGGCCAACGTCCTAACTTCCCGATGCCTTAGCGTGGTAGGCAGCAGCAGCCTCTAAAGATGTCTGCTCTCTGCTCCCGGGAGCTGTGCACACAGAGAAAGGATCTGAAGGGGGGTCCCTGTGAGGACACAGGGACCTCTGAGAGGGAGGCAGGAAGCTCACGGCAGAGGAAGAGAGGGAGAGAGACAGAGCGCAGAGCAACCCGCGAGGAGGGTGAGGGGAGCCACGGGATGGGGAAGGCAAGGCCCCTGGAGGCTGGGGACGGACTCCGCCCGAGGCCCTAGGAACCCGGGCCGCCCGCCTCCAACTCCCTGACCTCCAGAGCTGTGTTGTTTCAAGCCACAGAGGAAAGAGCAGCCTCCCAGGCTCTTGTGGCAGCAGCGGGGGTGGGATGCCCCCCAGCTCCATCTGTGAGATGCACCACCCTGCCCTCCTCCGGGCAGCTCTGGGACTTGATGGACGCCCACCCGGAGCAGCACGTGCTGTGCCCCAAGCACTCAGCAACATGAGCTGGGGTTCTCCTTGTGCCCAGCACCAGCTGGGCGCGCAGTCTGGTCCCACCAAGGGTCTGGACCGCCACCGCCCATTCCGAGGAGCCTCTGCTCCAGGCCCGCCCCGTTCCTTCCGCAGCTCTGCTGTCAAATGCAGAAATAACCGTCTATTCTGAGGACTCACAGAGGGTTGTTTCCATGGCTACCCTGCCACATCGCCTAGCAGACAAAAGACCCTGGTTTCTAGTGCAGAGAGAAGGTGGAGCCAGGTACCAGAGAGCAGGGCAGCCCAAGCACCCTCCCACCTTGATGTGGAGGGCCTAGGAGGCTACTGTGCTTCTCGGACCTACGGTTTCCTCATCTGTCCATCGCGGAAATAAACATCCACACGTGGTCCAGGACTCCGGTCACAGTGTGAATGAAAATCGCAGGTTTGTCCTGCTAGGAAGTGATGACATGAGCATGCCTCCCTGAGGGGTCGCTCCCACGCTGAGTTTTGAGCAGTAAGTGGACAAACAGAGACAAGTGGGAGTCAGGAGCCAGTCCATCTCCAGGTCTAAAAACGTCAGCTAAAGTAACGATCATTTGTGTTCTGATCAAAAACAGCCACCACCACCTGCCAATCAGGAATCAGCTGCCTGCTTAGTTCCCTGCCTCAGAACCGAGCGGCCTGGTCACAGCAGGCAGCAGGGCGACACCCAGCCCTCACCCCGCATTTACGGCAAACTAAACGAGACAAGGAGAATGAGCCGAGAAGGCGACTAGAGAAGGAACCAGCCTGTCACCAGATCGGAAGAGAAAGCTCCCCGGGCTGAGGCTGTGACCAGAGGTAGAGGCTGCCTGGCATGCCCAGGCCCTGGTCCATCCCGGCACGCAAAAAAGAGAGAGCGAGCTATTCCATATGCAGGCTATTGAGTTTGAGAATAAAAAATCCTGGAAAATTTTAAAATACAGAATTAACTGTAATAGAAAATACGCATAAACCACATAAACTACTAATCAAAAGAAAATAGACCATTTTTTTAAAAAAAAAATTATTCTCAAAAAAGACATTAGAGCCAGCCAGGTGCTGCCACCCACACCTGTAATCCCAGTGGCTCCAGAGGCTGCCGCAGGAGGATCGAGAGTTCAAAGCCAGCCTCACCAACGTGAACTGCTAAGTAACTCAGTGAGACCCTCTCTCTAAATAAAATACAAAACAGGGCTGGGATGGGGCTCAGTGGTCAAGGGCCCCTGAGTTCAATCCCTGGATAGGTTCATACGTGAGCTTCACGAAGACGCCAGGGGCAGGTTTACTCTACCAAGTTCCAGAAAGAGGAAGACAGAGCTACCCAGCTCGCTGTAGGAAATCAAATAACCTTAACAAAACTGGGCAAAGAATAGGGAAAGAAAATTAAAGGCCAACTTCACCTAAGAGCATGCACAGAGGCCTATGTAAAACCAGCAATGCACACATGGCTGCCTGTCCACAGGCCAGGGAGGGGCCTGGACACCAGGATGCTCCCAGGAAGTCATGGGCAGCCAGAAAACAGGCCACAGCGATGTCTCTGGAGGCTCCTGGCCACATGTCACCAAGCACTGTGCCAACCAATGTTCTGGAAGACCCAACGTCACTCCCTGAACACCTTGCCCTTCAGAACCTAGTGCATTATGGGGAGGGGTCTGCCAGGGCCCCAAAGCAATGCTCCCTGCAGCCCTGGAGGATGGGGCGAGAACGAAAATTGGATTGAGTCATGGAAAATAAAGCTCCATGCCTCCTACTCTCAGGTTTGCCTGTGACTCAGACAAGGCTGGCTCATCACCAGGAGCACAACAGTCACGTGGCTGGAATCCATGCTTCTAGCCGAGCTCAGGAAGCACACAGGTGCTCCCGCACACTCCGGGGACCAGGGTGACACGGGCTGCAGAAGCCTAGGGCTCTGATTTCCACCCCCCCACACGACAATGGAGCAGCATGGCACCAAGAGTCTCTGTGCCCCTCTGTGTCCCCTTGATTCAAGGTTTGAACCTGTTAAACACCAACAGAGAGAAAAACAGAAACAGCGTGTCAGCCGCGCTCGGTGGCCAGTGGCCCGTCCTAGCCACGTCCTTTCCGGGGCTCCCCTGCTTCCCTCTTTGGCCAAGTGCTCGTTGCTCTTTTGTCCCCCAGTGAACCTCCTCACAGGAGTATTTCCACGTCATTTCAAAATCCTCTAAAACAATATCGGAACAAGGTGACAGAGCAGTGCTCCATGATGCAGGCGTTGACGTCACCGAATCGCCCTTTGCTGTCCTGGACACGGGGTGTCTCAGCTCCTGTCCTGTAGGAAGGATGTGCCCCGGAGCCTCAGTTTCCCTCCACGGGGTTCCGAGGGAGTCAGGGCCTGGACCCTTCCATTCCCGTCTTACTCTGTACCCTCTGAGCCAGCCCTGCCCTGGTGACACCCGACCTGGGGCAAGGAGGCTGTGTCATACTCCGACCTGCGCGCAGAAGAGAATAAACTAGTGTTGCGCTAAGCTGCTCCCTGTGGTTGTCCCCTGTGGCAGAGCAGGGGACAGCTCCATTCTGGGCCTGGTTGTGGGCCAGCACTGCCCACACTCCTCAGGTGGCCTCTGGCCTCCCCTCTGTCCTGTCCACACGCTGATACCTCAAAGGCCTAGGCCTCTCCCTGGCCTCCAGGCCTCCACGTCTGGCTGCCTGCTGGACCGTGCTAGTGTGCAGATGACCCACTCACAGGTGGCCTGCCACCTGTCCAGGCCAACCCACCCTCACCACTGCTTGAGCCTGGGAGTCCCAGGCCTGGCGCAGCCTATCTCACTTGGAGCACACTTGACCTCTCACCTTTGGCCTGACCTGCGGGCGGTGGCCTGAGCCACCTTCCCCTGCTCTACTCTGATTCGCCTCCTGCCCTCCTTCCCGTGCTCCCTCTGGCCCCCTGCCTCTGCCCCGCACAGCCCTGCTCTGGACCACCTTCTCCCCACTCCCGCGGCTCACTCCCGGGGGTCTGTCTTGCCATACCCTTGCTGGCATCTGTCCCTGAACTTGACACCATGGCCTAGGTACGTGTTCACTGTCTCCCTAACTCAGACGCAAGCCCCTGGCGGGAACCAGCGCCCACTGAATGCTCCTGACATGCAGCATGGAGCGTGGGCAGGCCTGGAGGAGAGTGGTGGTAGCCAGGAGCAAGGGACAGAGCTCAGGGAGGGAGAGGGGACAGGAGGCTTCAGCACCTGAGCCTGAGTCCCCAGGGCGGGGACAGGATCCACGTGACTACTCATGACACGTGCACCCAGGGGAGAGTGTCACCACTCTCCACCAGCCCCCGACTGGCCTCACTCACTCAGGAAGTGTCTCTTTCCAGACACTGTTAATAGGCACTGGGGACGGATGGGGAGGTGGACCGGAGGGACACGGCCCCTGCTCTCCCAGCAGGGTGCAGCCTGCTACTCCACAGGAAGGGAGCCTGATCCTGCCTCCAGGGGCCTCTGAAGACCCCAGGGGCCTCTGGAGACCATGTGGCAACTGGGGCCACAGCCAGCACCAGGCAGCCCAGCCCCCCGTGCTCAGTTCTGGGGCCAGGCTCAGCCGAGTGTTCAGAAGGTGGGCCGTGGCGGCTGTCTTCATGAGAGCTGTTCCCCTGGGCCTCCAGGGTACCCTCTGGGGGCTCCAGGATGAGGGGCCACACATTCCACACCAGAGGGGCTCAGGCTGCAGGGGACGAGGGAGCAGCCCCCAGGGAGCTCTGCAGGGGAGGAGGATGCAGCCCAGGATGGGCAGAGCAGGGTCCTGGCCCTGTGTGGCATCAGGGGAGGGCCCCCGAGGAGGTGACATTACAGCAGCACCTCCTTCACTTCTGCGTCTCCTGGCCCTGGCCCTAGAGTCCCAGACCCTGGAGCTGGGCGGCTCCTGGGCAGCAGGACCCCAGAACAGCCGGGCCCACGCCGGCCGCCCCCAGCTCCAGGACGGGCCGTGCAGCTCGCCCCCCCCCACCTCTGCAGGGCCTGGGGTGGCACTTACGCTTGGAGTGCTTGTCACACAGGGCCGCCGCCCGCATGTCGCAGAGCCGCAGGGAGCCCTTGCTGCTGCTGTAGACGAAGAGGTTGCAGTGGTGGGGGTGGAACTCCGAGGCCGTGATCACCTCCGTGAGGTCCTCCATGTTGGCCGGCTTGATGTCCACGATGTCTGGGGGCAAGGTCAAGGAAGGGCAGCAACGGCACCCTGGCTGCTCTCTTTTCCCTGCCCCCAAGGCCCCCAGAACCAGGCTGTGCACCTCTGTTCCCAGGACCCCTGGACAACACCACAGCAGAGAGGCCCCTGAGCCACAGAGCTGCATGGGGCAGTGCCTGCTGCCCCCTTTCACACGGTGTCCACTGTCCTTGCAAAGCTGGGCCCACTGCCTCCCTCCCACCCTGAGCCCTCTCCCCAGTGGCTCCCAGCCCCTGTCAGTGTTGAGCAGAAGGAGATTTTGTTGTGCACCTATTACATACTCCTCAGGAGCGCTCCTGGTGAAGGGTTCAACATCTCTGTCACTCTAAATCTGTCTGAAACCAAGCCTGTGGGCCTCTGTCCCCTCCCCCAGCTCCTTTCCCCTCTGCCCATGGCATCGGGGTCTCCTGTGGGGAAAGGGCCTCCTTCCTTTCTGGGCCAGCTCCAACTGTGCCTATGTGCAGGCTGGGGAGTCGCAGGCCCCAAAGCCTGGGTCTCTCAGTGGCCCAGGACGGTGGCTGTCACAGCCAGAGCACCTGAGGAGAATCTTGCTCTTGCAAAGGATGCTGGGCACAGTGGACGCTGTAAGGAACTCTGTGAGCAGGCTTGGTCTCCACGGGCACAACACGGTCATGGCCAGGACCTGGGAGCCCTCTGAGCAGGGCCCTGGAGCCAACGGGCAGTGCTGCCCTCTGAAGCCAAAGCCAGTGCCTCTGGGCAGCATGGTGTCCTACAGGCCGTGGGTATCCCACGGGGTCGGGGCCACCAGGTCCCTGAACCCACAAGTCCTGCTGCCTCACTCTTCATGGAAGCCATTGGGTATGTGACGGAGCTAATGACTGAGAAGGGATGCCATCCCTGCTGAATTTCATTTAGTCACCCCAGGACGGGCCTGACAGTGGGCTCCTGGTCAGGGAGGTGCCGTGGCAGAAGCCCCAGGGCCCAGCAAGGGCAGCCTCCACTCACCCGCACAGCCACGTGTGTGCAGGCCACAGCAACCACCTGGACGGCTCTAGCTTTGGGCAACCAGGTCAGAAGCCAGAGGCCCTGGGCTGGGCATCAGGGCCTGGCTGTCTCCGGAGCAGGCTGCCACATGGGAACCTCACCTCTGCCCTGCAGCCTGTCTCCATGTCTGCAGAACGAGGGGTGGGCGTGAGCAGGGAACACCCTTTCCTCTAGAGGTTGAACCCTGGCCCCTCCTCAGCTCCTGAGTGGCTGTGTGAACCCACGTGTGGGACCCTGCTGTCCAAGGCCCGCCTCAGGACGGGCCTCCCTTGGGAAGGGGCATAATCAGGTGCATTGAGAGCCCCTCCGCTTTCCCACCTGAATCCGCTCCAGCTATCCGGGGGGCTCTGACTAACTCCCCATCACTCTTTGGCGGTTAAGAATCATATTCCCTACAAGAAAAGTTGTGGGGCACAGGAAGATTCAGGAGAGAGGAGCAGGTCACACAGGCAGGACGAGAAGGACAGTGGGTAAAGTCCCCTCCCTGACTGAGCAATTATTTTCTCCAGAGCCCTGGGCTGAGGATGGCCCCCCAAAAGGTGTCCATAACCCCCAGAGAGTGTGAGAGTCATCTTATTTGGAAAGGGGTGTGGGGAGCCATTCTCACACGTGACTGGGCCACTCCCGGTTTGGGTCTGAGGCGCTCTGGCTAAACTGTGTCGGAGCTTTCCCGGCCCTCTCCTGGTGCAAGAGCCTGTCCATGTGGGGGTGTGACTGACCACTGACCCCGGGGCCAATCACTGACCCTGACCTTGGAATGCGGCCCCCTTCAACCTTCATTGGATGGAATTCTCCCCTGAATTTCTTGTTCCCCAATAAAAGGCTACTCCCTGGCGTGCTCCCTCTCTCTCTCTCTCTCTCTCCTGCTAGCCCTGAGTAATCCTTGCTGCCCTACCGGGTGGTTCAAGGTGGGAACCAGAGGGGGGAGCCGTCTCGGACCTGGTCATAGAAAAAGGTAACTGAGTCTGTGTGTTTTATTTCGATCTCACTAGCTAACTTTTATGCCAAGAACCTCATTAATGAAACCAGTGCGCTGGCCGCATGGTGGAAAGGGGGTCTTTGCAGATGTAATTCAAGATCTCGAGATGAGATCACCTTGGATTATCCAGGTGGGCCCTAAATCCAACACGAGCGTCCTCATGAGACACAGAGGACAGTCACCAGAGGGGAAGGCCCTGCCAAGATGAGCCAGGGTCCAGGGATGCAGCTCCAAGGATGACTGACAGCTGCCAGGAGCTGGGAGAGACGGAGGACGGGTGTCGCGCGCAGCCCTGGGAGGGTGGGTGCACCCCCTGCCCCCAGGATGAGGCCTCGTCACCTGCAGGTTGGTGGCTATGTGGGTGCCCTGGCTGTTCAGCCCAGCCTGTGGACCCTAAGCTGCAGCTAAGAGAATCAGTGAAGCTCAGAAATGGGGTGCACTCCACCCAAGAGTGAAGTTCCTGGCTCTCCTGCAAGGACACGGGGCACCTGGTCACACGGCCTTCTACGGGTTTGCAGAGGCCTTTATAGAAGCACTCTGTCTCCTGCTGTCAGGGGCTCTGCATTATCAGAAGACGCAGCCAGGGTCACACCAGCATGGAGGGCATCATGAGGGCTGGTGACATGTGGGAGAGGGGTCCCCACATCCCTAGCTCTCAGTCCTCTAGCCTTGGCACACTCTCCACGGGTGAATCTGCCAACAGTCAGTGGGGCGAGGCCATGAGAGGGGGAAAGCTTCCCGGTTGGTTCTGGTGAAGAGCTAAGTGAGGACAGTGAGGACGTCACCCGTGCAGGCCAGGGCAGTGCGGCCATTCCAGTCACGCCCAGCGGGCCTTGGCAGAGATGCCAGGAGGGCTAGCCTGGAGACACAGCGAGCGAACGCCACCCACGGGAGTAGAGAAGCTGCAGCCCTGCAGGAAGGGCTGCCCTCTCCCATCCACCCAGCAGGAGATGGAGGCTCTGGGAGGGCAGCACCACGCCTAGGACCATGCGTGAGGCAGAGGCAGGGCTAGCCGGGCCGGGCTGGCCTGGAGCAGGCGCAGGTCCGCCCCGTGGCAGCCCTCCCTGTGGTCGGTGCCCCAGGGCCCTGATCCTGGGTCTCCCTGGATTGGCTGGGGCCCTCAGCAAGGCAGGACCGAGTGCAGACACACGTAGGATGGGAGGGAAGCTGTGGCCTCTGGCTCCACTGATCAAGGGAGCAACGCGTGGCCATCCAGGTGCCTTGGCAGGAACCTGCTCTGCCGCCGTGGACAGCAGCACGCAAGGCCTGCTCTCAGCACCGGAGACTGTTACCATGGCAACCAAGCAGCTGCAGGGAGGGAAGGAGCCTCCTGGCCAGGGCCAGGCCACAGAAAGCCTCCCCCGCTGGCCTATCAGGGACACTGGGAGCGCAGGAGACAGTCCTGGGAAAACTGCTTTCCTCAGCAAATCTCCAAAAGATGGCCTGGCCTCAAACGTGCGCTGAGCACTCAGGCCACCTCACGTCCACCCTGCCGGGCTCCCGCTGCAACAGCAAAATGCCACAGACAGCGGCTTGGACGGCAGACGCTTGGCTCTCCTAGTCAAGGAGCCCAGAAGCTCAAGCCCAAGGTGCAGCTGGGCTGGTCCTTCCAAGGCCCGTCTCCTGGGCATTAAGGTGCCCATCTCCCTGCACTGTGCTCTCACATCCCGGTGCCCGTGTGTCCCGATTTCTTGTTTTTAGAAAGACACCAGCAGTACTGGGGAGGGCCCACTCCACCCCATGGTCTGACCTTCACCCAGTCACTCCCTAAAGGCCTAGTCCCCAAACAGTCTCACCCTAAGGTCCTGGGCTGCGATTGGTGTTTGCCTGGTGTGTAACAGCCTCAGAGTCAGAGTCCAGAAACCACCCAACAGCTGTGCGGCCTCTCAGAAGCCCAGCCTCTCTGCACCGGCCTCTTGTCCCTGGGCGGGGTGACAATGGCTCTGGCAGGGCTGTAATGAGGTCTCATGAGACGACACACATGGGAAGGTTTGCACTTGGCTAAAGTTAAACCAGAATCGCGACCCAGAGTCCTTTACTCCCTCTGGGGACAAACAGAAACAAAACAAAAACTAAGTCGCAAAGAGTCCTCCAACCCGGGAGGATCTGGGTGGGCGCAGAGCTGGACCCCTGGGTTCTAAGAGCTGGGAGGGCAAGCCCATGCTGGGCCCAGCAGGCCTCTGTCCAGAGGAGAGAAGAGGGTGATGGGGGAATCTGGGCAAGGGGGCAGCTTAGCAGATGCCCAGGGTGAGGGAGGGTGGGGTACAAGGTGGCCCTGGAGCAAGGCTGGGGGTGGCAGGATCCATCACAAGAGCACAGGCTGGGGGCCTGGGCTCCGGCCTGGGGTCACTGGGACTTCAGTGGGTAGCCTGAGATACCCCAAGGCCTGTCAGGAGGGATGGGACTCAGGACAGGGCCACTGGTCCCTTCTCCCAAGTCCTCACCCTCAGCCACATGCTTCACAAAGCCTCTCCTCTGTCCTGGGTGGCACATTCTCCTTAGGAGCCAAAGCAGGAGCCAGGAGACACTGCCCCAGCTGCAGAGTTGGACGGGCAGCTGGAGGGACCTGGGGCCCTGAGAGGCCTTGGCAGGCGCCCACCTCTCTGAGCTCAGCTCCACCTCTGCCAAGTTGGGGGGAAGGTCACGCCCCTCTGACTCGCTGTCAGAGGTCACTGGATGGAGCTGCACGAGCTGTGCTCAGCCTCTGAGTCACCCCAGTGGCCGCCATGGGGTGATGTCATTGTGAAGGAGAGGCCAAGTGGCATGACAGCTGGGTCTAGGGCTCCACGTGCAGGCAGCCCCAGGTGAGCCCCTGCCATCTCCCCACAGTGACTCCGGACACACCCGTGTGCTCAGCCACAGAGCTGCTGGGAGATTGCCTAAGGCACCAGGTGCCCTGTGCTCAGAACACCAAGCTCAGGGCTGACAGAGGGCGGGTCAGGGGGTCAGCACCACGGACAGCGGCACCGAGCGGAAGCCCTGGGCCTCTCAGGGCCCCAGCACAGGGTGCCATCACGGTGTGCCATCAGCTGCCTGTCTGGGAAGAAGGGAGGCAGGTTTCGCAGTGTTTGTCGACATGGGTAGTGGACACAGTCACCATGGCCCAGCTCATACCGAAGCCACGTCCCTGGACACAGAGGGAGGAGGGGGACCACGGCTCCTGCAAGCAGGCAGGGGCCAGGTCGGCTGAGAGACAACTTCAGGTGCCAGTCCAACCCCACCCCACACAAGGGGACATGGGCCCAGTGGGGAGGTGACCTTCCAGGCCACCGGGCGGCAGATTCAGCAAGGCTGAGTCCAGGGGCCAGGGGCAGGTGGGACGGAGCCAGGGAGTGGTGGGCCAGCACCGGGGGACTCTGAGCCGGAGGAAGGGGCAGAGCTCAGTCAACGCTGCTAAAAGTCTCTGGAGGGCTCCCAACAGTGAGCTCTGACTCTCAGTTTTTAACTGCCACCCCCGTCACTGCTGTAGGAGACACGGGAAGCACAGCTAATGACAGCATCGACGCCGGCGTCAATGAGCGCCAGGCTATTAGAGAGACCCATGGGCCACATCCCAACACCCCGTCCAGGACGGCAGCAACAGGGGGTTGTCTTCTGGGCTCAGGGGTCCATGTGGACGGTCAGACCACGGAGGCATCACAAAGAGGGGCTGAGGCTGAACCTCAGTGGGTCCTAAACTGAGAAGAGAGGCCACTAGGTCCGGCCAAGGTGAGGGCCAGCAGTGGCCTGGACGTAGTCAGAGGGAGAGGCAGCTGGGCTCTGCAGCACTCCAAAGCCAGGGCAACAGCCTCACCAGGGCTTGCCTAGTCTGTCTTCCTACTCAACTATAAACCCCTCAAGGGCAGTACTGGGGGCCCCACTCAAAAGACGTCTTTGTGCAAGTCATGAAAAGATACCTTTTCTAAACAGATTTTTTTTTTTTAATTTTCTTCCCCAGATGCCTGGCTTGGATTTCTGCCCTCACTCACCACCTCCTTTTTTGCAGTAGACAACCTATAGGAATGTACTTGAAAGCCTTGGCAGAAGCCCTGCCTGTATCCCTGGCACCTAGTACAGTACTCAGAAAGGAGCAGCCAAGCTGGAACAAGCACCCGGGGTGCAGATGCATGGCCTCTACTGCATACCATCAGCTCTCCTATCCAACAGCGGTGGAGAGAGCCCTTCTGAATGGGTGTGCCGTGGCTGCCTTCTCTTCCTGGCACTGTGGGCAGGATGAAAAGGTGCCCACAAGGGACCCGACAGTGCGCTGCAGACTGGTGAGGGCCATTCTGCCCTCAAGACCCCTGGCAGGCATCCCCCGTTGGACGGAGAACATCAAGGCCCTGGCTGAGTGGCTGGCCAGGTGGGGAGCAGAGGGGCAGGTTGGAGCGCCGGCATCCTTGACCCAGCACAGGGCCTGGCACAGCGGAGGGTCCTTCCTTTGTTCCCTGCGCAGAAAGATGGTGAAGCCTGCAGACCTGTGTGCGCTGACCCGGGTCCTGAACCTCCCACCGCTCAGCTCCCTGCCAGGCTGTGGGAACCCGCTCCATGAATGAGAATCAGGAATCTGTTCCCGACGGAGGCTGGCGCAGCCTTCCAGTGTGAGGAATTGCTCAGGGGAGAAAAAATCAATTGAACCGTCTTCAAAACCCTCCGGGTGCTAAAAATAAAGCAGAGGTCCTCAGCTGCGGCCTCCGGGGCCATTTGTTATCTCTGAGGTGCTCGAACTCTAGAAGAATTGCCCAGTGCCGTCAGCCGTCTCAAGACATTGGTATTAAAGGGCGCGGGGGGCTGTTTCACCAGAGGCTGGCTGACACCCTGACCAGCAGAGACGAGGAGGCTTTATGAGGCCCGGCCTTAAATACGGAAGGGCTACTGTTCAGGGGGGACACACCCCAGCAGGTTGCTGGCCTGGTCAGTTACCAGGCCCCTTGTGTGAATGAGTGCTCCAACCCTCAGGAGAGGGAAAGTTCCCCACGTTGCCTTTGTGGAAGTTGATGGTCCAGGAGGGCCAGCAGTGGGCCTGAGGCTGGGCCTGCCAGGCCCCAGGGCCCAGGCTGCTCCTCGGGCTCTCGGTGCCTGGGTCTGAGCCCCCTGGAGCTCCCATTGATGAGAGGTGGTGATGTCCTTAGGTTCTGTGGGGATGGTGAGCTTCTCACTCCAAGCCCAGCCTGACCACCTACAGCCATGCAGAAGCACCTACTGTGTGCAGCCCCACAGGAGTGCAGGGATTGTGCTCAACTGGGCTCCTGATCCCAACCTTCTGCCAGAAATGGGGGAGGCGGTCATATTCCCAGAAAACCCAGTGCAGCTGGAGAGAGGCCAGGAGCCTGGCCAGCATGAGAGGGCACATAGCAAGGACAGGCAGACGATGGCAGAGTGACAGGGTTGGGCGCAGATGCTTGGAGCAAGTGGAAGTCAGCTGGGCTCTGAGAGGGAGATGGGCTGGTCAGGGGGGTCAGCAGTACACAGCCCATGCTGACCAGAAGAGGAGAGAGGGCAAGTCTGATGTACCAGAATGCGAGAGGCGAGGCCATGGGCCTGGTCACCAGAGAGCTGGCTGTGGCTGAGGGGGCCCAGGGCCCCTCATGGCTGTGCAGATGGACAGGCTGCCATGGCCTGGGGTGGGATGGAGAGGCTTGGCCTGCTTTCCACCTCGAGGGGGGTGGGACAGGGAGCTTTCTGTGAGCTCTGGGGCCGGCTGGGCCACGTGTGCGCCAGGCAGCAGGGGAGGTGGGGAGATGGACTGTTTGGACACGAGGAGATGGGGATGAACAGGGGACTTCCAGGGGACTGCGAGGACTGCACAGAGCCCTCAGGACAAGCAGGCTCCTGGGCAAGGGTCGCAGACCAGGCCTGCCCTTCACTCTGCCCCAGGCCCCAGCCCTGGCTTCTCTTCTCAGGACCAGTCAGGACTGTCGTCACCCAGCATCCAGAACCCGCCAGGTGGGCTCTGCCCAAGGGCATCACAGTCGCTGGCAGCAGCTTCCCAGCTGGATGCAGTCGCCCCTGCCCTCTGGGCTCCTCCCACATGCCTCCTCGTCCACAGGACGCGCCGCTCCTCACCACCAGAGCTGCAGCAGCACCTGCGACCCAGGCCACGGCACCTTCCCTGCTGAGGGAGGCCGGCTCTCCGGGACCTGAGCAGGGTCTCTCAGCTCTGGGTGCCTGTCACTCCATGGCCAAGCACCAGCAGGCCACGGGAAGGGAACTGTGGCTGCCTGGAGGAGGACTCTGGCCAGGGGAGGCCCCCACGAGTCTCTGCAGACCACACTCCACGCTGTCCACACGCCCGCGTTCTGCCGGCCAGGCTGCCTGGAGCCCGGCAGTCAGTGTTTTCACCTCCTCTGTTGCTAAGAGCCAGAGCACCTGTATTTTCATCAGCTGACAATTTTCAAAAAGTTAGAGGCTACACCAGGTTTTACAGAGCTATATGGCAGAATATGCAGCCAGGGAGGTCCCCGGGCTCCCAGGGGACCAGTAATCCAGCAACACTGCCCCATTTCATGATCCCTGGCCTGGCTCAGGTTCCAGCAACTAATCATCCTTCTCCCCCTGCACCCCACCAGCTCCAGGGCTGCCCTTTCCCTGGGCAAAACCACGACTGACTCACTATGCCCCTCCCCGGCACCCAGCATGGCTGGGAAGGTGCTCACTGCTGTGCCAGCTGGGCACATCGGTCACCAGCTCCCACACTGGACACCTCACTAATAGACCATCACCCATCCACTCCTGGAGGGCAGGATCCTCTCCACCCCCAGCATCAAGCACGGTTCTGTCACACAGAGGTGCTCAATAAATACCTGCTGGTAGGTGGCATTCCCTGCAGCATGCAGAGAGCACCATCTGTGTGCTCACAGTGTGGCAGGAGCCCAGGCTGACTGCAGTGCCCAGAGAGAACACCACAGCTCTTCGGAGGATCAACCCTCTCCCAACTAACCATTCTAATGTCCTGGGGTCACTTGGGTCCCAAACCTGTGAAGCCTACATTCTTACTGTCTCGGAACCTCACCTGCCCATGGCCACACCCAGCTGTCCCCTCTCCCCTGCATCTCCTTGCTGGTCTTGGCTCCCAGGCTGTGTGTGCAGTCCCACCCACCACCACACACAGCCTCACGGCCCCTGCAAACCTGGCTGGTGTTGTTCCCCAGCTTCCAGTGTGCCCACAGCTTCTCAGACCTGAAGCCGTGGAGGCAGACAGCGGCTGCGTGTCACAGGTTCACGTGCCGTCACCCTGCACGTCCCCAGGCTCTGAATCCACAGACTCAACCATGTGCCATGGAAAATACTCAAAAGAAAGTTGCATCCACTGAACACGTGGGTTATTTTTCCCGGTCATTGTTCCCTGCACGACACAGTGTCACGACGCTTTCCACAGCACTGTCAGTGCTAGCGGCCTAGAGACGGTGTGAAGCACACAGCAAGATGTGCAGAGGCTATATGCAAACACCATGCCACTGTATACCAGGGCCACTGTATACTCGGCCTTTCTGACACCAGCATCCCGGGGGCAGGGTTTGGGACCCCATGATGAAGAGGGGGACTTCTGGTCCCTGCTCTCTGTCTCTGCCACTCCAGCACCTGCCTCTCTCCTTCCACCAGGAGAACCAGCCACAGGCCCGACATTTATGGAGTGCGGAGCAGCCCCGCGGCCCACAGCCCCCGTGGGTGTTGTTTAGCTGAAGTCGGGAATTATTAAAACTGAACTGAACTTACAACGTGGCTCCTCAGTTTCCTGGTCACACTGAGTACTCGACAGGCACAGGTGGCTGCAGCTGGCCCCCTGAGTGCAGACAGAGCTCCCCCAGGCGGGGCGAGGATGGCTCCATCTCCGTTGTTTCAAGTGCAGATGTTAATGAATGACTTCACAGCACTGACCCTGTCCTTCCTATTTACGGCATGCGACGTACCACGAATATTTTATTTTCATTTACAACATGAAGCTAATTTCCTCTCAAAAAAATAGTCATTTAGGCAAAACTAAAGAAAACTGACTTAAAAGAAAATTAATAAAACTTAGAAAAAATGGGAAGAATAAATGAACAGGCGGCTGCAGACACAGTAGGTACCCAAGGGGCCTATGAGTGACGCAGATCAGGAGAGGCACGCCCCACAGCCTGGCTGGCCTGCCCGACTGCTGTGGGGCCACCTCTGCCCTGCTCCCCGTCAAGCCCCTCACCCACAGTCACGCTCCTGCCTCCTCCTTGTGGCCACGGCCGCTGTGCAGACCCAGGTTCCAGCAAGGAAGACCCCTTTCACTCCTCCCCTGAGCCCGCAGGCCCTCCAGGGAAGGGCTGCACCTCTCCACTCCTCCCCGGGTCCCAGGGCCTAGCAGGGTCCTGGACAGGACATCCCTGGGAGCCCTGAGAAGCCAACAGCAGAGGGGAGCAGCGCAGCACAATCCCGCCCGGGCTGCAGAGCCTCCGGGAGCAAGGGCATCACCAACGCCCCACTGCACCCCGGGGATCAGCCCATCCCCCCGAGGCCCATGCCAGGAGGAAGTCGGGGTTCAAGGAGGGTGGCTGCCACTGTCCTGGTCTGCAGTGGGCAGCTCAGGGCAAGGCAGACAGCACTGGGCCAGGCCACGGAGGCTGAGCACAAGTCCAGCTCAGCCCTGCAAGCTGGGGACTTGAGCCATCCCAGGCTCCCCCTGCAGCCACGTCCTCACCTGTGAATGGGCTGGTGGTAACATTGCCACTGTCCTCAGCTCTGCCATGAGCACCCAGTGATGGAGGGGCTCTCTGTGAGCTGTGGAGCACTGCCAGGAAGCCCTCTGAGTCTCACCAACCCCATTTGCAAACCTGGAGTGTTTGTATTCAATTCTCCTTGCTTTTTTTCTTTCTTTCTTTTTAAAAATGTTTTTACCAGTCCATTATAGTGTTTTTTAAAAAAAAATTGTGGGGTTCACTTTGACATATCCATGAATGCATACAACAAAATGTGCTCCACTTCAACAACTGGTACCTCCCCTCCTCCCTCACCTTGAGCCCTTCCTTCTATTAATCCATTATTTTAATTGGCACTTTATAGTTATACATAAGAGTGCAATCCATCCCACCTCATAGACATGCGCATGGCATCATTTGGTCAGTTACACTGGGATGTCAGTCAGTAGTTCCAGACTTGGCAGTGGACAGCGGTCCTGGTCTTCCAGGACTGACCCCTCCCACACCTAGACACTGGGCTGGGCAGAGATAGAGGTCTCCAGCACCAGGGGGCCATGTGAGTCTAGTCTGGCCAATCAGAGCATGGCATTTACCCTCCCTCAACAGTGATTGGTTCGGAGAGAGCCAGGCCCAATCAGAACCAATAGGGTGCCATCTAAGGTGCTCCTGAGAGAGTTTGAGAGCTGGTCTCTTTTCTCCTGGACTTTCACTCTGGCACTCACATGGAGCCTGAGACCGGAGACAATGAGCAGAGAGCCGCCCCTAACACCGCTGGAGCCCCAAATCCACCAGTGTGGAAGCTCTTTGTGTTACATTGGTCAGTAAAGGCCATGCTCACACCAGCTGGAGTGAGGCGTCCTGACCCGGCAACAGCAAGTCCCACCAACCAATGCTGTGAGCACCAGGGACGGCAGGCCTGCTGGGATTCAGCCTGGTGGAGCATCTGGGCAGCCCAACCCTCCATCCAGCCAGATCTGGGCTTTCACCCCTCCCAATGTCCCAGGCCCAGTACTTCCTGGAGTCCTCCCGACCACCCACCCCCACCTCCACCCTCCATGCTGGAGAGCAGGAGCAAGGAGGCAGATGCTCCCAATACCATGGAGCTGACTGTGTGCTGGGCCCAGCCTGAGGGGCTCACAGACTGTATGTTGTGGTCCTGTGAGGAGGGACCACAGAGGGGCTTGAGGCTCACACGGTCCCCACGTGTGGCCAAGCCTCCTGCTGGGCCCAGGGCCCCTCAGAGGCTTTGCTTAGAGCTGCTCCCAATTATCTTCCTGCTGGACGAGTCTCCCTGCCCAGAAGCCATTGTTACTCTCTGTCCTTCCTCTTACCCCCAGCCTGCTCCCTCCTGCTCCCCCTCTCCCCGCTGGCCAGTCCTGGTGTCTGCTGGAGGAACACTGTCCAGCCAGGCTCACAGTCCTGAGGGAGCTCAGCCGTCTGGACCCTGGGGGCCAGCACTGACAGGCACTTGGAGACTCAGTTGCACGAAGGTCCCAGGGTGCCCTCTCCCATCACCCCCAGGTGGCCACTCCCACAGAGGGCAGTCAGAGTGGAGGCTGGGTGAAGAATCTGAGCTGCAGGGCCTGGGTTTGCTGTCGGCTCAGAGCAAGTGAACCTGGGCTCTGTGACTCAGTTCTCTTGTCTGGAAAGGGGCTGGTGACCATGCTGGTGACCATGCCTGCCTCCCGGGGCTGCCATGAGGATGACCTGAGTGAAAATCCACGCAGCATGGGAGGCCAAGCCTGTGGGCAGCACCTCACTGGGGCAGCATCACGAATGTTCTGCAGCACAGTGACATCCCAGCAGCCTGCCTGCCCTGTCCACCACCATCCCCGGGGCCAAACCTCACCCCTCCCCAGGCTGACATTCATGGATCAAGGGTCCTTCCCCTACCAGGCAATGTGAGCCAGTCATCTCTCTTGACCTTCACCTGCTCTGACACAGGACCACTGAGCAGAGGTTCTCCTCGCCCCCACTCCAGCTGAGCTTCTGCTCCCGGGTTGTCCCTCTAAGCCCTAGAAAGGCCCCAGTTCTGCCCATCATCCATGGATACAGCCTGCCTCAGGCCCCAAGAGGAGTCTGCAGGAGCTTCCAGGAGGGTCAGGCGTCCTCCTCCAGGACAGATGAACCCTGGGCCCTTTGCCCTCTTTGCTGTCCCAGAGAGGCCCCAGGAGGATGGGATGCTGGCCACTCTAGGGGAGGGGAGAGGTCAGATGTGATCCTCAGTGGCCATGACTTTAAGGCTTTCATTGAGTCTACCTGGGCTCATTCTGGGCTCATGCACACTGAACCAGAGGTGCCTCCATGAAGAAGTTAGGCAAAGCGGAGGCCCCCAAGCCTGTCTGTGGCCAAGCCAGCACCCCTGAAGCCACCCCCATGGGGCCCCTGTCAAGGATACTGAAGCTCCTGTCGGTGATGGCCAGGTGCCAGAGGTTGATGCGTAGGTCATCCGCGGACATGTACGTCTCACAGTCGCTGTTGACAGAGATGGAGTTGATGTGGTAGGTGTGGCCATTGGCGAAGATCCTGCGTGGGCTCACCTCCACCATTAGGTCCATGGGCTTCAGCACAGGCACCTGCAGGGCAGGATGGGGATCAGAGGGGCAGCAGGGAGCAGGTGAGAGTGGCATGGCAGGGCACACGATCTTAACAAGAGGCCACAGCACTCGAGGGGCCACCATCCTGATGCTGCACTGTCTGAAATGAGCAGTGACAGATGGGAAGGTCCCTCATCTGCCCAGCCCTGCAGGAGAGGCTTCCTCCTTTACATAGGCTCCTGGGATGGGTTCCAAGCCCTGGCCTGAATGCACTGTGTCTACGTAGCTGAAGAACCCCTCTGCATCCGACTTTCCCATCTCTAAAATGGCATGGAAGATAGCATGGCAGACCAGGCCACTGTCCACCAAACTGCTCTACTTCCTGCAATAACATCACTGGGAAGTTTCTGCCTACCAGGGGACTACATTTTCCAGCTGCCTTTGCAACCAAGTGTGGCCACGTGACTGATCCTGACCAATGAGATGTCAGCAAAGTGATGCCTGTGCTCCTGGGCAGGTGGTTAAGCAAGGGTGTGCCTTCTGGCCTGGCAGTGAGGACTCACGCCTTGGGGGCTGAAAGAGGCTGCAGGATAGCCACACACCATCAAGGTGCCTGCACACTGGACCTCCTCACAGCAAGGAACACAGTTCCCTGTCCAACCCTGGAACACTGGGGCTCTCTGTTACAGCACTGGAGCCTGACTCATCCAAACCTGCCTCCACGTCAGAGTCCCTACAGTGGCCCTGGCCTCAGTCTGTGCCTTGTGCCTAGAAGGCTCACCCGCTTTGGACTCCTAGTCAACCCTGCTTCTTCCCGCAAGACCAGAGTCACACTTCTGAGGCTGAGCCTGCCCTCCAGGAATGTCCCTGTCCCTCATGTCCCCAGCTCACTGCCCACAGTGGGGGGCACTGCAGTGCATCTTGGGTGCAGCTCTGTTCAACTATGAGGTCTTCAAAGGTGGCCGGACAGTCAGCTATGAGCTATCCCAAGGCCTGGCCTAGGCTGGTAAAGGGAAACTGACCCCACCCTGCTCAGGCTGCCAAGACCCCTGGAGTTCCCACAGTCTAGGGCAGCTTGAGGTTGTTGTCTGCTCTCCTCTTTCCCCGGGGAATTGGGGACCAGTCAGGGTGTGATGTGACCGTCTCTTGTTTGTGTCTGGTGCTGGGTCCAGGCCCAACACAAGAGGCCCTCTGGGGAGTGAGTGAGTGGGTGGGTGGGTAAATGAATGAGTGAATGATAGGCTATGTTCCTGAGCTCCCAGGGACCCTGGGGGGGAGAAGGGACAGACAATATTGGAGTGAGTGACAAGCACCGGGCTCCTTTGATACACATGCAGCTTTGCAGTCCCAGGGGCTGTGTGAGCATCAGGTGTGAGGGTAAAGGCTCTCCCAGCCTGTATGTCACCGTCACGGTCCTCATGGCGGTGACTCTAAATCTGGGAAAACTTTGGGGGCAGGGAGTGAGTCTTAGCTGGGACTTGCTTTGGGGCTCAGGACCTGCCCAGCATGTTGGCTCCTCCAACAGGACTCACAGGTGGGCAGGAAGCCACGGGGCTGAGCGGCTGAGGGACACGGGAAGGGGGAGGTAAGGAAGAGGCAAGTTCAGTCCCGCCTCCAAGGCTCTGATCCCGGGGCCACTGCCCTGCCTGGACGCCAGGCCAGTGAGACGCGACCCTCCTGCTTCCTTCTGGACGTCACCCAGAAGCTTTTCTGGGCAGGGGGCATCATCCCCCATTGTGTGGACACCAGGTAGCTGCCCCCGGGCTTCCTCAGGATCTCTGTGCCATGTGCCAGTCACAGAGGCCCGCGTGTCTGAACGACCCGATGACCGCTCTCCGTCTCTCCAGACCCCCGGTGCGGGGCGGGCGAGCACCTGCTAGGCCTCTCCAGGACGGGGTGCGGGAGGCCGGGCGGCAGGCCCTCCACCAACCAGCTGTAGGTGAGTGTGTCTGGGAGCCCGCGGGCCCGACACCAGGCCTCACATTAGGAGGCTTCTGGGTGGAAACGAGAGCCCTGAGTCACGGAGGAACCAAGGGAGATGGGATTCCAGGCCATGGGGAGCTGCTGGGCCCCGGGGCTCGCCCTGCTCATTCACCAGCATCTCAGGTCACTCCTCTGAGCAGCACTTGACCCAAGGCCTGCATTTACTGAGGCTTCCCAGTGCCCAGAGCAGAGCAGGGGACAGAGGTGTGTCGAATGGATAGAAGTGAATCCGCTGGGTGAGCATCGATTTCATCAGTGGACGGTTCTGGAAGCCAGGGACCGACAAGGGGGCTCTGCTCCCCCTGCCCTGCTTCAGGAGGAAAGGGACCGTTAGTCTTGTCAGCATGGCGTTGCTAACCACCCTGTGGCTCTGCTGGGAGCAGGGACTTCGCTTCGTGGAGGACCAGGAGGCTGGCTCTGGACAGCCTTCCAGGCTTGGGTCCCGGCTGTCCGCCTGCTTGTCTGTGAGATGGGACGGTGGGAACAGAGCCAGCCTAAAGGATCTGGTGAGGGCTGAGTGAGCGCTTGTGACAGCCCCGTGGTGACAGTGCTTGGGAGACAGGCTCACTACTGAAGCGTTTGTTCTTGCTGCAGATGAGGACTTCGAAGCTGGGGGAGGCTTGGTGCCTCCTCCCAGGTCACGCTGCCAGGCAGTGGCAGAGGTGGGGTGGGAACCCTCCTGTGGCTCATGCCTTCCATGCCTCCCTAACTTCCTGCTGAGGAGAGGAGACCTTTTGCCTTTCAATCATCCTGGACCAGCCTGTGCCTTGGAGTGGCTCTGCCTGGCCTCCTGGGTGACAAGTGCCGCCTGGCCAGCTGGGCCTTGTAAGTGCTGGGGCTCGGCTCGCCCCAGCTTCCCTGTGCGCCGTGGCGGAGGCTTGGGGGCAGGGCTCAGCTGACAGGTCCTCTGCTCTGCTTCCTCCAGCTGAGAGCCTGGGCGCGAATGCTGCCCCTCCAGGGTCGCAGTGCCCCTCACCTCCCAAGGCAAGCTCTGGGGGCTCCTCCTCCGTCCAGATGAAAAGCACTTTGCAGACCCACGTCCGACACCTCATGCAAACCTGACCTCCAGGAGGAGGGTCCTCTCCTGGTGAGGAACTGAGGCATGGGGCAGGGAGCTGGCCATGGCCACCCAACAAGGAAGCAGTCTGGGATGTGACCCTGGCCCTGGCTCAAACCTCAGAGGCCCTTCAAGTCCAAGAATTCTCATGGCTTAAAAGAGGAAGCATGGACATGCTCCCCTCCCCGGGACCACCTGTGGAGGCCACTCACCTGCAGCGACGTCACCGTGGACAGGTCCTTAAGCTTCCCTTCTTCGTCCTTCAGGTTGTAGCCCTCGGGCCTCTTATCTCGTTCGGTAATCTTCCATAATTTGATAGTTTTATCTTTAGGGACAGAACAAAGGAAAACGAGACACAGAATTAGCCACCAGGACAGGGGCAGAATCTCCAGGACCGCCAGCTGCGCACGTGGCGCTGAAGGCACCTCTCGTCACCCTGTTCGCAGTCAGGGGGTCCCGCGGTTCACCTGCACTGATGCGGGGAACCTGCACGTGGGCGCTTGTCCATACTCTGTTCTCTCCTCGTGACTGGTCCCAAAGGTGGCACAGCTGGGCCAAGGGCCTGACCCTATCGAGCCTCCTTATCTGCCTCTCTACTCGTTTCCAAGGCAGGACCACCGCTCCATCCCCTCTTCAAAGGCCCTCACTGCGGGGAGAGAGGGCGGCTACCTGCTCTTCCTGAGTAGCACCCTGCTATGCAGAAGCCCCCCAGCCGCTGAGGCAGGATGGCACCTGCTGCTGCCCCAGAGTGAACGCGGCCCAGCGGGCACTGGTGGCACCTGCACAGGGGCAGGAATCCTCTTCCTGAGGCAGAACGACAGAGGCTCCTAAGCCAGTCTGCTCTGACTGCCACTATACGCCTGCGGCATAGCAGTTGTGGGATGGGCTGGCGGCCAGGCTGGAGGGTCCACCCTGTGTCAGCTGCCACTGGGTGTCCTGACCTGGACCCTCGTCTGAAACATCAAGCCCCCTCCACCCCACAGACAAGTGCTCGTGACTATTTACAACCCGGGTCTAGCCAGGCAGGTCCAGCCAAGGAGGCTGTGACCTGGGCAAGAGGCAGGATTTCATGCTGCTCAAAATATTATACTGAGCTCTCGCACAGACCTAGGAGAATGCCCACAGTACAAGTAAAGCAAGATAGCGTTTGATGACAGGGCCGGGGGCCTCACCGTTGGTGGACAGCAGCGAGTGCGCAGCGTTCTGCTGCGGGAGCCACTTGATCTTGTTGATCTTCTCCTCTATCTCCAAGCTCTTGAGATAGTCGAACTCTGGCTCGTGGCTCTGGAAAGTGCTGTAGACGTCATACTCACCCTGGCTGTGGGGAGCATTTTTACTCTGCAAGGAGACCCCAGGGACAGAGCTGAGCTGCAGGACTGGCCAGGGCAGGGGAAGTGGACACAGGGAAGGGGCTGGGTGGTCAGAACCTCAGAGGCTAGACATTGCCTTGCAATTGGCTGCCAACGAGCACCAGTTGGTCCAATTCAAAGGCCAACGGAAACTACATGTTAAAAAGGGCTAATAACTTTCTGTGTGGCTGAGGCCACACCCCACCTCCTGGTCAGTTCAATCCAGACCAGTTCACATTTAACTGAGCACTTACTATGTGGTGGACGCTGAGCTAAGGGCTTCTCGGGCTGTCCCTCATATTCTCCAGGCTTCCTGTGTGGGAACGGGAGTACCAGGACAGCTCCCATCTTACTGAGCAGCAAGTGGAGACTCAGGCAAGTGGACCTTCCAGGGCTTTGTGTCCACTAGGGGCCGCCACTCACTCCACTGAGGTCACATGGCTATGACCACCCTCCTGTCTCAGGTGCCTGACTTGAGGGAAACTGTGAGTGGAGATTTCACACTGGGGTAGGACATCCTGCAGTGTTGGGCCTGGAGCACAATATCGTCCCTGACCCACCTTGGGGGCTCCTGTTCTGGTTCAGGCAGCAGAACTTAAACCACAGTGAAGAGGCTCCTGGTGGCGTTCCCCAAATGAGGGAGGGGGACTGCCACGTGCAACAGAGGCCATTTCCCAGTAGACAGTTCAAGTTTACATGACATAAAACTGCAACCAGGGACAGATGAAGATATTGCCAAGCCACAACTTTGGGTATTTCTGTTCATTTTTTAAAAGTGTCTTTTTAAAACCTTTAAAGTTCTTTGCAATAATTGCCTCCAAGTCTCCTCATCTCCCAGGAGCACTGGCTATGACAAAAAGATCAGTGACGTTAAAATGAAGAGAATCCAACACGGAGCAGCTCACATCTTCCAATTTAGTTTCCCTCCGCAGTTTGGCAAGAGGAAGGCTCCACTAGCCCCCAGGGGGGCACTCTGATCTACCTGGTGAAATCCACATGGGCTGGCCAGTGATGCACTGGGTCACGGATGCTGGCCCTGGACTAGTCTGTGACCCTGGTGAGCTCTTTCAGGCCCAAGATGCATCTGTCCCCATTGGGTGCCTGGGGGAAGGGACGCAGAGCTACAGCAGCAAGCTGAGGGGAGGGTGGGCGGACAAGGAGGTCAGTTTGGACCTTGCTCAGGAGGGCATGCGGCAGCTCTCCGCCCCTCCCCCTTCCTGGCTTCAGGGTGTCCTCCCTCCCCTGCCAGCTCAGGTCTCCATGGCTAGCCTGCTGTGCACCAGCTGGTCACTGGCCTGCTTGCTCATCTGTACAATGGGTGCTGATCCTTGCCCTGGAGGTGAGCAATAGAGTCAAAGAGGAGAGTGCCCCAAGACTCAGCCAGGCGTTTGCACATAGTAGGTGCTCAGTGAATGGGGGGCCTTTAGCTAGCGTTTCAGAAGTGACCCCCGAGGTAGGTGTCCCAGGTCTCCTGTTTCATCCAGAATTCTGCTGACAACAAACCCCGCAAGGCAAGGGTAGGGCAGGACTACTGGAAGGGAGGGGATCCTCCTCCCTGTCCTCTCTGGCCCAGGGCCCCAGGTCACCCAGGCAGAGCAAGGTCTCACCGGAGGCTTCAGCTGTTTTTCTGGGGTCTAGGACAGGGGCACAGCTCACAGGGTGCAGTCAACACACCACCCAGCCAAAGGCGCAGTGGTCCACGTCCCACCTGCCCGTTCCCATCCCCATCTTTCCCTCAGCCCCGGGCCCTGGACCTCCAGACCCCACCCCATCAGGCCCCGCCCACCGGTCAGCCTCTACCAGGCCCTGCCCCCTGTTGGCCCCACCCACCCACACACCTCCGGTTCCCTCTGGAAGATGACAACCCGGCCGCCCTTGTCGCCTGTGGCCAGCAGCTCCCCAGTGTGGTTGAACTCGACGGTGGAGATGATATCGGCTGGGGGAAGAGAACCAGGAGGGCGCACTCGTTAGAACGGGGTTCAGGCGCTGGACTAGTGCCCAGAGGACCTTAAGGAGCCAGACGTGGGGGAGCATGCGGAGGGCCCCTCCCGGCCTCCCCGGACTGCGGAGCCCTGTTTGGGGTGTGCGTCCCTCTTGCCTCTTCCCTCCCTTCTAGTTTGCAGGTTTCCTCCTGTGCTGAGCGGCGTCCCCCTGCATGTGGGACACTCACTGAGCCTTGAGCTCACAGTCTCAGGGCTGGGTGACAGCTGGTGGTCACGTTCTAGACTTGAGGTCAGCATGGGCCAAGACAGTGTCCTGCACAGGTCTCCACTGGACGCCCTTGGAGAATGCAGGCCTTTAGGAAGCCACCCTGAGAGGATGGGGTGGGGGTGGGACTGGGGGACCCCAGTGGCCAGGCAAACTCCTAGAACCCGGGCAACTTCAGTGGAGACTGGAGGTGGCATCTAAAGGCACCTAGATGTGGCCCCCTCCTGTCTTGAACCCCCGGCCCCTGGACTCCAGCCACCTGGGCCCGGCCAGCCCTTCCCAGCATCTCCGTGGGCAGACAAGACGCTGGCCTGCCAGGGGCCTGCGAGGACCGGCACCCAGTCAGGGTTGGGTGGATCTCCCTCCCGTCAGAGCCCAGCCCCCAGGCAGGCTTCTGGGGTCCTCCTGTCTGTGCCCGGAAGGCTGAGCCCAGCTCTGCTTGTCCTGGCCGCTGCTCCTCCGGCTCTTCTTCCCACCCATGTTTCCTCAGGGATCCTGGGGACCTTCCTTACGGGGCACCCAGAGTCGCCCGCTACCTGGAGCCTTCGGCCCCCAGGGCTGGCGCCACTGCACGGGCAGGCGTTTGAAGAGAACTGACGGCCCCACCCCCAGGCCCACAGTTGGCACCTGGGAAGTACAAGGCCTCCCTGCCGTCCCCAGCATTCTCAGGGTCCAGTCAGAGATGAGCAGCCCGGATGTTCCAGGGGCCAGCCTGGGGGCCAGGGAAAACTTGGGGGGATGACCGTGGCCTGGCAGAAGGACGCTTCCCTCCCAGGAGAGCTGGCCTGCACTACCGCTGTCCCCGGGCTCTGCCACCAACACGTTGATTCCACTCATACCCGACCCCTGACGAGTGGGGGTGAGCCTATGAAACCCGCATTTCAAGTCTGTTTGAAAAACAGACTGTTCTAGACCATTCTCCCCATATGCCCAAGCAGAGAGCAGTCCCCCCATGCACGGTGGCTCTGCCAGCTCTCCGTTCCTGACCTGGGCTCTAGGCACCGAGACCCCTGACCTGACTTTAGCCATCTGGACCTACTTTCAAACAAGCCCCAGGAGAGACGCCCTCCCTCCCCCCAGGCTGGATGCCAGCAGGCTGCCTGGCCCCAGGTTCCCTTTCCTGACAGCAGCCAGGCGTCAATTCCTGGGACACAGCGTGTCTGCTCAGAGCCTGACCTCTGACCCTCCCACACTGCCCCCTCTGCCGCTTCCCGGTCTCAGGGACGGCAGCGCCAGAGACGCTAACAACCCCCAGCCTTGAAGTCACCAACTCCATCTCTCCCTGACGCAACATTACCCTGCTGCCAGGGCAACAGACCCAGATGCCAGCCGCTTCCCCCTCCACCTGATGCCACACACCTCCTGACCATCACCTCCCTGCCGTCACCCGCTACAAGCCAGCTTCCATGGAGCAGTGAGAGGCAGGCTGCCACCTCATGCCCCTGCTCAAAGGCCTCCTGTGGCCCCGTCTCAGAGTAACATAAGGGGTAGGGCTAGGGGCAGGGGTAGGAGTAGGGTTAGGGGTAGGAGGGCTGAAAGCCCCGACGTGGAACACATCAGGAAGCCAAGCCTGTCTCTCCCGTGCCCCCATGGAACTTGGCAGTGCCCCCACTGGCCAGGCAACCTGCTCTCTGCCCCTGACTGAGTGTAGCTGTGATTTGCTTGGGGCTGCAGGACGTCGGCAGACACTGGAAAGGGCTTGGGCACTAGAGTTGCCACCCTGCACCTCTGCCTTTGCCAGGAGAAGGGCCTCCCCAGAAGCCCACCCATCCCAGAGGAAGGAGGTACATGCCAGTCTCTGGCCAGACGAGACCTGATGTTGGCCTCTGTAGATGTGAGATGAACGGCTTTACTTATTTATTTTGGGTACCAGGGATTGAACCCAGGGGTGCTTTACTACTGAGCCGCATCCTCAGTCCTTTCAATTTTTTTTATTTTGAGACAGGGTCTAAGTTGCTGAGGGGGCTCCCTAAGTTGCTGAGGTTGGTCTTGAACTTATGATCCTCCTGCCTCAGCCTCCAAGTTACTGGGATCATAGTCACAGTCCTGCATCTGGCTACATAATTACTTTATATGAAGCGGTTTGGGGATTTAGCTCAACCACAGATGACGGACGACACCCGCCCCAGCCCCGGCCACTACTCCATCTCAGTTATCCCTCTCCTGACTCTGGGCTCCATTTGCAAAGTACTGCTCTCGGGCCTGCGGGTGGTAGCCCTGAGTATCAGCAGAGCTCCTTCCCTGTCTTTCAGTTCTGCTCGTCTGCTGCTTCTTGAGGGCCCAGCTTGGAACACCTTTGCTGAAATCGCCATCTGTATCCCAGAGCCCCTCTGGAGTAGCCCAACCCCCTTAGCCCAGACTGGCTTCTCCTACGGTGCTGTTCTGTCTGCGGGCTGTCTGTCTGTCTGCCTGAGCGCAAGGCCGCTCGGGCAGCAGCTTGGGCTCCTTGATTGGCAATGGCACTTTGAAACTCGGTGTGGCATGTGGTGGGTCAGTCTAAGGTGTCATTCTATGTAGACCTCTGGGAAGCAGCTCCCGGCTGGCACTACCCTCTGAGCCACCCATGCCAGCTTTGACGGTGACAGAAGAGAGGAAAGAGAAAAGCCAACTGAGAAGCCAGAAGGTGGTCGTGAAGATAGTTGCACGACGTTCTGCTAACACTTAAAACAAGGCCCAGAGGAAACACGCACCCGTCCCTTGAGCTCGGTGCAGAATGTCCTGGCCCCTGATCCTGTCCTTCAGAGAACTGTTGGCGGCCATGGAGCCCAGCCTCAGCCCGGACCTGCCAGGCTCCCAGATGTGGGCTGGTTCTCACTGTTTCATATTAAACCCCCCAAGGGGAAAGAACAAGATGTAAAACTGTATGTAAAATGTCTTTGATTATGTAGACCAGTGATCACAGCCAGGTTAGATAAGCAAACAGCCGAGTGACGGCAGGAAGAAAACCTCCCAAGACGCCAACAGAGGTTCCTCTGTGTGGCTGAAATTAAATAATTTTTCCTCCTCTTTCTACTTTTCTGTTTTCCAGATTTTTTTGTAATGAAGATACATTATTTTTTTTTTAAAAAAAGGGTTTATTGGGGTGTAATCAAAATGCAAAATCTGCACACATTTAATCTATGCAATTTGATGTGTTTGGACATATGAATAATGTATATTATTTTATGGTGGAAAATAACAGTGCTATTAAATTTAAATGCCAGTGTAACCTTGCTACCCAGAGTGAACGAGGGCCACAGAAGCTGGGTGGTTACCACAGTAACAGACACTAACGTCTGCAGGCGACTCACGATTCATATGTCATTTCATAACCACCGCCTCCTTCGCACGTCACGCCAGCCCCCGGGGAGAGATTACTATTTCCACTTGGCAGCTGCAGACCCCCAGCTCCCTCGGCAAGCAGCGACCCCTGCGCTCTTCCTGGGTCAGGCAGAAACGTGGGTTGGACGCTGGGCTCCAGCCCCTCGACTGTGTGACTCCGGGGAGTCACACAGCTGCTCTGAGCCCTGGTTCCTCACCTGCAATATGCCTGTTAGAGTCTTCCAGGGATTAGAGGCCCATGAACCCAGCGGGGGGAGGGGGTGAGAGAGTCAGGAGAGAGGGAGAGCAGACCAGGACTCCAAGGGATGATGCCTTCAAACAATCTGCTGGACAGAAGTTCAAGGTCTTTGTCACCTCTGATTCTGCCTCTAGAGAACGTGCAGAGAGCAGCCCTGAGGTGTGTGAGCTGGATGGTGGCCCGGCCTCACCTTGCCAAGTCCCGCCACCAGCCCCTCCGACCTGGCTCTGCAGGTAACGATGGGCAACCTCCCGAGCGCAGCCCCCTCACCCAGCCCAGCCCTGCCTGCCCAGGCCCAGCAGGTGGCTGGGGGAGCTGCGCAGTGGGGTTTTCACAGTGGCCATCTTCATTGTCTTTGGGGAAAGTGGCCTCCCCTGAGACCTGGAAGTTCCCATCCCCCAAACGAGGAAGTCAGGAGTTTTGGTGCCACCTCTAGACCTAGGCCATCCTCTCACCCTGAGGGCGCAGCCCGTCTCAGCCCCACACCTCCTCCTCTCAGAAGCCCCCGCCAGCCCTCCTCTCTCCATCCCAGTTCAGTGGCCTCACCCACAGCTGCCTTAGGGCCACTGGGTGCACCTGCAGGGCGCGAGCACTCCCCACCTGGAGGTGCTATGTCGCTGTTACCTCTAGTCTTGACCGCAGGGGGCAGCTCAACATCTGGCCCACCAGGCTTGCTCCCTGCGCTGCCCCCAGGGCGCCCGCCCTGCCCAGAAGCCCCACCAAGCAGCCCCCACGGATGGCAACCACAGGCCTTAAATGACCACAAACACCACCATCCGACAATCTGAAGGCTGGGATGGCCACCCAGAGCAGGTGGCAGCCACTGAAGAAAAGCCCTATGCTGGGCCTGCTTCCCGCCTCCAGCCCCAGGACAAGCCCCAGCCAGGGCCACGCAACTGTGGAAACTCAAGACGGCCACCGTCTCCAGGCTTACACCAGACAACAGTGTGAGGACACCCCGCCAGCTGCAGAAGGGAGAGAGAAGGTTCTGGAAAGATCTCTTGGGAGAAGGGATCCCCAAACGTGGCAGGTAAAGTCTGCCATGTCTCTAGCTGCCCCCGGATCATGCTCACACGAGGCAGGCTCCAAACAGCTGCAGGCTCAGAGAAGTGATCGAGGTCCCCGGCACCGCCCACCAGCAGCCAGAGCGGACGCTTGACCTCGGGCACAGTGACCGTCTCCAGATACAACAGGATCTGCAATGCATATCCACAATGTATATCCACAGGAAGTGACAGCGGCATGTCAGAGACCCCCGCCCTCCCGTGTGTCCTGCGGCACCCGGCACAGCACCAGAGATGGAACCAGCCCAGGTTCCACAGATATCAGGGACCACTGACCCTGAGGTGTCCTGGGGCCAGAACTGACAGACAGAGATGCTCAGCAGCTCAGAGAGCTGTGGAGGACATGAAGACAGCCTGCTCACACCTAAGAAGAAGGAAAGGAAAGGCGGCAGAGCGGGGAGGGAGCTCAGTGGGAATCCTAAAACCCAGGAAGACAGTATCTGGAACAGAAAGATGCCGGGATCCTGAGCACAAAGAGATGACGGAAGCAGGAGTCGGTGCGCGTGGTGTCAACAGGAACCGCCCAGGCTGTGAACAGACAAAACGAAGATGTTTTAAAAAGAAAAGGGCAGAGATGTGTAGGGGCTGTGGGATGTTTTCAAAAGGTCTGAGCCGGGCCCCAGGGCGCACCTCATCCCAGCTACTCCGGAGGCTGAGGCAGGAGGATGGCAAGTTCAAAGTCAGCCTCAGCAACTTAGCAAGACCCTGTCTCAAAATGAAATAAAAAGGGCAGGGGTGTGGCTCAGCACTTGCTCCAAGCCCTGGGCTCCATCCCCAGAACAGTGGGGGGAAAATCCTGACACACGTGCAGCTGGAGCTGCGGAAGAAAAGAAAGGGAACAGAGGAAGACAAACCTGCAGAAAGAGGCACTGAGAACTCCGTGATTTGCAAAGAATATAATCTGTCCAGTTTACAAATTTAGGAAGCTTACTTAATTCCACAGGGCACACCCTGGCCTGGGCACATGCTTGATTTCTTCTCCACTATGCCATGTGGGGGAAATGATGCCTGTGGACCTCGAAGATGACAGGGTGCTCCATGTGGGCATTCCAGTCTCAGCCCGGTTACTTAACCAGCTGTGTGACCTCACCAGAACCAGTCACCCTCTCTGAGCCAAGGCTGCCCCATGGGTAAAATGGAAATCATCATCACTACCTGGTCACAGTTCTCCTAGAGAACTGTGACCAGATAGCCTGTAGACTAGAAAGTTCTCTGGAGGTTCTGGCCAAGGCTTACAAATGCAGGAGATTCAGATACTGTCGGGGACTCTCCCTCTCCTTGTCCATCTCCCTGGGTGCTGTCTACACCATTAAGGATCCATCAGGTGTTGGAGCTCAGAGCAGGGGGCCTGGGCAAGCCCAGCGTCCCTCTGATGACTGTGGTGTTTGATGAGCAATTCAGGGTCCAGGCCTGGGAGAGGAGGGAGGAGGAGGGCTGTGGGCAGGCACCCAGGAGAAGAAGGGGGCTCAGGTGCCAGGCCCCTGGGCTGGGGTTCCGTGAGTGGATCTGCCCAGCATCTTCTCTGGGCTCCCAGAAGAGGAGCCAGGCCCCACCTGGGAAGAGGGGCCCTCAGGCCTGCCCTCCAGGGGCACCCCAGGTCCAGGGACACATGCAGGTGAGGGGCGGCCAGGTGAGGCAGAGAGGATCCGAGAGTCTCTGGAAGCAGTGACAGGAGCAGGGTCTTGAGGGACAAGGTGGGTGGCAGATGAGGACTCAGGATTGCCACGGAGAGTGAGTCAGACACGGGAAGGCCAGGAGAGGTTACCACAGGTCCAGCCTCGGGTCACGTCCTGGGTGGCCTGGTCCTAGCACGCCGCACACACTGAGTCCTTTCCACAAGTCCAGAGTTGTCACAGTCACCATCACCCCAGGTACAGGCGGGGACACCGAGGCACAGAGGGCGACCACCTGCCAGAAGCCACCAGCTAGTGGGGGCGGAGCCAAGATTCAGTGTCAGGCGGGCTGGCCCCAGAGCCCTGAACTTGACCCCTGCCTGGGGGTCTCAGGACACCAAAGGGGTCAGAGATGGGCCTGGGGAGGAGCAGGTGCTGGGCTCAGAGTCCCCACACACCCTGTGAAGAGGGCCCTTGGAGAGAGCTGAAGATGTGGCCTAAGGCCTGGAGCAGAGGGCCCTGGTGTCTGAGGGCCAGGGAGGAGGTTCTGCACCTACGTGCTTCCCAGGGTGAGAGCCAGCCTCGGTCATCTCAGGTGCTGTGTGCTGGCTGCCTGGGGGCCAGGAGATGCAGCAGGGGTGGCTGGGCAGGGGCCAATGCCCCCGGGGGCCGAGGAAAGCCACGGGCTACTGGACAAACAGCTGTGATCCCAGGTAAGGGTCCTGAGAGAGAGGGCTCTGCAGGCGTCTTCCAGAGTCCCAGGGAAGGACTTAGGACAAGGTGGGCAGCCATGTCCCCCTGCCAGGCCCACCAGAGTAGGCAAAGCCCAGCACACAGCAGATGGCCCGCGTCTCCTGCAGACCTCCCAGCCAGCGAGCAGGCCGACAGGACGCCAGCCCAGCCCCGTCCCGTCCCCCTGCAGGCCCTCCACCGTGGGCCTCGGGAGGAGCAGGCCTGGCCGGCCGCAGGCACACAGGAGAGATGCCAGCCTCTCTCAGAATCGGGACAGCATTGACCGGGTCTGGAAAGTCAGTATGAGTATGTGGCGAGGGGCACGTAGCTGAGGGGGACTGGGAAGGACGGACTGCCCCCAGGGCAGGGGAGGGGCCTCCCTGGGGGCTGTCAATCACAGGCCTGCCTGCCCCGCACCTCTGTGCTCACCCAGGGCACCTGCTCATGGTCCTCACCCAGGGGTGACAATCCAAGGGTCACTAATTTCCCCACGCTGGTCACCACGCAGGCCTGGTGAGCAGTTCTCTCCTGCAGCCTGAGCCTGGGGGGCCTGGAGGAGTGAGGCAGCTCCCTGAGCTGTGCTTGGGCCACTGGGCTGGAGCAGGGCGTGAGGGGCTGGCGGAGGCGTGGGGGTCTGAGTGGGTGGGCCAGGGCGCAGGACCCCAGGCTCTGCCCCTCGGGCCAGGGCATCCTCAGGACAGGAAGCGGGTGCCCGCCCCAGCCCCAGGCCCTGGCCTGGCCTCAGGAGGAAGCCACCTCCTTCCTGCCTGTGACCTGTATAAGCCACCTCCCTCTCTGGTCACACCTCCTATGTACAGAGGACAGGACCAGGGAGGGGGACGGGCAGAACCCCAGGGCTGGGCATTGGATCCTCTCACAACCCGGCGGGTGCTGCGGGCCAGTGCTGGCCTCAGCCCCAACCCCCCAGCCGGGCTCCTAAGAGGAAAAGCACCTCCAAGCGGGGAGCGCGGGTGGAACCGCGTCAGCTCTTACACTGGGCCTAGCACTGACTCACTGTGAGGCCCGGGGACAGTCCCATAGCTGGCACCCGCCCCCGGAGCTCCAGGAGGAAGGGAACGTCAGCATGAGGGGAGCTGCGACACATGGCCAGCCAGCCCAGCTGAAGACTCTGGCCATGTCTGCTTAGACAGTGGCCTTGGGAGAAAGGAACAGCAGAGGGAGGCCTGGGCGGTGCCCTTACGGTGGCGTCCACCCAGGAACAGCTGCTGTCTGGCCAAGGGAGACCTGCTTCAGCTCCCACTCCTGCCAGCTGTGACTCTGGGGAAACACTGCACCTCTCTGCGTCTCGGAGCCAGTGGATCTGTTCACCCGTGCAACAACACGGCAATGTGTACCTTCCGAGGGCGCTCAGCCACCTGGGACAGGCTCTCAGTAACTCCACTGGTCACTCATTTACTCATTCAAGACCAGACTGATGGAGGTGGGCGTCGTCCAGTGAGTGCAGAGTTTCTGGGAACCAGGAAAGAGTCTGGAACTCGATGTTGGTGGCTCCTCTTGGAGCCGTGTGCTTAGGAGCAGCTGGAGTGGTACGCGGTGTGGGGTGTGTTCTACACAGAACGAGGACAACTGGACTGGGAGCACCGCGCACACTGGCCCTGGGCACAGCAGCGCCCCGGGAGACAGACAAGAGGGACTTTCCATGGGAAGCAGTGTTTTCTGGAGTGAGGGCAGAAGGGCCCTTGTTCTGGCAGAACACCAGGCCCCGCAGGCGGAGGTGGCCCAGGGACTTTATTCTAAGCAAGCCGGGAGCCTCCATCTGACTTAGAACTAGAGACTGCTCCGACCCTCTGTGTCTCTGTGGCACAGAGATCTCTCGGGGTGCAGGGTCTGGCACTCGAGCAGCTCTGGGACAGGTCTGTTGAGCCAGAGGGAACCAAGCCTCGCGGCGTGGGCTGGGGACAAGCTGCAGCAGCCTGGGGTCACCTCTGCTCCTCCTGTGACCTCTCTCCCGCTGCACTCTGGCTTCTCATTGGCTCGAAGAGACGCTGGGCTCACACTGGTTCTGTGCTGGGAGCCATCAGCCAAGTAGGTATGACAAATTCCTTGCCAGCTTACTCCCATGCTGTCTAGTGGAAGGACTTCTGAAAGGTGACCTTGCTCAAGGACCAGGGCAGGATCCGTGTTTAGGGTGTTCCCCCTTTAGAATAGGGCAGTTTAGCATAATAGGAGATTAGGGTGTTCCCCCTTTAGAATAGGGCAGTTTAGTATAATAGGAGATTAGGGTGTTCCCCCTTTAGAATAGGGCGTATCCTGCTGCTGAGTTCCTCTTGAGTGCTTAGGGTCAGACAATATATTTTGGGAGACAGAAGCCCATGCGGAGTGGATTTGGGAGAGAGTGGATTTGAGCAGAGAACGTGGATTCCCCTAGAACGTGTTTGTAGACGGCCGATGTGAGTTCAGGAATAAAGAATTGCTCTTTGAATCTACAAGCTGTGTGGAGACTCGTGATTTGTGCCCAGCCAGAGACTGCGGCAGTTCTGGTTTGATTTTAGACCGTGGCGGGCTGGGGCCTGACCTACACCACACCAAACTCACACTTGGCGGTTTCTGGACGCGCCACGCGGGAACCATCCCTGCTACCTAGTCCAGGGCAATCCCACCGCCCCATCGTGGTGTTCCCGTTCCTCCCCAGCCAGGCAGCCACCGCCCGCTTCCTGAGCCCCTGGACGTGGCCTGCTCTGGACCATGCCGCGTGGCCTCCCAGGACAGGGACCTGGCCCACCCAGCAGGGCTTTCACAGCGAACCTCAGTCCTCGGTCCCCTCTCATGGCTGGGCACTATTCCAGTCATCACGATGTTTCCAAGACAGGTAGGCCCCTTGGAGGACGTCACGAACCTCTGGTAACCCCTGCATCCTGGGTCCCTGAGCTGTGGCTGTGCCCAGCTCTGTGGGGGCCAGGGTGGGTGTGGAAGGATGCTGTCAGGGACAGGGTGGGGGAGGCAGTGATGGCGGCCAGCAGCTCCTCTCCACCCAGGCCAGATGGGCCCCCTGCTGAGTGTCTGCTGGCTGGGCTGGCAGGGCAGATGGGCCTGGGGGAGGGACGGGCAGCAGTGGATGTGCCAGTGGTCAGCAGGGTCCAGTCAAGCTTCTGGGTCTGATTCCAGGCCAGGCTGGACTGTGCCCAGAGCAGGGGTGACACCCAGCTCTGGCTTCAGCACAGCCTCTAGGGGCTGCCCTCAATCAGACTCCTGGGGCTTTAAGGTGGCCAGGTGGCCTGAGGCCAGACACTGACTCAGGACGGGTCAAGGTGAAGGAGACCACCTGCTCCCCGCCTGCTCTCTTGCAAAACAGGCTCCAGAAAGCCTGTCTCCGCCAGCACCCTCAAATCACCCGGGCTTCTCTCCTGAAGAAGAAGAAGATTCTCTGGCCCGGCCCTGCTCCCCTGGCCGGAACACTGGGAAGGTTCTCCTGCGTGCTGAGGTTTGAGGACCCTGGCAAAGCAGCTGGAGGGCGAGAGTGCCAGGCCCGTGCATTCTCAGGGATCCTTGGCATGTTGGGTGACTCCGAGCCTCTACCTCCCCACCTCCAATGGGAGTCGCCCAGGCTGGCTGCGAGAGGGACCGAGGCGAGGACAACAGAACTGCCCAGCACCAAGAATCTGCTGAGAGTTGGTGACTGCAGCTAGTGAGCATTACCACTGCTGTCACACGCGATCGCAGTGCCACCTGGACATGGTAGGGGAGTAAGTGACAGGAGAGGGCTTCCGACCAGGCGAAGTGGCTGTGGGGGCCGGTGTGGCTCTCAGGTCCTGGTGGTGGGGTCTGGGCGAGCCCTGCTGGCTCTGAGCCTCAGTCTGCCCGCCTGCAGCATGTTAATGACTGGAGCCGTCGGTGCTGGGGGCTCTGCACACTGTGATATGCTGTCCCCGTGCCCGGAGGAGCGTGCAGGCCTGACGCTGACTCATACGGATTACCCGGGTCTGGACAGGCCAGCTGGCCCACTGGCTTTTGTCCTCCCAGCACCTGGGGTCCCACGGGCCCTGTCCTTCATGCCCAGTTCCTTAGACCCCAGCCAGCAGGCGGGCAAGGGGGGGCGAGCTATTCAAGCCACTGCAACGCCTCTCAGTTCTCATCACGTCAGCGTGACCACCAGACCCCCTCAGGCCTGTCTGCTCCAGGCAGGGGCTCGGGCACTGAGCCACTATGGCCCTGGCCAGACTTCCCCAGGCTAGGGTGCTGGGGTCAGTCAGCAGGGCTGGTCCCTCTCCTCTGCCCACTGCTCTTGCCTCATCCTGGCCCAGGGTACGTGACCCAGCAGCTGCAGTCTCAGGGGGTCTTCTCTGAAACTAGCACCCATCACACCACGAGCCCCCCTGAAGCCTCAGCTCCCCAGCGCCCTCGGAATGAAGGCCCATCTGCCTGGTGACCTCTTGCTCACCAAGCCTGCTTTGAGCTGGCCCAGGCATCCTTCATTTCCCCAGAAGAGGCCACTTACTTATTCAAACTGGACTTACTGCACCCCTACAAAGTGCTAGGCCGTACCCTAGGCAACAGGAATTCAGAATTGTGCCCAACGGACACTGCCTGACCAGGGAAAGAGCTCACCCTCAAATTCAGCAAATTTGTGGTGGGCGCAGAGCAAAGCTGACTTCTGCCCCGCCCTCCTATGGCACCACGCCGTGTGCCAGTCTCTGGGTGACAGTCAGGTAGAGGAGGCCAGTCACCCTGTTCAGGTGCCAGCTGGGATGCAGAGCCAGAGACCCCCATGGGGTGGGACATGGGCTCGACAGACAGGTGAGGCCAACTCCAGTGGCGTGATGCAGCAGCCGCGTCCCCAGCACCTTGGTTCTGAAAATGGGCAGGCCCACACGTGCTGTGGCTGCTCTCTGGGACCCTCCTGCTGTGGCCTCCAGGCTCCCTGCCCCTCTTCCACCTCCCTTGCAGCCCCCTCTCCCGACCCCTTGCCAGTACAGATGTCCGCCTGGGTTACCAGATGGCAATCGAGGAAGTGGCAGTTCCCAAGGTACGGGTGTGGCCTAAGGGGACTGCAGTGCCACCACACTCACCAACCTGCTACTGGGATCACAACGCCCCTTACAGAGAAGAGAGGTGCACAGACCAGAGCCCGCCCGCCCCAGATGCTGCCCACGTCCTCGGGCGCCCCTCCTACAGCTAGGCACATGGTCCAGCTGCAGCTCTGTGGGTGACAACAGCGATGACCAGTGTGGAGACCCCCCTCCCCTTTGGTCTCCTGCTTAGACCTCCTCCCATTCAGTTGTGGAGCCAGCCTGAAGGGGTGGGTGGGCATTGCTCTCCCTTCTTACACAGGGAAACCGAGGCTGGGGGAGGGGAGTCCACCATGCTCTGGGGAACCCAGTGGGAGGTGGAGAGGACCCTGACCTGTGGCGCTCACCCAGCCTGTGGATGAACACTCCTGCCAGAGCTGATGCCAAGCACCTGCGTTTGATAGCTAGTTCCAGAACTTCTAAAAATGTCACCGCTGGCTCCCACCAGCCAACATGGGCCAGACTGGGCACACCCTGGCAAAGTGAGCCACCTCGGTGGCCTGAGGTCAGACTCTGGCCCCAATGTCACCGCTGAGTTCAGAGTCTTCCCTCAAAAGCACCTGCACCCACCCAACCCAGTACAGCCCCAGGAGATTCTGGTGCACTCGGCAGGATTCTTGCCAGCCATGGAACCCCAGCCAGCACCACAGAGGCCACGCCAGGGAGCTCAGCTGGAAGGAAGGACAGGGAGGCCCACTCCAGCCACACGCCTTCTAGCTGTGATCAATCCCCCAGGCCCGTGGGAGTCATGGCTTGCAGGGGCCTGGCGTGATGAGCAGAAATACAGCGCCTGGCCAAGACAGGTCGGGTGCTGTCCCCATGCTGGGTGGGTGCCAGCCTCGGATGCTGGGCAAGGGGACTGGACCAGCCTGGAGTCCCTCTGTGACCTCTTTGTCCATAGATGCTCTGGCTTGGGCAAGATAAACAGGGGCCGGAGGACAGGCAGCATGGGACCCAGGGCCCCACCCCTCCACCTGCCCCTGGAGGAGGACACCTGTTCCTGCAAACCCTGGGCCTTCCCCTTCCCCCCCCCCAGCTTGGTGAGCGTCTCTCTCCCCCAGGAGCTGGCAGGCTGCAGGTGAGGTCTGGCTCTCCACCTCATGTTCCCAGGACAGCTCTTCTCCAGGTCCCTCTGCCAGGGCTGGTGGGACCTGGCCCTGACCTGCAGCCAGCCATCCGCCAGTCATTCATTGACCCAAGGATCACCCATGTCCAGTCCATGTGGAGTCCCTGGGGCTGGGCCACTAAGGGGGATATGCAGATGGTTTATGCCTCCATGGTGGCTCGGTGGGAGACAGAAAAGGAAACCAGTAAACTCATTCCAGCCTCACAGGTTCTGGGGAAGAAGGCTGTGCCAGGAGTGGGCAGAACCCCCAAGAGAGGACAGCACAGCCTAGTGGTCAGAAACAGACACTTTGGCCAGCCCTGAATTCAAGCTTCCCTTTCTCTCCTTAGTCATCTGAGGAGGCTACTCACCCCTAGCCAGTCTCCTCGTCTGTCCATGGGCTTAATGCTAACCCTGCCTCAGAGGGCCTTAAGGGTTAATTAGGGACGGGTGTTCCTCAGACAGGACCTAGACGGGTCCCAACCATTTCACAAAGGACAGAACTGGAAGTCTGACTCAACCTGATTTCAAGACCAAGATAAAGTGACCACAAACAAGAGTGTGGCGTTGGTGGAAGGTGAGACAGAGAGATCCCTGCAGCAGGCAGGCGTCCAGGAACCACCTGCAATTCCACGACCAGCTGGCCTTCTCAGAGGCACCGAGGCCGGTCGCTGAGGAAAGGGTGGTCCACGCGGGAAGAAGCCAGGAGGGAGCCACACGGCTCAATGTGAAAGTCAAGACGATAAATCTACAGGGGAATTTTGGCAGCTTTTATTTTTTAGACAAGACCCAAAGAGCAAGAGCAACAACAACAACAACAACAAAAAACGGATTTCTATACTTTATCAGAATTAAAGCATTTGTTCTTTGAAAGAAATTATTAGAAAAACAAAACGTTGTGCCACAGGATGGGAGAAAACACCTGTAACAACGCACCTGACCAGCCACTCGCATCCAAAGCTCGTAAGGACACAGCGCTCAGTGGGAACACAGCAGCCGAAGGGAGAGGCAGGAAGACGCCACCAGAGTGCTGGCTCTCCACCTCGTGTTCCCAGGAGAAGACCTCGTGTCCACACACAGGCAGTGGACACAGGGGAAGCACGGCACATCCTGGGCCATCGGGAGGAGCAAATCAAAACCACGAGGCGACACTGGGACTCACCCATGAGGACAGATAGATTAAAAAGTCCCGGCTGGTGACCATGAGGAGTGGCTTGTGCCCCCACACTGCCAGGACTGTGCAATGAAGCTGCCCCTCGGGATCAGCCTGGCAGGATCCTAAAGAGCCACACAGGCCTGCCATGCAACCCACCCATTCCTCGTAGCCAAGAGGAAGCAAAGCACACGCATGTGCAAGATGGGAGCATCCCTGTTCACAGCGGCCGGTCCACCCAGCTCAGACCTGGAACAACCCAAGTTTCCATCGACAAGTAGAAGGATGAACAGTTGTGACCCAGCCACTCCGTGGGCTACCACTCAGTAATGGTAAAGACCACCTAGGCATGTGTGAGACTGCGGGGGGACTCAGAGTGATTCAGCTGGGGGAAAGGAGCCAGACCAAACAGGCCTGCGCGGTGACTCCATTTATATGGACGTCTAGAAAGCACGGACCAATACACAGCAACAGAGAGCTCGTGGGTGGCCAGGCGGGTATAGGGTAGAGATGGAATGGACCACTGGGGACAAGGGGACCTCAGGGTGAGGGCAGAGTCCCAGACCTCACAGGAGGTGCTGGTTTCATGTGCATGTGGCCAAGACCCCAAGCTCACTGCTGTGTATTAAAGTGTGGCCAAGACCCCACTGTATTAAAGTGTTAAAGGGAGAAAAGGGGAAGCACTGTCCTCATGGGAGGCCTCCAGAGAACCGCAGGAATGACCCCCGAGACCGTGGGTCATTGACACCACCCCAAGTAACCTTGCGAAGGGAAAGAAGCCTTTGATGCAGTTTCATCAATCAAGCGCATCCTACCTGTCAAGACACAGTTCACCCAGATTTGTCCAAGGGGGGCTGGCCCACCCGCCTTGGCACAAGCACCACGCGGTGCCCCACATGGTGGAACTGTGTCCATCACCCAGAGTTAGACATCCTCTCCCTCTCCCAGGTGCTCACAGCCCGCCAGAGGCCGGCAGGAAGCTGCAAGCCAGCAGGGCGGCCTGCGCTGAGCCCGGGGCTGGCCCTCTACCACAGAGTCCTTCACACACGGTGTGGCAGGCAGAGGAAGGGACCTGAAACCCAGGGGACAGCCAAGAGTGGCCACCTGCTGGCAGGTTACCACCAGAAACATCCAGTCCTGTTGGACAGCAGAAGTCTGTAGCAGAATGAAGCCCAGGCAAAGGGTGGAGGGCTTTGATGGGGGCCGAGCCAGGCCAGTGTGCCTGGTGTTCCTCTCCTGGTCTGTCTCCAAGTAGGGCACTGTCAGGACTCCAAAGACCCTGGGCTTCCCTGTCCGTGCATGAAGTCCCCTGGAGCTGACACATTATCCTGCAGTTTGCCTGAATCGGTAGTTCTCAGATGGTGTCCTCAGACCCCTGGGGGTCCCCAAGACCCTTCCAGGCATTTGCAACTCCATGTTGTGTGAGGTGGTGACCCACAATACTCCAGCCACACAGCCGCACACCAGACAAAGCAGCAGCCCTCTATTAAGCCAGGCATTAAAGAGGTTTACCAAACACCACTCTTCTTACTACTGCTTTGTTTTGGAAAGTATAGTTTTTCAGAAAAAAAAATTATTTATGTTAGCATGAATTGTAATTTTTATTTTGAAATAAATTCATATATAAATCTTTTAACAGTCTTGGTTTTATTTTCTAATATGGCAAATATCAACAGACACAGCCCACATAAACAAAGGCTTTTGGGAGATCTTGAATAATTTTTAAGAATGTAAAGACCAAAAAGTTTGGCAACAACTGCCCTAAAATCATGTTGGGCAATTTGGCCACTTGACTTGACGGATCAAGGCATCTACCGATCTACGGATCAAGCATTCCTTAGAGCTTGGAGTGCCCGGCCCGCTGAGGACTCTCCCAAGCTCCTGGGTTTGTACCTTTAGTCACAAGGCACCCAGAGCCCAATGTCAAAGTCAAGGCTGGCCAAAGCCCCTAAACAAACACCTCAGAATTGGGCCGTGGCTCCCCCACCTCCCTACTCCCACTTGTGATGGTCCAGGGCTGGGAGCCGATCACTATCTATCAGAAATGTTTGTGCCACATGGTTCGACCCACCCGCCCCTCTGGGAATGTGACCAGGGCAGAGACTTCTATCTCTGGACTCGGTTCATAGTAGGGACACAGTTAATCGTGAGCACAGATGTGCCGGAGAGGGGCTTTGGAGCACTTTCAGCAGCTGTTCCTGCACACCACCCACTTCCCCAACCACAGGCGCACATGTGTGCAGTGGGGAGAGCGCAGCACGCTGGTCGCTGGTGTTTCCAGAGTGCTCACCCTCCCTGGCCCTCCTCTCTTGCCCCTTCCTTCCTGGGTCCTTGTCCTCCTCCCTCCTCCCATCTCTGCACTAGGCCAGGAGTGTGGAGGCAGGGAGCAGCCCCGTCCCTAGGGCTCCTAGGCTCCTGGGGGAGTCAGGGATGTAAACAAGCACCACGTGGTGCAGCCCAGCCTGGGGGTCAGGAGCGGCCCCCTGGAGGAGGTGGAGCTGCATCCTGAATCCTCCTGAACTGAGGGCAGAAACACTGCAGGCAGGAGGCATCCTGGGTGGCAAGGGCAGGTGCACGGCTGGGGAGCCCATTCTGTAGAAGGACGCAGAACACTGTCATCAGAGGGGGTCTCGAACACCAGCCCTGCAAGGGCACGAACGACCCCCCAAAAAGACCCCACCTGGGTCCACTCAGCCAAGGAGAAGCTGTGTCACTCGGCTTGTCTCTGACTCAGGCCCATCCTCAAGGGCCAGCTGGCAGAACCAGGGAGAAGAAGGGCCCGTCAATTCTATCAAGGCCAGGGAGGGCCAGGGAGGGCCAGGGAGGGCCAGGGAGGGCAGTGGAGGGCGGCAGCACGATGCCTCCTCCCATTGGTGGATGACTGTGCCCACGAGGCTGTCCCTCCCTGGGCCACTGGGAAGAGGCAGGACCCCCAGCAGCTCCCTGGTTGGAATGGGCAGACTGCTCATGGGAGGGGCGTCCCTCAGGAGAGGCTCAGCAGCAGGAACAAGAACTGCCCCACCTCTCTCTACTGCTCCCCAAGTGTCTCCTTTGATGGGAAAAAGAAGAGAGAAATGGCACTCAAGTCCCAGCTCTGTGCCCGAGTGGGTGGAGGTGACGAGACGCCTGGGTTGGTGATCAGCTGCAGTTGAGGAGCCCGGGCTACAGGAAGGTCCCTGGCCGAGGCCTCCCCAAGGCTGCCACTGTCCTCGCTCTCGGAGCACACTGCCGCTCCCTGCGGTAGGAGCCCCTTCCACTGGCACAGTGTGTAGCCCTGGAGGAGGCCCCTCCTGTCTGAAGGACACACACCCTGCCTGCCAGGAGGAGCTGCTGCTGCCCCTGATGACCAGGGCCAGCTCCCTGTAAGCAGAGACGCACACTTCCTGTGCTTGGTGGGACACCTGCGACGTCAGCTGTGAAGCACCCAGGTAGCACACTTGTCACCCCAGAGACTGCAGGACACCCTAGGTGGCCTGCAGAGATTCCCCATCCTTCAGGTGTGTCAGAATGAACCTCAAGGCCTGTGGGGAAATGGTGGGCCCCCCAAAATCCCAAGCTGGGGCCAGGCAGCAGGCTCATAGCAGGAGAAGGGACCTGCAAGAGGCCCAGATGCAGGAGGCAGGGAGCAGCCAGGAGGTCGGGTCACTGCCCAGGAAGGAGGTCAAACTCCAAGCCAAGTCTGTCTTGTCCCACCCTAACCAAAATAGTAACTGACCCAGGAGGTGCTGCAGGAGGGCACACCTGCCCACGCCCAGTCACCGGAGCTTCCACAGAGGGCTCTGCCAGGGCCACCTCTCCACAAACAGCAGGTCTGCAAGGACGTCTGCCCAGCCACTGTCTGCTTGACCTCAGACGGTGTCACCCTGGTTATTGATCCTTGTGGCCAAGAATGATGGGTTCAAAATATCTTACATAATCCTTGAAAAACTTCCCCTGGCCTCCGCCCCCTCCAACACGCTCGGCTTCCCCGGGCAGTGCTCGGCTGTGCCCAAGGAAACGTTACTCTGTGGGGACTCCTTCCCCGGGTGACTTTGGTGGCAGGATGATTACAGTGGAGACTTGAACCCCACAGAGGTGGCCCAGGAGAGAGAGGGTCCTGGTGTGCAAGAGGCAGGCAACGGCTGCCAATGCTGTGGCCAGGTCTGCCGGGTGACAGCCTGGCCACTTGTGCATCTTGGGCGGCCCTGGCAGCTCCCAGGCCTCCACAGCCTCATCAGGGAAGTCGGAAGAGCGTGGCCTCCTGCACAGGCTTGCTGGGAGAGTCACGGGCACAAGTGTGACGTAGGAGCTGGGGTTCTCACTGCCATTACAGCCCAGGCTGGGCAGCATGCGGGCAGCACAGCCACTAGGTCCCGCGTCGTCACCACCACCACGTGGGGGAGCTATGAATTCATTAGTCTTCCCATTTTACAGATGAGAAAACCAAGCAGGAAGGTTAAGGGAGCTCCGAGCATTGGGGAGCTGCGGAGCTACAGAGCGGGGACAGCCCATCTCCCTTTCTCCCCCTGCAGCCGCCCCCCATCCTGCCTGCCCTGAACTGGCTCTCAGCAGGCAGCAAACTGAGGTCTGGTAAACAAATAAACAACTGCATAAATGAAAGGGGTGAAGAGATGAATGTCACAGGAGGACAAACCCCCCTCCCCACTCAAAGGCACAAGGAAAAGCTCCCATTTAATTATGAGGAGGGGACCCCCAGGGCAACCCCCAGCCAGCAGCAACACAGGCACTTTCATTACCGTTTATGGCTTCCTGGGCCCATTAACAGGAGTCCCCGGTTCCTGGGGAGCGATTAAGTGGGGGAGGGCCGGGCCTGCTCCCACCACCCCAGAGGGCCGGGCTCTGGGACGCAGCCCGTCTCGAATCCAGATGCTGACACGACAACATCCCAGAAACCTCATTTGCAGACCCAGATTAGTGCCACTCTGATGATCGTATAAAAGAAAGATGGGACATAAAGAGCCAGGAACAAGCGTGACCATGGGTAACGGCATCACGGCGGAGCAGGGAGAGCCCTCAGAGGCTGCTGTCATCAAGACCCATTTGGTAACTTACGGATCCCGCTAACTGTTCGTTTTGTATCCTGGTGGGGCCTCTTCTCCCTTTATTTTATCTGTTATCATCCTCATTAATAATCCAGAGGCACAGGACGGGCTGCCAGTGTATGATAAGGACCGTTCCAAGCGCCAGGATGAACGTCAGCACCCATCAGGGGCAGGGCCGCTCTGACGTTAACACAGCCCTCTTCCCAGCGTCAGGCGGTCCTGCCCCTCTGCTGGCTCCATCTGCCCTCCGGGAAGCTCCCCAGGTGCTTGTTCACCAAACAGCTCCCGCCGGCCCTGGCCAAAGTGGCCTTGGCCCCACAGAGGTGGGCAGCACTGCTCTCTGGGAAGCTGCTGCTCGCAACCTCTTGTCATCTTGTGCATTTCATGACCCTTCTTCATCTTCCTTCTTGTCAAAATAGGAAGAGGTCACTGCAGTGGGCTGAACAGTGTCCCCAAAGACCTGTCCACGTTCCAACCCCAGAGCCATGAGCGTGACCTTAGCTGGAAAAAGTGCCTTTGAACATATGAAGCGGTTAAGAATCTTGAGACAGGAGACCGTCCTGCGCTGTCCCAATAGGCCCTCACTCCAGTGGCAGTGTCCCTGGAGTAGGGAGCAGACAGAGGGAAGAGCAGGCGGTGTGCAAAGGAGGCAGAACCTGAGCACTAAGGCACAGAGCCAGGGGCCGACGGCTGCGAGGCCAGACAGGTGCTCCCCACGGCCCTCTCCCCACCTCGGCTCAGCCCTGGGGACTGCCCAGCTGTGAGAGCCGACGTCTGTCATTTTAAGCCACCCTTTGACGATGTTATGGCAGGAAAGGTAATATGCTCACCAATCGGAAATGGTGTTGATGGTGTGTGACCTGGGCTGGGGTCCACAATGCCCAGCAGAAACAGGACAGAGAGGGGACGAAAGCACCTGACCCTCCCAAAGTCCAGTAGACTTCATGAGCATTTATTGCAAAAATTCCAACGTTTTAAAGCCAAATATCCTTAGATAAATGGATTGGAAAGTTCTTCAACTATTCAAAAGTGGATAAAATGAATTTAATTTTTTCCCCAGAGGATAAAAAAGTAGATTTAAAATTATTCCCTAAGGATACACAACAAAGCCTGCATGAGGTCCAGCGTGGGGGGCCAAAGGCCCCAGTGCAGCTGCTCCGAGCTGAGGTGCGCTGTCAGCTGGGACTGCACAGCAGAGCTCGAAGACTTGACATAAAAGGATGTTCACCATCTCGTTAATAAGTCTGCACCATGTTCACCATAGTTTGGACATTTACAACTACCAGAACTTCACCTATTTCTTTTTATTTGTGTAACATGGCTACCAGGAGATTTTCAATCACACGTGGGTTCCCACTGCTGTCCACTGCTGGGCACCGATGTAGAGGATAGAGAAAATGTGGTCAGGACAGTGCTGGGAGGTAAAGTGCCCTTAGATTAGTTGACAAAAGAATTAAAATGCCAGCCAAATGTCAGACAAGCCAGAACTCTCCCCACAAAGGATGCAAAGACACCCAAAAGGGACCAAATGTTAACAAACTGATGAGCCAATAGCAGCAGGGACTTCACTGTCCCCTTCTCCCACCCCCAACTCCAGGTTAAGGGAGCTCCAGGGAGCCCTGGCCAGCCCTGGTTCCCCACCAGGGACACGCCAGCCCTCAGCTGATTGGAGCAGCCAATCATGGGCTCCCCAGAGAGCTGAGCCAATCACATTTCTCTCCCGCAATCTGGAAGAGGGACTGAAGGGCCTTGAGCCCAGGAGCTCAGGTGAGGCAGCTGAGGCCACCTGGAAGACCGTGATCCAGAGCTCCTCGGTGGTCTGCAGTCACACCCACATGTCAAGTGGCATTGTCTGTGACCAGCAAGTAAGCCAGAGGGAGGCACAGAAGCACCAGAGTCAACACTATGACAGAGCAGGGACTGCCACCCATGTCAGCCCTGGGGACACTGAGATAGGGGAGAACCCGGCCTCGCCCCAGTCATGGATGGAACTGGGGGTAGAGCCAGGAGGAGAGCCCAGGTCTCTGGCCTCAGTGAACATGCCTGTCCCAACTCAGGCGCTCTTGTCCCCAAGCCTTTGCCCCACTGCTCCCTCCGCCTGGAACCTTCCAGCCTTTGGCCTCTGTCTGATGAAGGTTCCATGCTCAGCTCTGCCTAAGGCCTGCCCAGTTTTGGGGTTTCAGGGTCTTGGGAAGCAGCTTGGAGCAAGGAACCAGGCTGGTGCGACACCATCTACATGTCATGTATCCCTCGGATGCCCTTAATTTTACGGGTGCGCCAGCTCCACATCAGGCAAGCTGGCATGTGGGCGGACACACCTGCCTGGCAGGGGCTGGGGAGCCTCAGGCTGCACTGGCGGAGCCCCTGGGCGCGGGCTTTCCGCTGCCTCTTGAGCTAATGAGGCTGCGTGTGAGCTGTAATTACACCCGCGCCTGAGCACGCCCGGGAGCTTGTTCACGCGGCCTAATGGAGCATCCCGTGTTCTACAAAGTTCACCGTGTGATTTAATTAACCCCCCGGTCGGGGTGTGCTCGTCACCTGTCTCGCAGCGTAGACCCAAGCCTGCTAGGGGCCGGGGCAAGGAGGGAGCAGGTGGGTGTGCACAGACGGTCCCCAGGGGAGCAGAGGTCCCAGGCACCCGCCAGCCAGGCTCAGATGGAAGGTAAGAGGACGAAGGCTGGGGAGGGACGTGGGAAGGTACTCAGGACGGGTCCCGCCCTGCTCCTGAGGGTGCAGCCGTGATGCATCCTGACGGGGTGGGACGGTCAGCGTGAGGAGCTCATGTGCAGAGAGAAACCCAGCTCTGCCCTGCCCATGTCACCCTCTCCCAGCAACGCCGCAGTGTAGACGCCTTCACATACCCGCTCTCCTTTCAGCCTACCACAGCCCCATGAGGGGCACAGTTACCATCCCCTTCATAATGAGGAGGAAATACAGAGAAGTCAGTAACATGCCTGCAGCCACACAGCCAGGAAGTGGTGGGCAAGACTCCTGCCAGGGCGGACCTCGCTGCTCACCCAGACCAACCAGGCTTGTCTGTGCACCTCAAACATATCTCTTCTCCTCCTTCCCAGTGGCTTGGCCAGTCCCCCCGATGCTCAATATCCCTGGTGCCTCCCTTTCTTCTTCCGGGAAATGGACATAACATACCTTGAGGGATTGTTTTGAGGATTACATGAGCTAATGGCTGAGAGTCACTAGGAACAAAGCCGGCCGAACAGTAAGCCCTAGGTAAACGTGTGTTAAGGATTTTCATCTCTTAGCCCTTTCTACTGGGGCGGGGGTTCCAGGCCCTTCCCACACAGGAATTGTGAGACCAGACCTGGGGGTGGGCCTTTCACAGAAAGGGCCACATTCCCAGTGGGTGCAGTGGCAGGCTCTCCAGGGTCACAGCCCACCCTGACCTTCACTGCGTGCCGAGCCCTGCTGGCTGCATCAATGGCCTGCTGGTCCCCGGGATGACCCTGTCGTGTTAACCCCACCCTGCTCGGGCTCCCACGTGTCCCTCAGAGTCACCTCTTAGAAACCTAATCCCTAAATATATGGTGCACTGTTTTGGGGGGCGGGGCCCTTGGGAGGTGAAGGGCTCCCAGACACTGCCGACTGGCACCGTGATCCCGGACTGGCCGGAGAGCTGTGGCAAACGAATGCCTGTGGTTCAGGAGCCCAGTCTACAGCTCCTCGAGCAGCCGGAAGGGCCAAGACAGACGCCGAAGGTGACCAACGGAATCACAAACCTGGCTAGGAGGCACAGTCATTTTCTCGAAGGTTCGCTCCTATTTCCCTCGAGAATAAACAGTGGCACACTCAGTCATGCACTCACTTACTCTCACACTCACAAGTTCACACTCACTCACAGCTCAGATCCACGCACTCACACCCCCCATGCACGCACGCACACTCATGCACACAAGTGCATACCCCAGGAGCTGAAACTGAGCCACCTGGGATCACATCCAGAGCCTCCAGGAGGGCGCGGCCTGGCCTCAACACTGGAGAGGGGAGCACTGTTGTTGGACATGTTTGTCTCGGCCCAGGATTAAATTCACCAGGTAGGAGCTGGTGGGTACATGTCAACAGGTGGATGTTTGTCCTCAAGTGATCATCAGAGCAAGAGCTGAGCCTGCAGCCCAGAAGCCCCCAGCTGCCTCTCATCCCACGAGAGTGCCTCCAAGGTCCACTAGTGATAGTGAGATCCGAGGCTCAGGTCTGCTCTGCACATTTCCATATTTGGACACCCCGACAATCCTCCTGTTAGCAGCAGAGATGCTGAGCCTTGAGAAACGGGGTGCCTGGCCAGAGACCACAGCTGAGCAGCGGGCAGAGCTGGGGTCCCTACTCCATCTGCAGCTGACACAGGTGACCTTCCCAACCACCATGTTCCCCCACAGTCCCTGTTCAGCCCCTTCCTCCCAGGAGCATCTTGGTGACACTTAGAATGGGACCAGTAGCTCTGCAGTTGGCTGAAGATGGGTAATCATGTCCAAATCCACACGATGATACACCTGATGGGAACATAAATGGGGCGTGTGTGCACAGGTGGGCACAGGCGTGTGTGCTGATGGCCAAATAATCGAGGAACTGAAGCTGCCAGTGCGGTCTTCTCTCCCATTGGCTGGAGCCAGAACTGGCTGGAGCTGCAGTCCTGGAGACCTGGCGGGATTCAGAAGCACAGGCGGGCGGTCCTTCTACCCATGTGGAGAGACCCAGCTCTGCAGAGCTGAGCTGGACGGGCCACACTTTCTGTGCCAGAGACTAACCAAAGAGCTTTCTTCCCATCTGCGGGCGGCTCTGGGGTCCGCGGCTGGGGGTGAGGGCAGTGGGTCAGAAGGGGAAGGGGAGGGGAGCGCCAGGCAAGGCAGCGGTCCCTCCCACGGGCCACCGGCACTCCCTCCACAGTCACAGAGAGCCAGGTGTGTTCATTTTGCCTTTCAAAGAGCCTTGAGGACGGGCAGGTGCCCTTCCTATTAGGGACACGTGCCACACCATGATGTGTCAGCAGTGGCCTTGTAAGGTCCTAACGGAGCTGAGATTTTCCTGTCACCTAGTGACGTTGCTGTGGTAGCACGTTGTCATGTGCCTATCACCCCTGGGCTCTGGTGTGACTGCGCAGCTAGATGCACAGAGGCACAGGAGCACCGAGCCCCGTGCCGAGCTCTTGAGAGGCGGCCTTGTCCCGGAGCCTGGTGCTCCAGACTCTCCGTTGTTTGCAAGTGCACTCCTACTTATTAAAAAAGTGCTGTAAGACCGTCCTACCCTGTCACACGGCAGCAGCCTCCTACAGCTCATGTTTGTCACGTCTCTTGATTGAACCAAGGGCCCTGTGGGTGACTGACCCTCAACATCCAGGTCCACTGAGTACTCTCTACGGTGTCCTGACCGGTGACTCTCAGAATGTACCCGATCGTGGAGCAACACATGAGAGCGCTGCAGCACGTGGCTCCCGGGATGGGGACTCACCACGGTTGACAGCTCAGCCAACTGAGGAGCTCTGCCTGGGAGCACCCCCAGTGCACCAGCTCTGCCCCGCAGTGCACCAGCTCTGCCCCCGGCTGGCTGAACAGAGCGCCCAGCCCCTCTATTCACAGGCGTGGTGGAAACCAATATTTGTCCCAAGTCCCTAGCCACCCCTGCTCATCGCACCAGACCTTTCTGTTTGGATTCCCCACCATCAATGTAAACACATGGCTAGGGCTGAGCCCACCATCTTCCAGAACAAACCCACTCCTGCACCACCTCCACCCATCAGCCACCCAGGAGGCAGGAGGCAGGAGGCAGCTCAGCGTCCCTCTCTCCCTCACAGACAAGGTGACTCCAGTCCTTAGGCTCCTGGGACCCAGCCCTGGAGTGGATGTCTTGAGTGCACACAACAACTCCTAAGCCTTCTCCACTTTACAGATGAGGAAGCTGAGGTTCAGAGAGGTCCTGTAAACTTAGAAAAGTCACACAGCTACCCAGAGTCGGGGTCAGGATGCAAACTCGGGTCGCATGCAGAGGCTCTTCCACTGCCTTGATATGCAGCACCCGCAGCCCACAGCGCCTGCCCAGGAACCCCTGTGCAGCCCCTCTGGCCCCTGCTGAGACTCCAGAGTCGCCTCCCCACCCTCCAACCTGAGCTCCCTGGCCACAAGCAACTGTGACCCTGGTGAGTGGCACCTAGCACCCAGCACCCTAGGCTCCTCTCGCACAGCCCTGCTCCCCGCCCCTACTCTGCGCAGTCACCTCCTTACCAGCCAGGCCGGGGCTGCAACAAGCCCTCCTGTCCAGGGCCAGCTCTGAATCCAGACCCTTCTGCTCGGGAGGCTTTGGCTCCACCTCTGAGCCATGCTGTCACTATCCTGCAAGGTACAGGACCCCAGCAGGGCTGTGCAGCTGCGGGAGTCTTCCTGACACAACCCCATGCAGGTTCCTGGGGGCGCTCTGGCCTCTGCCCTCCAACCCGTGTTCCTCTGGGAGGGGCAGGGACTTGCTCTGACTGGGGCATCTGAAGGGTCAGCAGGCAGGGGGCCGACCCCTCCTGGGAGAAGTGCCTGCTGGGAGCCCACTGTTCTCCCCCTCCCCCACCAGCGTCCCAACAGGAAGGTGCACCAGATCAGGTCTGGGGTGGGGGCTTAGGAAGCCCATCTGGCCACCGTGCCCAGGCCGGGTCTCCAGGTCAGCAGTGTGGGTGGCCAAAGCAATACCCCTCCTCGGGCTGGGTTGTGGCTCAGTGGCACAGCGCTTGCCTAGCATGGGTGAGGCACTGGGTTTGATTCTCAGCACCGCGTATCAATCAATAAAAAACATAATAATAAAGGTCCATTAACAACTAAAAAAATATTAAAAACACACCCTCCTCTATCCTGCCTCCTCTGATGCGAGCCTCAAGGGGCTCAGACCCTGGGTGCGGGGGCGGGGGGGGGGGGGGCCACTTACAGGAACCCCTGCTGCGGGGAGGGGGAGGGCATGACAGAAGGGAGGAGGGGGAGGGGCAGTGGCAATGTGGCTCCGGAGTCTGGACCCAGGCTCCCTGTCACCAGGTTTTCACGTGGACCCTTCCCTAGTGATGGCGTCCAAGGGGGCACTCCCCAATCCCATGGCCTCTCCTCCCAGCCTTGGCTTGGGACTCTTCCCCAGAGGAGAACCACCCCGCTGGGTCCTGCCGCCCCTCCCTGTCTGGCCTCCTGAGGACTGAGGTTGAGCCAAGCCCTGGTATCCCAAGGGCAAGGCCATGGGTGGTCTCCAGGCCCAGCCTGCACCGCACACCACACCGGCTCCTCTGGAAGCCGCCTGACTTCAATATAAACACGGTCTCCTGCAGGGCCTCCCAGGGCCCCAGGGGACCACGTCCATGGCCACAGCTGAGCAGCAGTAACTCAAAGATGTCTACTGGCCGAGGGCAACCAAGCAGGCCTCCTCAGAACTGCTGTGATCAAGGCTGAGGGGGATGGGGCTGAGGATGAGACCGGCTGCTGGCATGCATGGGGGTGGGGGGCCAGCGTGGGAGTGGCCCCTACACCCAGCGTGGGCACTCGAGGTCCCCACAGTTGGTTCCAGGCTCAGGCGTCTGGCCAGTCACCATGCCTTGAATGGCGCACTCCAGGGGATTTCTGCCCCTCAACCCAACGTAAGACCATGTGGGCTGCCTTAGCCCTGGCGAGGTGGCCGCCACACACTGCTGGTCCAGCGGACGGGGACTCGGGATAGGGAGGCTGGGCGAGAGGAGAGGGGCGGGTCCCTGCTCAGCTGCTTGCACTGACTTGTACCTTGTACCCCAGGCTGGCCCACATGGTCCAGAGATGTCTCAGCTGGTGTTCTGCCCTCCCCAGGGCCTGTGACACATGGAAGTCACCTCTATGACAGAGGAAGGCCAGGGAGCCCAGTGAGGTGGAGGAACCCTGCCCCAGGACACAGGGCACAGAGAGGTTTCTGGAGAAGATCCCTCGACCTCCCAGGAAGTCCCCCAAGCTCCCCTGGGCTGAGGGCTGTGCCCAGCATTGGGGCACAGGGCGCCACCAGATAAGGAAAAGGGCATGTGACCACCTGGTGCTGTCCCTTCACCCAAGAAAACCACTGACAGAAGAGAATACCCAGGACAGAGTCCGTGCCCATTCGGCTTGGGAACAGGCCTGTGCATGGGGCAGGGGCTCTGTAAAGGTGAAATGAGCAACTCCAGGGCTCCTGCAGCCTGTGGGGCCACAGGCCAAGCCCAGACCCAGGGCTAAGAATGCCCTTCACATTTTTAAGGAATTGTAAAGCAAAGAGCAGCACAAACAAAAAAATATGCAACGGAGACTTGTGGCTGCCAAGCAAACTCTGGCCCTGCTGCCCTCTCCAGGGGATCTCCCCGCCTGCTCCAATCCACACCCCAACCTGCAGCCAGAGAACTGGCCCCAGAAAGAGGGCGGGGCTCCAGGGTCCTGCTCTCAGGAATCACTGCAAGGAAGGCTCAAAACAAGAGCGCTTCATTCTCTCCACGCGCTGCAGGTCCAACTGTCACGCTCTGGGGGTGGGCGCAGCCTCTCCTGGAACCACGCCAGTCTCTGCGTCTATTGTCACAGCCTTCCCCTGGGTGTCTGTCCCCTTCTCTTCAAAGTGACACCAGACATTGGCTTTGGGGCCCACTCTAATCCAGTGTGACCTGTTCTTACCTAGTTACATATATTTCCAAGGGAGGTCCCACTCTAAGGTTCTGAGTAAACATAAATTTTGGGGCATTTTCAATACACTATCCTCTGAACCCCCAATTTTCTGCCTCCTCTGGGGAACTGTATTCTCAGAGGCACGGACACCTCTCTCTCTCTCTCTCTCTCTCTCTCTCTCTCTCTCTCACACACACACACACACACACATACACACACACACACACACACTCTGCATGACAGGCAGGCAAGACTTCCCAAGGACAGGCTGCGGGACACATGCAGGCTGGCACATGGCCATGACAAATAACTTGTCTCTTGCCAAGTCCCAGTGCCAATGTCTTCCACTAGAACCTACCACTAGTGGTGAAGGTGAGAATAAAATCATTCTCAGCATGTGACCTAAAAGCATCCGCCCCCTCCCGCCTCAGCAGGCAGGGACCTTGCAGGGCCAGCTTGGGTCTGAAGCTGCAAGGACAGATAACACTTCTGCAAAGTGTCATCCCTGCCCTGAGAGCCAGGGCAGGTGCCCTCCCTTGTCCCCATGCCAAACTCTCACTCCCGCCTCTTAGGTCTGGAAAGGGCATGGCCATTGGTGGAGCGCCTGCTAGCTGCTGGGGACATGACATGGGGACCTCACTGAAGCTCTTTAGCCTACTTTAGGACAAGCTGATGGAAAGGAAGGGGCCAGGGCCTGTGGATGGACTGCAGAGTAAACACAGAAACCTGGTGCCCACTGCTCGGCGTGTGTGTCCCCAAGGTTCATGTGTGACGTGGGCCTTCAAGGGGAAGGGCTGGGCCCTTGTGAGAAGACTGTCACCATGATGAGGGTGGGATTGTTCTAAAACAAGGTCATCCCTCTCTTTGCACTCTCACCCACGTGGTGGCTTCTGCCATGGCTGACCTAGCAGGGAGACCCTTACCAAATGTGGCCCTTCCTTCTGGGACTTCCTGGCTTCCAGAACTGAGAAGAATGTCTTCTCTATACACATCACTCTTCAGCAGTAAGTACTCTGTCACAGCAGCCCAAAACTGATGGTGCCGCTTAACAAGAGCATTGGTCAGACATGACAGGTGGCTGCAGAGTGGAACCCCAGAGCCCAACGGTGACACGAGTAGCATTTGATAGGGAATGATGTCTAGGGCATGTCTGGTGCCCAGCCCGTGCCGGGCACACAGCAGAAACCCACTGAACTCTCAGGGAACATCACAGAGCCTCTCCTCCTCTTCCCCAAGCCACATGCGGGCATGGGGGCCCAGACTCAGCCAATCGCACGCCACTTCCTGATGGGCACATGACCTATGTGGGCCAATCAGATGCTCCTACCTGCGCTCAGGTGCAAACGCTGCTGAACCAGGACTGTGACCATGAGTTCAACTGTGGCTGCTGTGGCCGGGCCCAGGTGGACACAGTGGGTGGGGCAGCTGGCCTGTCCCACTAGACCACAGTTGCACGCTTCCTGCTTCTTGGCTTCAGGGCTGCCGCTGCACAGCCCGCTGCCTTCTGCCGGTGCGGAGCCTGCAGCCCAGCGGAGCCCGGCTCTCCCCATTTCTGGTGCTTCAAAGCCTCCAGCTGGACCCAAGTGCTGAATAGCGCCTGGACAATCGGCTCCAAATACTTAGTGCCACCTGGTTTGTGCCAGGTGTCCTGGTGGCTGCCATCTCTGGAACACAAAGTCCCCAGACCTGGCTCAAGGAGCTCAGGCGCAGGTGCACCCCTAACTAACAAGCCAACCCGAGGGGCACTGAGAGGGCCTTGGCTGAGGGCCAAGGGTGCAGTGCTACTCTGGGCACTTAGGACGGCCACCTCCCAGGGGCCCACACCTGCTAGGATGCCAAAGGAAGGACAGTCCAGCGCCTACCCTGCCCACTCCCTGGGCTGTTGTGAGCGACTTATACGACGTGGACAATGCGGGCTTTGCTAACAGCCAGGGAGCAGCCATGCAGCAGAAGCTGCGTGCCCTCTCCCACCTCCTGCAACCGTGTGGCTCACGTGTGCTGAGCAGAACAGCAGGTGCCAATCCACTGGGAGGATTTCCTAAAGAGAATTCCAGCCAGGTTTCAGGGGCAGCTCCTGGCAGCATAACCAAGTTGCGGCCCTGAGCGGCTGCAGCCCAGGGCCACAGCAGTGGCCACTTCTTTCTTTTCAACTCCAGTGGTGTGGGCAGTGAACCCCTGTCTCTCACAGACAGCCCGGCACTCTGAGGAGGCAAGGCCAGGAGGGACAGAGACACCCCAGGAGGCTGCTGGGGCCCGCACACCTCTCCTTGCTGGGACTTCCGACCGCAGGGCCCTGGGCGTGGCAGCACGAGATGGAACCCAATCCACCAAACTGGATGTGCCATCCTGGGGCAGGGCCAAGGTCAGAGGGCAGCACCAACATGACCAGTGCCCTGGAACGCTGGACAAATGAGTCTTGGCCTCCCCAGCTTCTAAAATAGGGAACTTCCTCCCCAGTCAAGCTGGGAGTATCTACTGAGGACTGGAGGGGTCAGCCAGGGCCACTGGGACAAAGGACCACGGTGCAGGCCCTCCAATAACAGAGGGTGATTTTCCCACAATTCCAGAAGCAGAAAGTCAGAGATCAGGGTGCTAGCAGGCGGGTTCCTGGTGAGCCTCTCTCCTGGCATGCAGATGGCCTCTCCTCCCTGCGTCCTCACAGGGCCACCAGTCTGTGTTTTGGTGGCTTCTTCTTATAAGGAAGGCAGCCATCTTGGATTGGGGCCACCCAGGGACCTGATTCTACTTTAAATATGCCTTTAAAGGATCTGTCTCCTAACAGTCACATTTTGAAGTTCTGGGGTGGGTGTTAGGACTTGGACATGTGAATTGTGGGGAGGGACACATTCAGTCCATAGCAATGACACAGTAGGACTTCAACATATGCCACGCCCTCTCAACTGAAGTCTCCGGAAACTGTCCGTCTTAGGGGGAGAAGCAGGAGCAGCTGGCCACCAGGCTCCTGAGCCCACGGGGACACGATGAGCTCACAGTGCTGCCGTCTCCTCTTCCTCACGGGGTCCTCACGTGGGGCCCCTGGTACAGCGTGGCCACCCGGATGTGCCATGGCTCCTCCAGCCTGGAACGGGTGGCTCACAGTCCTGCTGGCAGAGCCACTCAGAGGAACAGCCTGGGGCCTCGACCTGTGAGGTCCCCTGTTCAAGCCAACAGAGTGCTGTCTGGGCACAGGTGACCCCAGGAGTACTGTGGCCCGATCCCGTCCCTCAGGGGTTGCCGCTCTGGATGGGGAGGCCCACAGTTCACGAAGGGCCAGGTGGACATAGCCACACCAGGCAGTGTGAGTGCCACCCACCTGCGGACACCAGGGAAGGCCAGCCCCAGGGGGGCTCATGCTGAGTCCTGAGCAGCTGGTGGGGTCTGACAATGTCGGGGATGGCATCCTGGGCAGAGGGCAAAGGCTCAAAGATGGGACTGAGCCCATGGGTTTGAGAGCCATGTGGAGAGACGGGGCAGATCACCTGATGGGCCCACTGGTCCCATGAGAGCAGGGACAAGTCACCTTGCCTCTGAGAGTCTGTTCCTCAGAGATGAGAAACGCCCATGTCAAGAACATGGAGCAGCTTCCTTGGGGGCTGCTTCAGGCCTTGGCCTCCACGCCCGGTCCATGGCGAGGAAGGGTCATGGCGAGGAAGACTGAGATGTGGGCGAAGGAGTCCCTGCTCCTGTCAGTCCCTCCCGCGGGGCTGTGCAGGGCCCAGGGGAGCACCATGGCCACACCCAACCCGAGTCACCGGTCACAGCTCAGGAGCAGCTGCCCACTGGCCGTGTGTCCCAGAAGGGACATGACCTCTCTGGCTGCCCGACTCTCCACCATGTGTTGAGACGGCGGCTGGAAGTGCACGTTCAAGTCCGATCATCAATGATCAATTGAGTGTCAGGCCTCGAGCCTGGCAGAGACAACGGGAAACCCAGGAGCCTCACCCGCGGGTCTGCAGAAGGCACCTCTCAAGACACGGAGAACAAACGCCCCCAGGAAACTGCAGAGCAGACAGTGAGAACCACACATCAACGCTGCCACCCTGGACAGGGACCACCGGAGCCGCTGTGACCGGCAGCAGGTGTCCAGGGCCACTCCACGTGAGACAGAGGACTGCTCTGTCTTGCCTCTTGGTTTCCAGAATAAGCAAGTTCTGACAGGGACGAAAGCCCGCCTCCTACTGTCTGACCAGCTCCTGAGGCTACTCCGCAGCCATCAGCTCCGGTCCCCGGGGTGGGGGTGGGGTTGCTGCAGGGGACAAATAATCACCCCATCTCACCTGGGAGGAAAGACCTGAGAGGGCAGACTGCTCTCACAGGCAGGGCGTGGGGCCAGCGCCGGCTGGACCTCATGCACCCACGAGGGTGGAGGAGAAGGCCTGTCTGGAGATGGCCTGCCCCAACTAGACACGAGGCCCAGAGAGGCCAAACACGTTGCCTGAGGTCACAGTGCACAACAGTAGGGGTTTGATGCCCCACCTGAATGTTCCACTTGTGTAATAGGAGGCCACTAAGATGAGGTCCTAGGAACCTAACTGGCATCCCAACTCCACTCTAGACCAGGATCACAGGTGGGTCCCATTTACGAAGTGGCCATACAAATCCCTTTCCTTTTCCATGAGAATGAGCAGCAACCCCCAGCACCAAATCAGTGAAAGTAGCCAAAACTCTGTTCTCAGTGGGTGCAGTGCTCACTGCCAGCACCTGTACCAGCTCCCTGCAAAACCCTGGGGCGGGGCACCATGATTTTCCGGAAGGCAGCTAAGGAGCAGAGCAAAGCAACGTGGCGGAGGCCACACGGCCTGCACCGGCCGCCTGGTTCCAAGGCCCACGCCTCTTCTGTGCACTTACTCCCTTGTGTCAGGGAAATGCCAGGGGAGTCTGGGAGGCCCAGGAAGAGAGGTGACTTCCCTCCACAACCCCTCACATGGATACTGGTTTCCAAAGAAGCCATGTGAGGGGAGACCCACAGCCAGAGGCTCCCAAAGGGCGACACCTCACAGCACAGCTCACATCAGCCCCAGCCAGCGTGGACAATAGTGGCCCGCTGCCAGTCCGCTCAGAGATGAAGGTGGATATGCTCGTTTTGGAAACCCAGGCCAATTCTGTGACCTCACCACTCCCGCCGTCAACAGACCCACAGACGCATTATCCTGTCCAGCCCGGAGCCCAGAACCCCTCCCCCGGCCCCGGTCACTGCCACTCACCCCAGCTCGGGAAGCCTGGACTTGGGGGAGCCCCTCACAGGGCAGGGGTCCTAAGGAGAAGGTGGATGACAGAGGAGGCTGTCACCAGGTCAGAACCAGCTGGCAAGGAGTGCAGAGCAGGACGCAGGGAGGCCAGGAGGCAGGGAGGCAGGGAGGCCGGGAGGCAGCTGGCAGCACACTGTCATCTAACCACAGCCGGCAAGACAAGTCCCAGGGGTGCAAACATTCTTATCTGCCGATTCCAAACTACCAAGAACTCTCCAACTGGCTCACAAAACTAAAACCGAAGCACTTGGCTCTCAGGAGCCAGTGGAGGCCAGCTCCAGCACCCCTGGCTGAACCCTGCCTCCCATAAAATAAGAGACAAGGCCCTGGGGCGTTCAGGACCCTCCCCAGAGAGGAGAGCACAGGGCTGAGACGGAGGAGGCCCCAGAACTCCAGAGAGCAGAAGCCGGGGAGTGGAGGACGCTGGCCTGGCACCGGCCCTGAGCAGAGCCTGGTGCATACGGGCCCCTGGGCCCCAGTAAGGACAGCTCCTGTCCCAAGCCGCGGCAGCCCTCCCTGCAGCCAGTTGCCTGCCCGAGCATCCCACTCTCTGCCCGCTGCCTCTAGGTGGATCCAGCTGTTTAGGAAGAGAACGTTCCGGGGTGTTGGGCAGGTACAGAGCACAGGGCCCACCTACACTCTCTCCCCAGGAGGATCGGACAGCACTCAGTTTATCTTTCTGTAGCAAACCATGGAAATCCCCCCGGAGGGCCAACTGGAGACCACGGATAGCTTCGCACCCATCTGGGATGGTGTGGCCCCTAACAACCTGGGGAAAGTCTCGCAGCTCTCAGAGGCTGGGGGCTTCTGGCACCGGCTGCTGGCCGTTGTCGTCTCTAACATCCCTCAACAGGAATCCATGGACCTTCCAAACGCTGGCCCTCGCTCATCCTCCAGTGATGGTGCAGCAGTCTCCATGTCTCCAGGGCCCCCCTGCACCTGCTGCCCCGAATCCCAGCACGCCACGGTCCCCGTCATCACGATGCCACCATCATAGGAAAGCCTCTCTGCTGTCTCGTCACTCTGAGTGGCTTGCTGACATGGCCACCCGGTGTCCTGGGATGTCCAGGTTCTAACAGTCACCAGGCCATGGACGGGCATCCGCTGGGCCTCCTGGAAGGCCTGGAGAAGGGCTGGCTGCACTGCCAGGAAACGCAGCTGCACTGCTGAGAGGAGGGCACCTGGGACCTGGGATCCGGTCACATGCCTGGGGATCCTCTCCTAGCCATGGATGGAACACCTTCACTCTAAGGTCAGGGCGTTGAAGCCAGAGAGAGAGCAAGGCCTTGACGGATCAGAGGAAGTTGTCAAGTGTCACCTGGCCCAGGCCCTGACACTTCGACACCCTCTAGGGCCTCCTCCAACCCGGGGCAGTCTGGGCAGCCCTGTTCTGTGCACCTCTTCAATGCTAAGGACCCACAAGCACGGCAGAGCCCAGTGGCTCTCCATGGCCTACAGAATAGCATGTGTCACCAGCCCTGTGTAGGGACAACCCATGGCCCTGTGTGTTTGGACACAGCTGCCCTCATTGGGTCCTCGACACCCTGGGAGTGAGCACAGCCAGGCTTCTGTGTGAATGAGCTGCCGTCTCTCATGACAGGGCTATGGCTCTCAGAAGGCAGGACGGCTGGCCCAGGCACCAGCTCCCCGGCTTTCTGGAGGGCAAAAGGGAGTGACCCCACGGAGCTCTGCCAGAGTGGCCTCCGGCCTCCTCCTTCCAGCCCTTTTGCATTCCCCAGGAACTGGAGTAATGGTCCCGGGTCACAGCCTTGTCATGTGGCATCTGGCCTGCAGGTGACAGTCCTTCCTGCCGTTGTACACACAGACCTGCTATGCCCAGGGCTTTCGCACAGCAAATTAGGTCAGACGTTTGTGAGCTGGAGAACGATGCCAGTGTAACGTCAGTTCACACGCGGTTTCCCTTGGCGTGTGCTGTCCTATGCAGGTCCCTGGGAGCCACTGCAACAGAACAGGGCCGGCCAGCGTAGAGCAGAGGCGCAGCCGGGCACAGGGCCGCGCCCATCCCTCGTGTCTTCCCTCTGCCCTGCTGGAGGCGTTTGGTGGACTCTGGCTGAGTCGCCGTGTCCCGTTCCTGGGTCAGTCCCCTCCTCGCAGCCCCTCCATCAGGATAAGACCGTAATGGCTGCGATGTTTCATTTTGGTGAACTTAACAGGTTTTGAAAACACCGAGGCAGAATTTTACAGGACTGGTCCCGGCTAGCGTCTGGCGAGCCCGCACAGCGTCTGCACGGACCTGACCCCGTCCATGTGAGTCTATGGACCAGGAGGCTTCTCAGGGGACACCTGTGTCCTGTTAGAGTGGAGCCACCTGCACCTGTCTGAAGCCCCTTGTTTGGCCTGAAGTGCTGGCCACTCCTCTGTGGCCCAGGGTCAACTGCTGAGGAAGAAGGGACGAGTACTTACGAGTGGTCAACAGGTGGCTGACGGCGGTTTGGGAGGTTTAGATGTGGCACAGGGTGGACACAGAGCACAAGCCAGCACATGATCATCTGACCCATCAAAGGCCTTCAGACACACGGGGACAGACTCCAGTGGACAAAGGACCCTCCCCTCCAGAACCTGTGCTGCACCAGGCGTGGTCAGAGCCCAAGAAATGTGTCTGCCCGCCCAACTGCCTCACGTCCCCCAAAGCAGGCAAGAGAGACAGGGCCACACCAGCAAGAGGCAGGGGAGCAGTGGGAAGAATCTGCCGCCACTCCCCTGCCAGGTCGCTGCCATGCCCAGTCGATGCCCTGCCCAGGTCCTACCCTCCCCAGGCCCTGTCCTCCCCAGGCCCTGCCCTGCACAAGTGCTGCCCTTCCCAGGCCCTGTCCTGCCCAGGCCCTGCCCTGCCCAGGTCCTGCCCTCCCCAGGCCCTGCCCACCCCAGGCCCTGCCCAGGTCCTGCCCTCCCCAGGCCCTGCCCAGGCCCTGCCCTCCCCAGGTCCTGCCTTCCCCAGGCCCTGCCCTGCCCAGGTCCTGCCCTCTCTAGACCCTGCCCAGGCCCTGCCCTGCCCAGGCCCTGCCCTGCCCAGGCCCTGCCCTGCCCTCCTCAGCAGAGATGACCAAGCCTAGAAAGAATTAGATGTGCTATAAATGCAAGGCTGTGACGCTGGTTGGACTGACTCGTCCGGCAGCTGATGATGGGTCCTGATTTATGGCCCCACATTCATAGGAGGGCGGTTCTCAGTTTCTGATGCTCTAAATGAGACACAGATTCAAAGAAAATTAGAGATCTAACTTTAGCGTGGTTCAAAATAGCTCATTTCCACCCCAGAAGAGCTGAGATAGAAAGGACCTTTCCTCTTGTTTTCCTCTACGTTAGGGAGACACCATCTGGGCTAAGGGAGGGTGCTCACATCCAGACCTGGGCTGGGCCTTCTGCCCCTGGACAGTGTGTTCATCCCACCCTCCTGCCTCCAGGACCCCAGCCCACCCACTCCTGCACCACGCCCAGAGAGGTCTTCCTGGACTGGAGTCTCACCACCCACGCTCTGGCTTAAACCCTGTTGGAAGGTTAGGTGCAAGGGCTCTGGGTGACACTTCCTGGAGTCCTGGAAACCAAATCCACACTTCCAGCCCCATGCCTTGACCAAGGCTTTCCTTGACCAGTGGCTTCCGTGACACTGCACCAGTAGGTGTGACCACCCCCAGCCTGCCTTACCTCACACCACCACGGGGCAGCCCTGGCCAGCCCTGGGAGACCAGTCCCAGCACAGCTCCCAGCCTCCCTGACACCTCCACCACAGGTCCCACGTGGGGGTGGCCAAACCTGTCCCTCATCCCCATCCCTCCACCACAGCACAGAGGCCCCTGTGGCCTACTCCTTCCAGAGCCTATCAAAATGGCATGGTATCAGCCGGGCATGGTGGCACCCACCTGTAATCCCAGCGGCTCAGGGGGCTGAGGCAGGAGGATCATGAGTTCAGAGTCAGCCTCAGCAACTTAGTGAGGCTCTAAGGAACTGAGTGAGACCCTGACTCTAAATAAAATATAAAAAGGGGCTGGGGATGTGGCTCAGAGGTTAAGCACTCATGGGTTCACTCCCCACTACCAAAAAAAGAGACATGGTGTCTTTCTGCACTGTATCTCCCGCACCAGCTAGCTCCCCAGGGTGTGGCCATGGGACTGCTGAGTGTGGCCTCAGAGTTCACGCTGGGGCCTGGAGTCGATTAGGCCTCAGGCTCAGCCCCCAAGAATTAATGTCATCATCACAAGGACAGCGGGTTTGCCATGAAAGTGGGTGTGCCCCACCTCACCCCACCCTCTCTTGCACCTCTGCCTTCCACCATGGGATGATGAAACGTAAGGGCCCTGGCCAGGTGCTGGCCCCTCGATCATAGACTTCCCAGACTCCAAAACTGTGAGAAATAAATTCCTTTTCCTTATAATTTACCCACCCTCAGGTACTGTGTTACAGCCACACAAAACAAGACAGGGCCTAGACATCCCCAGGTGCACAAGGCCAAGTGAGGGGTCAACAAACAACATGCTGGGTAGGTGGACAGGCACAGGTGAGCAGTTGTTCCTTGGATTCACTGACTGGGAGGTCCTCAGAAAAGGGCATCTCTCCTTAGGGCTTCCTGTCTGAGCAGTCAGGTCTGGCCCCCAAGCTCAAGCCTGAATCCCAATTCACAGCAGGACAGCAGGACAGGGGAACTGAAGTCCTGTTAGGTCCTGTCCCAGCGGTCATGTGGAGGGTCATCAGCAGGCCCTTAGGGAGGGCCCAGCCCGCACCTGGCAATTCTGGAGACCCTAAGCAGTGGGAAGACTGGTCTTCCACCCCAAGGAGACCCAAGGCGCTGCCCCACCCTGGTGCTGTCCATGGTTCTGGAGCTTGGCCTCCGGCCTGCGCACATCTGGGAGCCCTGCCACAGCTGGCAGCCCCACCTGGAGTCTCTGGGAGCCCTCCCCTGCCTCAGCCCCAGAGCCGGCTCTGTGGCCTGGGCCTCCTGAAGCAGCCGCCCAGGCAAGGACTTCTGTGGAGTGGTCAGGAAGTGTTCCCAGGGAAACCAGGACAGGGAGGGACAATCAGAGAGTGATACCCGGCAGAGTCCCACGCAGGGCAGCCTGGGCTCGGTCACACCTGTGGCCCTGGGGACAGTGGAGGTCACACCTCAGTGTCCCAGGCAGGAGTGAGGGAGCTGGGTGTGCACCACTGCTCCTGGAGGTCCCTGGGTGCACCAGCAGAGGGCTCCGCAGCCCAAGGGCACCTGCCACCAGGCACCCAGGGCAGGCGCCGAGGAACCCGCCACAGGTCCGGATGCGTGGATGTAGCAAACAGACTGCGGACGAGGGGCGTGGGCAGAGGCTGTCCACAGCGGCTACTGACTGGCCCCCTGCTCCTCTCCTCCAGGCACCCCCCAGTGACCCTGCTACCCTCAGCCCTGGCCCCACTGCCGTCCAGGCCCCTCCAGCTGCAGGGAGACCAAGCTCCTCCTCCGCCTGCCCCCTGAGGCCCCAGGACCTGCGCCTGGCTGGGCCTGCTCACTGACCGCATGTGTGCACTCTGCGCCCGCCCTGCCTCTGTTGGGGCTAGACCCCCGGTGTGCCACCTGAATGGTGGTTCCACGTCACCTTGGCTCGGCATACCCAGGCCCCTGCCTCGCCGCTGCCCAGACCTCACTCTGCACCCCTGGCCTCTGCGCCCTCATTTTATCCCAGTGAGAGACCAAGAGGCTTAGAGGTGGACATGTAAGGAGTGAAGGGCTGGCGCCCGCCCCCCACATGACACAGCCCTCCCAGGGTCTCCATCGCACAGACTGAGGCCCCTCCTCCTAGCGCTGCCGTCAGGACTGAGTGCCTGGTGGCCGCAGTGCCCATCGCTCCAGCCCACCGTCCCCTGCAGAGGCCATGAGGTGCTGCCCGACCACCCACCCTTTCAGGCTGAGCCAAACTCTGGCCAAGGGAGGGAGCAGGCAGCTGGCCAAGGTGACCATCTCGACCTCAACTCCTGCTGCTCCTTCAGCTGCCGGCTCAGCCCGCCACACTTGGACGGGATTCAGACACCACTGGTGGCTTGGGGGACGCAGGGTGAGGATTCTGGCCTGAGCTCCAAGGAGGCCACCAGACTGTGCCTAACACGCCATCTCCCCGCCCGGTGTCCAGCACCTGGCCTGCTGCTCTGGCCATCTGCCCCCGAGCAGAAGGCCTGGCCGCCCCTCCCCCTGCTCCTCTCCTTGCCAGGAAGGTGGGTGGGTGGCTGGAGCTACCCACCACTCAGCTCAGTTTAGCTTGGGTCCTCTGCATGGCCCACGGGGAGAGGCACGCAGTGACGATGATGATTTCACGGTGATCGTCACAGGCACGAAACACCTGAACACCAGCTCTCACTGAGGGTCTGACTCCCAACCACCCTGGGATGTGGGGCTAGTGCTTCCAACCTCATCTACAGATGAACAAAGTGAGGCACAGAGAGGTTAGGCAACTCACCACAGGCCACACAGCTAGTGAAAGGAGCCTCGGGGCTTCGATGCCTGTGCCCTGACCACAGAGCCTTTGCTCTTGTCACTGCCTGGTGTGGAGCAGCCGTGCAGACCCAGGGCCCAGTGCTCTGCCTCAAGGCTCCTGGGTCCCAGGAGTCATGGAGGGAGGCACCCGTTCTCTCCCCTCAGGTGGAGAAGGCCTGGAACCGCACAACTGCCAGCAACACCCACCTCAGAGCACTTGGCCTTGGTCTGCCGGCTCCGAAGTCCCTCTCCCAAATCCCTACGAACAAAAACACCGTGGCCATGCTCAGCATCCTGGAAACAAGGCCTGAGACGAGCCCCGGCCCTTCTCCTGGGGCCCACCCTCCCAGGACCCCACCAGTCTGCCCAGAGGGCTGAGTCCACTTACGCCCTGGCCACCACGGCTGGCAGGGTGAGGGTCATCTCTGGGGCCAGCTTCTCCACCTTCCACTGAAGGGTTTTGTAGGCAGGGGCACTTTAGGTGCACAGCGGCTACCTCCAGGTCCAGCCTGGCCATGCGATGCTGCTGCAGATCAGTCCAGATTGGTGGCAATACCCAAGGACACATGGGGACCTGGGGACCATAGGTCAAGGACAGAAGCCAACTCTTTCCCACATGAGTCACCCCCAGTTGGGGTCTTTCTCACAAGTCCCTCTGCGGCAGCTTCTGGCTAATGTCCGTAGCCCCGAGCAATGAAGACAAGCCTGGGAGTGGGGAAGCCCTGTGTTCAAACCCCACCACGACCACTTCCTGCTGTGTGACCTTCATCTGTGGCTTGACAACTCTGGGCCTCGTGTTCCTGGTCTGTATAGGCGTGGATGGCAAGGCCCAGCTCAGAGGCTGTGGTGGAGCTCTGGAGATGCTGGGTGCTCTGCATCTTTACCCACCCAGCCCGCCCCTGGGAGTCCCTGCAGACCATCTGGTCCAGGGGCTGCAAACAGATGGCTCCTGGTGCAGCTTATCTGCTGTCTCTTTCAGCCCACGCAGCCCTGTGACAAGCCAGGCATCAGGCGGCTCCAACACAACAGCAGCACAGACACCCAGCCCTGGCCTCGCGCTCCGCCTGCCTGCGGCCCTCCGCCCACGAGTATCTGCACCCCGTCTGGGCCCAACACCTGGGTGGGAATAAGTGGGCAGATTAGGAGAAAGAGCCCAGAATCACATCAGGACAGGACGGGAGGTTCAGAACCCAGCACCAGCCCGGCACCGGCGCGGCAGTGTCCCCAGGCATGACAAGGCAAGCAGCAGCCAGTGCCTGTTTCAGGGGCTCTGAGTCCATGGGAGGGACAGCACCAGGGAGGGCCGGGCCTGGGGCAGCCCTTTTGGGTCCGTTTCCTCAGTCTGTGTTCTGAATGACAACCAGAGTCCCAGGGCTACTCCCTGGCCCCGTCATGCAGATGAGAAGGCCAGGGCTTGGACTGACCACAGAACTGTCCCAGGTCCTGTGGGTGTTAGTAGGACACTCTGCCATCCTGGGGCTCGCAGGCCAGCTGTGGATCTCCCCAGAGGGCTCAGAGCCAGCAGGCCTCTTCCCCGCTAGCCCACGATTCAAGGGACAATTCTGCATTTCACAGACGGCCAACAGGAGCTCAGTTTCTGAATTTCTTTAAACTCAGGAAGCTGAGCATGAGAGAAAGTGCAGAAGGCCAAGTGTCCCCACATCTCGAGTGACGGTGGCCAAGAGGATGACTTCTCTAACCAGACTGGGTTACATCTGCTGGACAGAGGGAGGACACAAGGGTCCCTTCCGGGCCACCAGCCACCGTCATATCCACTGCCCAGTGACCACAGCCTCTTTCACACCTGACCAGGGGGATTCCTGATGCTTTCCCCAGCAGCTAAGAACATCCTAGAGTCCTGTGTTCACTGTCCAGGTAGGACATGGCCGACTGGAATCACTCGACCTGCGCCCCATCGACATGTGGCTGGGACCCGCTGGAGGACATTTAGTGAACTCCGTCTGTGAAAGGGCAAGCTGTCAACGGCTTCACCGTTCACCTGTTAGTCCCAAGTTCAAAGCACAAGTGACAGTGGCCCTCTTTAGGTCAAAGCAGAGCCTGGTACACAGGTCGCCAGGACTGACCAGGGAGCGCCGAGCGCGTGACTTTCACTAGCCCGAGGTGCTCTCCTGGCTCGCAGGCCCCCTGGCTCCCGGCCCCTCACCAGCTGGAGATCTGCAGAGGACTCCCGGCTCAAGTGGCCAGGTGGCCTGGGGCCATGCCCAAGGTCTCCCAACCTGGGTGACAGTGCTGGGCGCTTTCTAAGGGACCCTGGAAGCCCATGTTCCCTGGTGGACCCAGGCTGGGCTCTTGCTGACCGGGCACCCCGGGCTCTCCGAATCCGTTTCCCTATTAAGTACCAGAACCGATGGTGCCCACCCTCAGGGTCAGGCTGGAACCTGACCCACAGGGACTCCTAGAATTGCCAGCGCAGTCCTGGGACACCAGAGCTCAGAGGCGTCCCTGCAGCATCTCTAACCCCCCCTCAGCGCCCCCCACACAGGGCTGAGCAGAGCTCGAGGTGGAGTTCTAGACCTGCCCTCCCAGGGGTCCTCACCCCACCTCCACCGCCAGGCGGGGCAGCAGGCCACGGGAGCAGGGACTGCACCCTGGAAACTGCAGTGGGGTTGAAGCCACACCTGCGTCCTGGCCCTGCCTCTTTACAGACACAGACAAAGATCACGCTGCCTCCCAGCTCCGTTTCCCCCTCTGTAAAATGGAGATTGGCACTGGTCACCTCTTGGGCCCAGCACAAAGACCAAATATAGCCACACACAGGAGGGTCCGTGGCCCAGAGGGACGGAGGACTTGAGGGTCTCACGGTCCCATGGGCACCTCTACAGGTCTCCGGGTGCCTGGCTGGCCTCCCTGCCTCCCAGAGCTTGTCCATCAGCCAGGCCCAGTGCCATGGAAACACCGGCCACAGCTGCGCAGCACTCTCCACTGCAGCCCGCCTTCTCACTGCCCCGTCAGACCCTCACCCGCCAGGCAGGGCAGCCGCCTCCGTCCCCACTACTCGGATGAGAGGAGCGAGGCTCGGGGGGCTACGCAGTTCACTCTTTCAGGGGCAAACGCTCTGCATGTTACCAATAAAAGTCTGCTGGAGAAAGGCGTGGCGAATGAGTGGACGGCCCAGGGACTTGGGGGTACTCAGCCGATCCAGGCCACAGCTGGGGAAGAGGTCCTGGGAGAGGAGCAGCAGCCCACAGCAAGAGGTCCTGCCAGGACGGTGCTGGAAGCCGCAGCCCAGGACCTGCTGGAGAAAGGCCCACGGGCCTGGCTCCCACACGGAGGCACCTGCGGGACTTGAGCTGGGCAGAGCGGCGGGAGCATGGGGCACCAGCCTCTCTTGGGCCCCTGAGACCCCACGGTGCAGAGCAGGGCTTTGCACCCTTTAGCCGGGACACACTGTCACCACGGCCAATTCCAGCGCAGGGTGCTGAGAGCAGCCTCCCACTCTCGGTTTCCATGGGGATCCCCCTGAAATAACCCCACAGCGTTCTGCTCCTCCCTGCGGGGGCAGAGCCCCGGGGAAATGAGAGGGAGGGTCCAGCCCAGGTGCTGAGGAAATCTGAGGCCCAGGGCCCAGCATCCCCTTCCCCACCCTGGGCCACCCCACCCGCACACCAGCAGAGTCGGGCCTCAGGAGACTCACCTTCGTGCCTGCCCCTTACTCTGTGGGTACAAGGAGACGACTCCTCAGCAGTTCAGCAGAAAGGAAGAGTCGCAGTCCCTCTCTGGAACACCCACCTGTGTCCCTGCGAGAGGGATCCACCCTGGCCCAGAGAGGCCCAGGATGGCAGGGACCCGTCTGGGGAGCAGCCCAGCTGGCAGGAGCAGCCTGACCAAGACGAGCCCCTGGACTTGCCCTGCCCTGCTTAGCTAAGGGCCGCCCACGTCCACCCGCAGCCCCTCGTCGCCCCAGGTGCGTGGAAAGCTGGCAGGTTCACTCGGCTGCTCAGGCAGCAGACATTCCCTCAGCACCTCCTCAGGAAGGGCAGAGGGGAGGGGGCTCCTGCGTACCCTCCCAAGGGAGCCACACCACGGCCCAGGACACAGGGACGGTCACCATGGGCAGTTGACAAAGGAGAAGACCACGGCTCAGAGGGGTTTCCTGAGACCAGCAGGCGAGTGAGAGAAGAACTGGGAGTGTGACAGAGGACATTTACTGGGCACTTTCTCTGGGCCAGCTCCCGAGCAGCTTGCACAACCACCCCAGGATCTGAGAACCATGGCCACCCTCTTTACCCACGGGAACACTGAGCGCCAAGAGGCTGCCTGCAGAGGGGTGGCCAGGCAGGACCCAGGCCCAGGTGTCCCGACACTTGCCCACTGAACAGGCTGCCCTGGGTCCTCCCTGCCCTTCCCACTGAGCACCAGGCTGCAGCTCGCTGGAAGCTCAGCTCGGCTCCGGGCAGACTGGAGAAGAAGTCGCTCACACCTGACCCCCTTCCCGCCCCTCGCTCCCAGGGCCACTCCCACTGCCACCACCCAGTCACCAGGAACCAGGCACAGGGCACCATGACACATTGCAGGGCCTTCAGCCGGGAATTCCTGGGCAAGGGCCAGAATTGCCACTGCAAGCCCCTCTCCTCTGTCCTGGATGCCCTCTGCCCCCAAATGGGTACAGGAACCACAAGCTAATGGCCATCACCCCAAGGGACCTCCTGCAGTCCACCTTTACAAAGCAAGGGAGGCCACCAGTGAGGTCCGGGTCAACTCGAGGGGCCAGAGCTGACTCCAGCACAGGTAGGCGTGTCCTGCCATACTCTTCCAACTGAGACCCTGAATCTCAGTAGGAAGCCAGCCACCCTGGGAGACCCAGAGCCACATTCCTCCAGGGCCCCGGCCAGGCTGAGTGACCAAGGGCAGCCGAGGACAGGGGCTAGGTCACCTGGTGGGCACAGAGGGGCAGGGGAATATCTCAGGGGGAAAGGCTGTGCAAGCATGGCACCCACAGGACACCAGGAGTCCATCACACCCACCAGGAGGACCACCTCCAAAGGGACAGTCACTGCGAGACACAAGTTCAGGTCCATCACAGGCCTACTGACAGGTGACGATGGGTTGTGCTCCACCCCTACAGTGAAGTGCCGCCACCTCTGTTCAGAGCTCGGCTGGTCTCTGAGTGGCAATCTGCAGGACCGTGCAGTCTGCGTCCCAGTGTGCACCCTCCCGACACCCTGGACCACAAGAACACACAGCTTCGACCTTGAACTGTTCCTGCCAAAGACACACAGAGAAAGGAAAACAGCAGGGGGCTGGGCCACGTGAAGGCCTCATGGTCTGCAGCCTCTGTGGGGAGCAGCGTCCCTGCCCATGTGCCAGCAGGTCCAGCAAAGCAGGGCCCTCCACAGGTCCCTAGGTCCTGAGCACCAGGCCCAGGCAGCACGGGGCGACAGCCGGTTCCCTCCTAGAATTCTGGAGAGCGGGTACACCCCACAGCTCTGGGTGGCCAAACGTTCTCCTCTTCTCCAGGAGCCAAATCTGGGGGGATGCAATTTCCAGAGGACGTCCAGTCCTGGATGGAGAAAAGGCTCTGGGGGAGGCTGCGACCCACCTTGGCCAGAGAGGATGGGAAGAGCCACCCACTGGCCTCTGTACCACCTCCCGGCTGGCCTCCCAGGAGCCGCGAGCCTGTGCGCCCAGGATTCCCTTCTCATTCTCTCTCATCCAGCTGCTGTTGGGACAGCTGTGTCAACTGTGTTGGAATTTCCTGCAGCAACAAAATGAGCCTGGGAAACACTCGGTGTGATGGGGGTGACGTGGGCCCTGGTGGCAGACAGAGCTGGGGCTGAACCCGATTCCACCACCCCTGTGACTGTGCACCCCGGAGAGGGCTAGCCCCTGGGGCTTCTGTTCACTCATCTTGGGGTGGGGTAACAGCACCCACTGCAGGTGGCTGTCCCAGTCAGGACTGGACACATCTGGCTGGAGTGCAGAACCTATTCCATGGGCATCCCCATGAGCCCTCGCTTCCCGCTTCCCCCGCTGTCCTCCACCCCTGTTTTTAACCTGAGCAGAGGTCTCACTTTATTGCCCACAAGGATCCCCAGTTCTTCATCTGGGTCAGAGAGTCACTGAGTCACGGTCAGTCTCACCCGCCACAGTGGCCAGGTGTGGGAAGCACATGCCAGGTGACCCACACAGGGTGTCACCAAGGGATTCCCACCCTCGGGCAGCCAGGTGAAGGATGAAGGAAGGGTTGGGGAAGGGCCAGCAAAGGCCACGAGTGACCAGACACAGTGCCAGGCCAGCCACCCAAAGCCCTGTGGAGCTGGAGGCCCAGGCAGACTGTTGGAGGGCTGGGCTAGGTGTCTACAGACCTGGGTAAAACTCCCAGCCCTGACAGGAGGGTCTTGCAACGGGTCAAACCTCAGCAGGGCGAGCCCCTGGCAGCCCTCCCTCCATACTGCAGGGCTCCTGGCCCACCAAGAGCCCTCTGCCTCATTGGCCCCACACCCACCAGGGTCCCCAACTCTAATCTTACTGCCAGCACCCAGCAGGCCCTGAGGTCTGTGCTGAAAGAGCTCCATTCTCCCTCCTAACCCACATTGGTGAGATGCCTCCTCTGGGCAGCTGGGCCCTAGGCTCCTCTCCGCAGTGTCCCAGCTCCGGTCACTTGCCCATATGGTCTATCGCAAGGATTCCTTGGGTCAGAGACCTGTCAATAATGTCCACAGCCACATTCCCCACCCCGAAATGCTCTGACCCAGCGTATGCTCAACACACTGCCCACAGGATGGATGGGTGTGCAGAGTCCCCACCAGCCCCCTGCGCCTGCTCCCCCACACTCGGGGCCCTCCCCTCCTGCCCAGGCCAGCCTCCCAGCAGCAGCTTTTGCCACTGCTCCAGACCATTCCTAAACATCTGGCCCCCAACAACTCCACCTTTCCCAGAGGCAACCCCAGGGAGCACACAGTGGGCCAGGGTGGGTGGAGCGGGCCTCCTCCTCAGCCTCTGCAGCCCTGGAGAAGGGCCTCTGGTGATAAATCCAGCCAAGCCTGTTTTATGGAGAAGGTGCTGAGCTGCTGATAGGTTTTTATAGCTGCCTATTTACAAAGACAAAGCATAATTAACTCTGTCTCCCCAGGTCGGTGGCCAGAAAGGAGGAGGACAAAGGAAACATGGGTGGCTTCCCCTGCACTCTGTGCACTGCAGCAAGGAGCCCCCCGCCCCCAGCCTCAGTCCTCTGAGCGACCAGGATGGGTTGGCTGATTGCTGTCCAAGTTGGAAACCTCCTGGAGGGAAGGGGAGTGAGACCTGCGGTCGGCAGATGGAAGGCTCAGTGGGGCCCTTGTTCCTGGCTTCTGAGAAGCAAAGGCACCCGCACCAGAGGGACCACAGTCCCAGATCCAGAGCCACCTCCCCCACCCCCCACACCCTGTTCCCTGTGCTCACAACCTCCACCAAACCCACGCGTCACTGTACCTCTCATGGCTGTTTGTTCCGTAGGGGCCTGAGCAAGGCAGGCGGGGTGGGAGGGCTGGAGAGCGGGGCCCACGGCCTGGACAGGAGGCCGAGGACCAGGTACTGTGCTGGCCAAATATTGCTGAGAACAGACAACTGGATGCAGCCCCTCCAGCTGGCCTAGCGCTTGTGTCCCCTCAGGATGACTTTGCATTCCCTACTTGGAACCAGAGAGGCCATCAGCTCCATTGTCCTCTTGTCCCAGTTCCCAAGGACCGGCTCTGACACGCTTGTCCATTCCGGGCCCTCTGGGATGGCTTTCCCACAGCTCTGGACCTGCCTGGGGCCTGGCCTGAGCTACCTGCTGCTCTCCTTGCCAGGGAGGGCATCCTCCCTCCCAGAGGACATGCCAGCCTCTGTGGCCCCCAGGAAAGAGTTCCCAGTTCACAAGAAAAGGAAACTGAGGCACAGAGAGGACCCTGCCTGGCACGCGTCCCTAGAGGTGTCTGTGCAGCAATGCCAACCCCAGGTTTTCAGGGACTACCTCCATTTTTCACCTGCCATTCCCACTGTGCCCAAATACACAGTGTGGCCCAAAGAGGTCCCAGAATGGCAATCAACAAGATATGCCTGGAGCCCAGGGAAGACCCCAGGCTCCTGCTTTAGCCCATGGTGCCCAAGCCCGGAAGCAAAGTGAGTCCTGAGTCCTCAGCATGAAGTCCATGTGGGTCCTGGACCTGCTCTGTCCTGCCTGACCTCCTGGTCCAGAGCCCCCCCAGAGGTCCAGCTCTCTTGGCCCAGCACAAGCCCCTCCTCAGAACTCTGAGGCACTGCAGGAGGCTGCAGGCTGGGCAGCCCACAGCCCAGGGCCATTTTGCCAGCCCCTGACCCTCTTCCTGGCTCCAGTCCTCGTGGCCATGTGGCAGGACATTCTGGTCTGGTTAAAGGGCGAGGTGGGGATGGGAGTGGGTCAGACACCTTCCCCGCCATGCTGGAGAGCATGGGCGGAAGCAGAGAGGCCCCTTGGCCCTGGTACCGCAGCCGGGCACAGGACGGATGTGTGCTGGCCTCCTTCCGAGCATCAGCGCCTAACGTGCTATTTCTGTCCACCCTTGAAGAGACCCGAGAGGACACGCTTGATTTAGAGCTGAAGACATCGAGCCGCCGGGAGGGGCCATAGTGGGCCACTTGCACATTGGCAGTGACCCCTGACAAAGGTGAGTCCTGGGGTGGCCCGAGTCCCTCTCTGTGCCCGCCCCCTGCAGAGGTATAAGCTGCGGACAGCTTCCATGGAGGAAGGGGCACTGCCCAGCCCGCCTCCTGCCAGCTCAGGGAGACCTCAGCCTGGTCCACCTAACAGGCGGTGCCCAGTGCGCCCGCTCCGCCCAGCCAGGTGTGGGGGAGTGGAGAACGCCCCCCTGCCCGGCAAGGACCTTCGCCACAGGGACTGGAACACTTTCCCATGAAACTGCTGCTCGAGGCTGAGCCAAGGAGCCGGTGGGGAGGTCGGAGCATCCTCCTGGCATCGAGCCGCACCCAACTCTCCAAGAGAAAACCTGCCTGCTCACCTCTGCCTCTCAGCCTCCGCCCCACACAGGGGCCTGCCAAGGGGCACCTCCTCGGCCACTGTGCCCTGCTGCGGGCACCTCCAAGCCTGACAGGGTGTGGCCACAGGCGAGGACAGAGGCAGCCCAGACCAGCCCAGCCCAGTCCAGCCCAGCCCGCGCCCCTCCGTGTGCGACGCCCCTGGAGCACAGGGAGGGAGGAGGCAGCCTGGCGTCTCACCTATACCAGGGAACGCCTTTGCTCACCTCCTTCCGTCTCTTTTAATGAGCGAACATCTGGGTGATTCTGCTATTTTGGGCCCAGGGACAGCAGGAGGGAGGCACCTGTGCTCCTTCACTGAGTCAGAGGACAGGAGTATGGAGCTCAGCAGAAGGGTGGCAGCCCCAAGGTCACACAGAGCCCAGCCTGGTTCGGGGTCCTGTCATGTGGCTTCTACCTGAACCCCCGGGATATTTGGCCTCCACCTGAGTCCACCTGTCCAAGACCACCATGCTGAGAGGGAGCCCTGCCTTCCAGCCACCCCCCACACACAGGCAATGCACTGGGAAACCTGCACCAGGGACCAGCTCCCAGGAGCTCCGCAGTCACTCAGCAGTGGAAGACTTGGCCGGCCGAGCCCTGCCCAAGCCAGGCCCACAGAACCCAGGGTTCTGTGTCCCTCGGGTCCAGGGTCATTTGTCACCCAGCACTCTTCGTGTGACAGGGGCATGTGGCTCGGTCTCTCTGAGGCTGTTTCCTGGTGTGGTGGAGTCGTCCCACCACCTCCCACAGTGGGCAGAAAGTTACTAAGATCATGGACACGTCCTTACACAGTGGCCTCAAGAGGCGACTTCTCCTGTCACCACCTCATTGCTATCAGTTTACCATGAAGACAAAATACCCGTGTCCCACCTAGAGGCAGTTCACATGACGATGCAGCCCCAGAGGGGCACAGCCCCACCCCGTCAGGCCCCCATCAAGAGGTGACCACAAAGCCAAGCCCCCAGTGCCGGTGCTGACGTCCATCCGTCGTTTCAGCAAGAGAGAGACGGACGGCTGTGACCTACAGGGGGTCCCAGTCACACCACCTGCAAGTGGACTTACTCTTAAAAACTGCCCAGAAATTTTTGGATATTTGAATTTCGGCGTAGAAGACAACACTATATTCAAGTCGGTATTCAAGCCCCATGAAAACGCTCCTACCCTTTCACCAAGACGCGGCACCCTGGAGAGGAGGACTGGAGGGGAGGGGGCCAGGCAAACGGACCTCCACGAGGATGCCATCCGTCTTAGTCTGCTCTCCAGAAGCCAGAAGCCAGGGACACGGGAGTCCTACAGAAGGGGAGAAGCCCTCCCTGTCCTCCCCGCCCCACCCCCGGCGTCTGCCCCTGCAGGCCACGCTGCCCTGTTGATCAAGACCTCGACAGGAGGCTCAGCCCGCCTTCCCCTGGCGCCCCCAGCCCAGCAGCCCCACTCTGCCTCCTTTCCCCGCAGCTCCAGGTGCCTCACTGGGGTCTCCCAGCCTCTGCTACAAGTGCCCACACACCCTCCTGTCCCTCATGGCCCCTCTCCAAGTTCCCAGGACTTCTGGTCACTCTCAGTCTCCTCTTCTTTCTCTGCCTGGACTGACTGCACCATGCCACCTGGGATCTCCGAGACCTGCAGGTGGACAAGAACCACCCGCTGACCTTCCTCTGAGCCTGCTCATGAGGTCCTTCTTGCTGGGGACACCCTGCTCCCTGCTCCCTGCTCCCCAATGGCTGGGCAGCACTGGCTGCTCCTCAGCCACTGTCACAGTTTTAGTGTCTCTGACCTGCTCCAGGCTGGATGGGGCCACAGCACCCCTGCTCATCATACTGCGTTAGGACCACGGTCAGTCACAGAGGGTCTAGGGAGTGGGCTGCACCCCATCCTCCTTCCTGCACCCCATCCTCACCCCTGCCACACACAACACTAGCTGATGCATGGTTCCCTAAGTGACCACCGAATGAGTAATCATCTCTGTGTGGTGGAATACTACACAGCCAGAAAATCGTTGATGGTGTGTCAGATGTTTAAAATGATACAAAACTATTTATATTACAATCTGGGGGCAGTTACAAAATGTGAGCAATGTTTCTGGGACAATGAAATCAGGATGCTACCCTTCTGCATTGTCAGGCATTCCTGTACTGACATAAAATAGAGAAATGTGACTAAAATCTTCTCACAAGGAGCACCTTAACAGACATCCAACTTAGCTCCCCGAGTTCGATGACCTGGGACACAGGATGAATTACGTGTTCACCAAAGCTTTAGTGAAGGGTCTTACTGCTCTTCGGGGCTGTATAAATATGCACGGTTGTTTTAGCGCCTTTCGCAGGGACCACTGTGACTCGGCCTCTGCCTCCATCAGTTCTGTCCACGAGGGGCTGTTCCAAAGCCGACAGGCCGGGCCCAGGTCTATACACTGACCAGAGTTGGGGCAGCTGAGCCCCCCACAGCGATCGTGGGCCACCTAACCATGTCCACAGCAAGGGACTTGATTATGTGACGCTCTGAGCTGCGGCCTCAGTACGGAGAGACCGCAGCCTCCTGGGTCTGGGCATCACTGCAGCCTCCTGCACCCACAGGCGACGTCCACAGCAGCGAACACTGCTGGCCTTGTCTGGACGTGGGGTGTCCTCCAAGAGCTCCTGTATGAGACAACGCAGGGCTTTTCAGAGGTGGGGACTGTGGGGGTGTAGCCTCACAGTGGATTAATCCACTCATGGATTAATGGGTGGTGCTGGGCAGGTGGGGTGTGGCTGGAGGAGGTGGATCACTGGGGACGTGAACTCTGGGGTTTATGTCCCGGGTGAGCAGAGTTCTCTCTGCTTCCTGTTGCTGTGTCCTGAGGTTTCCCTCCACCACGCCCTTCCACCACCACGGCCTCGGCTCAGGCCTCCGCTGACCAAGGACTGAACCTCGGGAACATGACTAGTAACTTTCCCTCCTATGTGCTGTTCTTGTCATGTCTTTTGGTCACAGCAACAAAAAAAAGCTGACTAAAACAGAGGGCAAGCGGTTTGTCCTCCGGCTGGAAGTGTAGGACAGTAAAAGTCACCTGCAACGCAGCCGGAACAGCTCCAAGCCATGTCAACAATCAATGAAGAAATTTACAGTCGTCCTGCGTCCTCTAAAACGTTTTTTCAAGACATTAAAAACCCTCTTACCGACTGTTATAAATGCACAGGGAAATTAAAAACGAGCAATGGTGTTTATTCAGGACACTGCAATTCAAAATGCCGGGGAGAGGGAGAGACCGAGTGCTTCTGCCTTTACAAGACTCCAGGCAGGCGGAGAAGGCCCTCCCTGTGCCTCCGGGTGCCGCTAAGTTTGATCAGTGTCCAAAACTGCGTCCCCTGTGCTTTGGACATCAGGCCACATCTTCCAGAGGTCCTTGAACACAGTGTGTTTTCCTGGCCACTGCCTCCGGGGCACAACCACTCTCCTCACATTCGAGGGCTAGTCCCTCGTCTTACAGTTCCTCTGGCTGCAGATGAGCCTCAAGAAGGACAGAAACTTCGGCGTCCCCAGGAGCAGTGACTTCTTCTGGACTTCCACTTACATTCAGTTACGAGTCCTCTTCCAGAATTATCACTTTGATGTTCCTTGTGGGTTTATTTTGTTTTATTTTTTGCAATGCCAGGAATCCACCCAGGACCCTCATACATGCCAGGCTAGCGCTCTACCCCTGAGCTACAAGCCCCACCCCAGCATTATCACTTCCTGTCTTTGCTGAATGTCATCCTCATTGGCCAATTCCTCCTCTCAATTGTCCACATTTGTAAAAAGGCATGTGTTTATCAGTGGGAATGTCTTAGTCCATCTGTGCTGCTATAACAAAACACCATAGTTGGGGTGACTTGTAAAAAACATGCTCATTTCTCACAGGTCTGGAGGCCGAAGTCCAAGGTCAAGGCAAGGCAGAGTCCCTGTCTGGTGACAACTGCCTTCTGGTTACAGTCGGTGTCTTTTCCACTGTATCCTCATGTGGCAAGGGAGAGAAGAGCTCTTTGGGGCATTAATCCCGCTCACCAGGGCTCCACCCTTACAACATAATCACGTCCCAAAGGCCCCCCCACTCCACATGCACCCTCACAGCGGGGTCAAGGTTTCAACATGAACTGTAGGGGACACAAGTCTTCCGTCCATTGCAGGGAGACAAGGAAGCAACACAGCTACATGTTTGTTGCCTGTGAATGAATGAACACCTGTCGAGACCCTTGGTCACAGAAGTGATCTGCTCACGTATCACAACGTGCATCTGTTATTTCCTTGGTGACGTGGGGGCTGCGGAGCAAGCAGCAGGGGTGGTGCTCTCTGCCGTGACCCCGCCGCCTGCCTTGCTAAGTGAAATCCCAGAGGTGCTGCTGGGGTCAGCATTACCCAACTGACCACGGCAACCAATGTCAACACATCCTGGAGGCTGCCCTCGGAGAGTTTGGCCAGGGAAAGGCAGGACACTTGGTGAAACCCCACCTGCATTGCTCTGAGATTGGATGTGAAGAGGTGTCATCTGTTGGCTCACTTGGTCATCCAGCCATTCACTGGGCATCTGCTGGATGTCAGGCTGAGCTGGGTATGGAGGAAATGTCAGGACCAAGCAGACACGATGTCTGCTGACTTGGTAGGGACAACACCGGCCCCAGCAGGAGCCAGAGGCAGGTCTGGGGGTTCAACGTGGGGAAGGCCTGAGGTTAGGTATCTATTGCTGTGTAACAGCACCTTGAATAAAATGACTCCCAGAAGAAACCACTTACTGTTTTGTTCATGAATCTGCCATCTGGCTAGGTTTGCAGGGGCACTTCTACAGGATCCATCTTTAAGATGGCCTTGGCTAGCAGGGTGGCACTGCCTGTTGGCTGACAGCTCTCCACAAACTGTTTGGGCTTCCTCACAATGTGGTGGCTGGCTTCCAAGACCAAGTGTCCCCCAAAGAGTAAGGCCTGGTCCTGTGTTTGCCTGTTAGTGGCCCGACCTCCAAAGTCACACGGTGTCACCTCCGCCATATTCCAGCGGTTCTTCTCATGACTAAGGAATGCACAGATCCATTCTCAGCAGACAGCAGAGTTTTGAACCACAGAGGTGAAACTGACATCTGATCACATAAAATTAAACACCACCAGAGGTGGACAAGAAACCAAGGGGCCACCTCTGTGACAGAGATGACCAAGGATATAGAAAAACAAGCAAAGAAAGTGCAAAACTCACAACCAAATGAATACCATGGCCAACAAGCGTAAGTGAGGCAGCTGAACCTCACTGAAAGGTGATTCAGAAGCACACAGCTTGCCGGGAGTGCCAGCACACAGCTTCGCGAGAATCCCAGAAACTCGAGAGTCTGAGGCAGGAGGATCACAGGTTTGAGCAACTTAGCACCGTCTTAAAGTAATAAAATAAAATAAAAAGGGTTGGGGTGGAGCTCAGTTGCGGAGTGCCTGCCTAGTGTGTGTGAGGCTCTGGGTTTGATTCCCAGTAGTGGAGGGAGAGAGAAGAACCCAAGGACCTGAAGAAACACTTCTCAGAAGATGATGTTCAATCAATCAACAAATACATGAAAAAAAATATTCATCATCACTAGCAATTAGAGAAATTCAAATTAAAACCACTCTAAGATTTCATCTCACTCCAGTCAAAATGGCAGCTATTATGCATATGAACAACAATAAGTGTTGGCGAGGATGTGGGGGAAAAGGCACACTCATACATTGCTGGTAGGACTGTAAAATGGTGCAGCCAATATGGAAAGCAGTATGGAGATTTCTTAGAAAATTGGGAATGGAACCACTATTTGACTCAGCTATCCCTCTCCTCGGTCTATACCCAAAGGACTTAAAAACAGCATACTACAGGGACAGCCACATCAATGTTTATAGCAGCACAATTCACAATAACTAAACTATGGAACCAACCTAGATGCCCTTCAATAGATGAATGGATTTAAAAAATGTGCTATATATACCCAATGGAATATTACTCAGCAATAAAAGAGAATAAAATCATAGCATTTGCAGGTAAATGGATGGAGTTAGAGAAGGTAATGCTAAGTAAAGTTGGCGAATCCCAAAAAAACAAATGCCAAATGTTCTTTGTACAAGGAGGCTCATTCATAGTGGGTCAGGGAGGGGGAGCATGGGAGGAATAGACGAACTCTAGATAGGACAGAGGGGTTGGAAGGGAAGGGAGGAGGCATGGGATTATTAATGATGGTGGAATATGATGATCATTATTATCCAAAGTACATGTATGAAGACATGAATTGGTGTGAATATACTGTGTATACAAGCAGAGATATGAAAAATCGTGCTCTATATGTGTAATAAGAATTGTAATGCTTTCTGCTGTCATATACAAATTTTTAAATTCACATGAAAATAAATAAATAAATAAGAAAAGAATGCAGCTTATTTTACTGCTTTATGGGCAAATCTGAATCCAGCAAGGTTCTGGGGAAAGGTTCAGATACTGCCGGCTTGGGGCATCAGAAGAAGCTGGTGTCAGATGAGGATCCTCTAAAAAAACAAACCTTTAGGAGCAGCAATTCCACTTCCTGGGGAGAGAGCCAAAGATGTACAGTCAAAGACGCCCTTCACAGACCAACTGTGACCCCGAGCAGACAGACACTTCCTCAATCCACCAACGTGGAAGTGACTTAAATGCCTTGAGGTGCACTCCACAGTGATGATGGGTCCCTCGAATTCATTTGTTGAAGCCCTAACCCGCAGGACCTCAGAATGTGCCCATATTTGAAGATATGGGCTTTAATCAGGCCATTAATATAAAATATGCTCGCCTGAGTGGGACCTAATCCAACATAGCTGGTGTCCTTAGAAGGACACAGACACAGAAGGAAGACCATGAGGACCCAGGGAGAAGACGCCATCTGCAAGCCAAGGAGAGAGGTCTCAGGAGGAACCAACCTTGCCAACACCTTGATCTTGGATTCTCAGTGTCTGGAATTGTGAGCTAATAAATCTCTGCTGTTTGAGGCCTCTGTTCTCTGGTACTTTTTAAAGACAGCGAGCAGCCTAGGACAAGGGGCTCTGCATTTTATAACCTGGAAACTATCCATAAATGTTGTTAAGGGAAATTTTAAAGGAGTGCAAGATAGGATGAGCACACAGTAGATGTCTAAACAATATTTTTGTGAAGGAGTCAATGTAGAAATGGATAGATAGCAGGTAGATAGGCTGTGTGCACCTAGGCAAATAAAAATAAGCCAAATATTTTCAGTGGTAGGATTTTCTTTTTCACCTTTTCTCTCTATATATATTTTCTGGACTTCCTACAATGAGTGCATTTATTCTTTTTTGTGGTAAAACAATAAGTCAGTACAAATTACACTACTTTCAATGAGGTGGAGAGAATGTCCTGTGTGTTCCACGACGTCGACAGGATGAAATCCAAATTCCTTACAGTGCTTCCTCCCTCCCTGCTCCCCTCCTCTCCTCCTCTGAGCACCCCTCCCTCACACACCCTCAAGGCTTCACAGGCTCACTGGGTCCCCAGGAAGGACGCCCTCTCCAGAGGTGCCCGCCTTGACCCCCTGAGACCAATTCCCACTACTCCTTTCCTACCTGACCTGCCTGGGCTCAACTCATTGGCTTTCAGGATTCACATCCTCATCACCTCTCCCAGGAAGGCGTCCCTGAACCCCATAGCAACTCTCCACTCTGGTCCCTGTACAAGGGGACACTAGAGGGTCAGGGGTTGAATAAGGGTGTCTTCCCTGCAAGATTCTCAGCAGGATTCTTTTAGACCAAAAAGTGATAGTTTGTTCTGCTGGGTCATGTGACTAGCTGTCCACAAGGATCATCTGTTCCATCTGTAGAGCTGTCCCTGGGAGCCCAGCCAGGGACAGCATTTCCCAGCTTCCCTTGCAGCTGGGCAGGCGATGTGACTAGCTCTAGCCAATGGAATTGGAGGGAGGCCCCAGGAGGCTCTTCAGGGCCAAAGTGTCTAAGAAGGGAGGGCACCTTCTCCACTCTCTCCCAAGGAACAGAGAGGGCAGGGGAGCTGACAGGTGGAAGGGCCCCCGGCCACTCTGTGGACAAGTCTGCCCACCAACTGGGACCAGCCGCGGTGGATGGTAAAGACTTCGCTGCTATCAAGCCACCAACTCCTGGGTTTCCTCACAGCAGGTGTTCACCAGCAGCTGGAACAAACTGTCCTCTGCAGCCGCCTCTCCTCTGGGGAAGCTCCAGGGCACATGCAGGCCAGTCCAGCCCCCGGGTCTCCCAGCCAAGCATGAGCGGGAGCGGCTGGCAGGGGCTCCAGGTCTCCCTGCCACATCCTCAGCTCGGGAGAAAGACAACCTGCCTCTGGTGTGTCAGCCCCAGGCTCATCCACGGGTCATCTCACCAACACAAGCTGCCACACTGAGAGGAAGGTGGGCCTCCCCCACCCCAACCAGGTGTAGCCCAGCGGAGCAGGGAGGGGTCCAGGGGGAGGGGGGCTGCCCCAGGCCTGTTCCCCAGGAGGGAAGCAGTCACCATCAGCCTCCAAGACCCTTGGGGCCTGGGTCAGGGCAGTGGAGGTGGCACTGTCCTCCTCAGAACATAATGAAGAATGTCACCTGGGAGTCAGTGGTCTGAAAATGGGACCGAGAATTGATGGGTCTCCACCAGAAAAAACTCAAGAGGAAGAAGAACCACAGACAGGGCAGGGCCAGATCCTGGGTCAGAACAGCCAACAGTAAGAGGGCTGTTGAGACAAGCAGGGGCATTGGTACAACGGACCGGAGTCTAGGTAACGAGGAGTCAGCACCCACTCATTCTGTTAGGTGAGTGAATGGGGTTTGGCTGCGTAAGAAAAGAGAAGGGCCTCATGTTCAGGAATGCCTGGTGTCGTGAGGTAATGACACCCGGCTTACATTTGCTTAAAAATTCTCCAGCCAAATGCAGGAAGTACAGAAAAATCTTGATAGCAGCAGCGTTAAAAGCAATTTAGAGTATTATTTTTCTCTACTTTTACATATGTGAAAGGTTTCGTGAAACATTTTTTGGATTTTTTTTAATTCAAAAGTTAATAATAAAAGTAGCTCCCTTTTCTTCCAATTTCAGTGTAGTGTGTACATTATTTCATTTAATCCTGGCTAAAAGCCTAGGCAGTTGGCCATTCTCTCTGCTTAGGAGAAGAGGAAACCGGCTCAGAGGCTGAAGAAGCTGCCAGAAGAACACAGCTGTGCCGAAGCCGAGCCCAAGCCCCAGCTTCCAGCAGCCGCAGCCTAGGGTATCCACAGGGACTATCCGGGAACTGGGAAGCCAGGCTGACCCCAGGGTCCTTCAGGCCTGCAGTTGGAGATCCGGGCCCTGCTTGCGGCAGCCCACACTCCCCACCCAGAGCCTGTGGACAGCCTTTGTTCTGCATCAATGGGTCATTTAGGCCGGGATCTAGAAGACAATGGCCCCCACTGTGCAAGGCTCCTGGGCAGCACAGCGGCCCCCTGTGCCCTGCTCCCTGGGACTGCATGGCAGGCAACTGGCTCCTGGAAACAGGACAGGAAGGAGTTCAGACGCTGTCAGGGTAAGCATCAGGCACTCCACCAGGCTGTTCCAACTGCCTGGAAGGCACTAGAAGGCTGTATCCTAACACCATCACTTTAAACCCGGGGACTGCCACGTACCCTCCAGCCCCTGAACCACCTGTCTCCTGTAGACCACCACCCACGGCCCACCACCACACACCTGTGCGCTGGAGGGGAACTCTTCCCATGAGCCCAGAGACCAAGCCAGGCAGACTGGGTTCAAATCCTCAAACCCTCTAAACACAGTGCATAATCAGAACTGAGCAGGCCACTTGCCCCTGTCCTGTTGTCCCAGCTACTCAGTGTGGGGTAAGGACTGCAGGTTCCACAGGCAGATGACCCAGCTCTGTCATTTTACAAACCATGTGAGACTAGGTAAGTACCCACACCTCAGATATAATGGGGTGTTGTGAGTATCCAATAAGATGGTTCACACATCATGCCTGGCACAGACTATGTATTCAATAAATGGTTGCTCATAATAATGGCTGTCATGTTTCTGTTATCATCATTTAATCCTAAGTCCACAGGGGCCATCATTCCTGAGGGCTGACCAGCGAGTTCTATCTTTGCAGGGCTCGCTGGGGTACTATGGGGCTACAGAGTCCTCCTACCGCATCAGATCGGCCTGACCCATCACTGATGCCCCAGTCCCCTGGAAAGGAGTCCCCTGGAAAGAAGGACTCCACAGCCCTCCTGCTTCTCTTCCTGCTCTTCAGCCACTCAGACTCTGTCCCTGTTCCAATGTCTCATTATTGGTCCCCTAGACGCTGACGAACCTTGGAGCTGCAGCTCTCATCTCCCCCCACCCCTCTCTCCCCAATCCAGCAACATGGTCTCTTCTGTGCCTTGCAGAGAGTGGGCACTCCATTGATACTTGTTGAATGACTGAGTGAAGGTCACGGCCTAGCTCGTCAACTTGGTGCATCTCGCATGTAACATGACCCTGGAACATAAGGGAAGTCCGTAAATGTGTGTTGAACAAAAAGCCTCATTGGTATTCAGACATAGATTAAAGCAAATCTTTTTCATCTATGAAATTTGCAAAGGTCAAACAAATTAGACTCTCTAATGCTGCTCAGCTTGCAGCAAAACACAGAAACTTTCTGGAGAATAATTTGTCAGTCTGTATCAAACATTAAAAATGTTTGTGATGTTTACATAAAATTACACTTATAGGACTTGCTCTGAAAAACACCATTCCAAAGTTAGGGAAAGGGATAGAGCAGGAAATTCTGTAAAAGGACAAAAAGCAACCTAAACATCCAACAATAAGGAGTGAACATTGAACTACAGCACATCTATACAGCAATAGTACACAACCAAAAAATGAGGGTCCAACCTGCACTGGGGCGGGGCTGAGGTCACAGTTACCACCTCTCCTAGGACTTGAGAATATATAATACGCTAATACGCACAAATATGGATGAAAAACATGACCCAGGGACCCTGCATGGATAGCACATTTAAGTCTAGACTCCCAAGTTAAAGGACCAGCGGCCTTTGGGATGGAGAAACAGGGGGCGGGGCCCAGGGGGCGGGAACCTCCAAAACCGACCCCGCCCAGGAGAGAAAAGCAACCCAATGGATAACAGGCTCTCACTGTTTTCACCAATCACAAAAGCCAAGGTGAAGGGCGTGGCCAAGGCAAGGGGCGTGGCAAGGGACCCCACCTCTTCCGAGTTTCAGCAAAGAGGCACAAGGGTGTCATGAGTGGGGCCCTGGAAAAGAGAAAATGCGGGATCCTGCTGCCAAAAAGACCTCACTGACTGGTCTAAAATACAGTTTTTTCATCTCTTCCATATCTGTCAGGATGTTATTTATTTCCAGCTTAAGTCAATCGAAATTAAGAGAAAGTAAAAGTTTATATTTTAGAATGATTTTTATTGCCCATCATCTTGTCATGCAATTTCGATTTAAATGCTAGAGCATATACCCAGAACGTGAAATCACTGAGAGGCACAATTAGTATTTTGCACATGCGCATTGTTCTTTCCAGAGCAGAGGCAAGTCCTCTGAGAAATAACTGTTGTATTGGCTCCTTGATACCTGCCGTCGAGCAACACTCTACCCCACTCAGCCGACAGTAGGGAAGGACCCAAAGAAGGAGGGCAGAATCAGCCAGTCCATATGTGGATTTTGAAACGTTAAAGCATGGCTCTCCCTGATGGCCCCCTAGGCTGTAGGTCCAGCACCAACTAATTCCCTCCCTGCCTAGCCTGTTTCCCACCGGTTGGGGTAGGATTTGGGCCAGCCCACTTGATGACAGTTCTGAGGACTAGCCTGGACACTGTCATTTATGTATAGCGCTTATGAGGGCAGCCTGCGCTATGAGCCCTGGGCTGGGCATGCTTGGTATACCCAGCCATTTAACGCAGGGGGCTATGGGCCAGGGAGATCAGAGAGATGTGAAAACTCCAAACAGTGGCAGGTCCTTCATTTGCAAAGATAGGCAACAACCAAGAAGAAACTGAAACTCGGAGAGACTGTGGCTAGCCAGAGACCACAGCTCAGAGCCAGACTCCACCAGACCCAGGTCGCCAAAATCAGGTCTTGTGGTCACACATCAGTCACCACAATAGGACCCGGAAGGGGAAAACCGAACTTGGCAACCTTGACTTGAGTGCAGTAAGGGACAAAAGGACTCCTAAACAGGAAGAGAACCGAACCCTGGCTTTATGTAGAGTCCTGCCTGCGAGCTAAGCCTCCTGGCTCTCCTGATACCAAGTCAGGGTTACGTGAGTCGGGTGCTATTGGCTGCAAGAAGGGAGACTTGACTCAAAGTGTGGAACAGGAAATGTACAGCTCATGCAACTGGATGCCCAGAGGTGAGGTGGACATCAGGCCTGGATGTCACCATGGTCCTGGGTTCTCTGTCACTCTCCACTTGGCCATTGAAAATGCCATCTTAAGACTGCTCCCCACCAGGTGCCAACAGAGCTGCCAGCAACCACAGGGATTTGATGTGCTCACCCCACAGAGGGACTGGCTTCCGCAGCCCCCTTTCCTTCCCACTCAGCCTCCAGAACTACCCCACATCCCCTCTGGAACAGTCACTGCCCAGGGGATGAGACTGCCCACCCTTAGACCCGTCAGACCCAGACATGGCCGCGGCCTCTTGGCAGGAACAGCATGTGTGCTGCCCAGAGGCAGAGACAGCATGCTGGGGAGTCGGCTGTGACATGACCACAAAGGTGAAACCCCACTGACCTCATCTCTCACAAGCAGCACCCTCTCCAGTGTGGCTGAGGGTGGACGGGAAACCATGGCCTCTAGGGAACAGCCCAGGACAAGTGCCCACAGTGGAACTGCCCACGAGCTGGGTTAGGGCAGGCCGGCGGCCCTTGCTCACCGGAGCCCCCTTCATTTCCTCCCTGCTAACCCAGGATAACCGTGAAACAGACACCCCTGAGTGAGGTTAAGAAGACAGAGGCACGGCCCTTCCTCAGGTGTGAGCAGCAGGTGTCTGCAAGGGGTCGATGGCTGAGATGCTCCAGGGAGGGGACACTGACCGTGGTCCCAGCCAAACACCATGCTCCTGACTTGCTTTACCTTCTGGGCACATGGGAGTCGCTGCTCCTCCTCAAAGTGACCCAGACTCGCCAGGATCCACCCGTGATGCCCTAGCTGAGCTCTTGTGTGGGAACCATGCTGCCTGACCACAGCCAGGCCCAGAGGAGGACTTGCCTGGCACCTGGTGCCCAGAGAAGGAAGGGTGGGAGGGCTTGGCACATCCAAACCCTTTCAGTCTAGCCTAGAAACACCCAGGGAACTCACTCGGAGGCTGAGTATTGGGTTCTGCAGCAAGAGAGAGCACAGCCAGGAAGGGCCCTTTCTGGAAATATTCAGCTTTTGAGAAACATCTGAAAGAGATTGTCCCAGCATCCTCCTATCCCTGGGTCCCCTGTCCCTAGGGCTCAGGTCTCTCCAATGTCCTCAGTGCTTCCACTTCACTGCTGGCCCTCATGCCCCCCAGTTCTCCGGGTCCTACACTCACACAGAGTGTGAGTAAGCACAGAAACAAAAAACCCCACGCGGTCCAATTCACACTGAGGTGTGAATGACTAACAAGACATAAACTCTTCTTAAGGTATTTAGGATTTCCCAAGGCTTAGGAACCCAGGCAGGACTCCCACTGGCAAAGATGACATTGAACTTGGGACTCAAAGGATGAGTGGGAGATAGTCAGGAGAAACGCAGGAGGTAGGCCTCCAGGTAGAGGAACTGCCAGAGCAAATACTGTGAGGTCAAAAGAAATTGGCATGTGAAGGAGCAGGAAGTAACCCGCGCAGCGGGGAGTCCTGAAGGACCGAGACACCGGGTGGAACAGGAATGTGCACACCTGGTCTTTTTATTTTATTTACTTTTATTTTATTTATTTATTTTTATGTGATGCTGAGGATTGAACCTAGGCGAGGGCTCTACCGCTGAGCCACAGCCCCAGCCCCCCCACACCTGGTCTTTTGCAAACTGAGTCTCAGCATCCACTACTGGTTATGAAATTCTGGTGCCATTCATTAAATGATTCTGATAAGCTAAACACTACAGTAGGCACTTTCTACATTAGCATAGTCACCTCAATAATCTAGTTGGTGACAGAGATCATTTTATTTCTCTCTTTATAAAGTGAAAAAGCAAAGCAACTTGACCAAGGCAGCACAGGAGGTGAGGCATCAGAAGCAGAATTCCAACACAGGTCTGAAGGCTGACAAATCCACGCTCTACCAAATGCAGTCAGGATTCCACAACATGAAAGTCCAGTTTCCTCTAAGGAGGTCACAATTCTCATCTAATTTTCTCTCAGTCGCTGTTACTGTTTCTTCTTGTGGATGGCAGGAATCTGATCTGGCCCCTGCAAGGCCCTGGCACCTCAGCCCTGGGCACTATATATCCTGACATTCTGTCTGAGCCGTGGACTAAGCCAAACCTCAGTGTCCTCATCGAAAAAGTGAGATGAGGGTTATGTGAGACCTTGTGGGAGGCCCTAGCACAAAGTAGGTGCAGACCACACTTTGCCGTTGACAATTTAGGGTTCCAAGGTGCCTCCTTCCTCCCCTCTCACCTGGGCCTCATAGGCAGGGTGGTCTTCTGCACTCTCATTTTACAGGTGGGGAAACTGACCTGAGGTGGGAAGAACTCCCCTCAAGGTCACAGGGCTCCCTGCTAGAATACAGCCTGCACAAGGGAGTCTATGGGGGTCAGGGGGTGGTCCTAAGGCAGTGACTGCATACACAGGGGCTCAGGAGTCATGTAAATAAAGGAAAAGGGACTCAAAAGCATGACTGCAGCTCCTACAGCTGAGATCCGGTGGAGTCATCAGAGAGAGAAGCCAGGGGGATGCCAAGGAATTCATGCTGAAAATGTCCTATAAGCTGGGGCGTGCAGTTTATGTTTAATCACAGCACAATCCTGCCTCCCGTCCCATCGTCCCCAATATGAAGATGAGAAAACAGAGGCTTCCTCCAGGGAGCCAGACGGAGCCAGATCCCCTTGCTCTAGAGCCAGGCCACTCGGGCACCTGCCAGCAACCCTCTGCCGCTCCTCAGGCTGTGAGCGGAAAGCGCACCCCAGCACACAGCGGATCCTGGCTCCACCTCACCCAGGCAAGCGACAAAGGGCCGCGTTCGGCTCCCCGGGGCCTCCCGGAGGCCGGCCTGACAGCGCTGCCCAGCGCGGCAGCCCTGCCTGCTTTCCCCACACCCACCCAGCGGCGAAGCATGACTCAGCGCTTCTCCTCTCCGAGCGGGGAACGCCACCCTCAGCAGCGGTCCGTCCGCCCAGGTTGCACACTCAGCCTCCGCCCCCGGGGTCAGGACGCCGAGCCCGCCTGGCCGTCCTCGGCTGCCGAGTCCCCGCAGGGCTCCGCTCCCTCTCGGCCTCATTTCCGGCGGAGGAGACATTAGACACCGGCCGGAGGCTAGTCATCGCGCAGGGCCCACACAGGTTCCCCGGCTTCCGCACCGTGCGCACCAGTCCCGCGGGACGAAGTGCCCAGGGCCCTTCCCCCGGGAGCCCATTAAGAAGCCTCTTGCTAAAAACACACGAGCACTTCTGCAGCCTGCCCAGCAGCCCCCGGGGGAGATGCACCGCCCTACACTCGGGAAGGTCTCCGGCACCAGGGTCCCCGCGGGCGCAGCCCACTGCTACTCCACGGCCAGGTCTCCCTATCCTCCACCAGGGGTTCACTCCGCTGTCCCCTGGCTGCGCACTGGAGCTGTCCCACCGTTCTCTGGGCAAGGCAGAGCAGAGGGACCCCGGAAGTTACTGCCATGTAAGAGGGGCGCTGACCCTCTGGGTTCCACCAGCCTGGTGTGGGGGTTGGGCTGTAGGGCCAACGTAGGGGGTTTAAATGCAGGGCCTGTCTGGGGTAACCTATGCCACTTGGGTGGTGGGAATCCTGAAGGTCTGGGCCCGCTACTCCTGTCTCAATATAACTCCCCAGGAATAAAACTCGAGACCACATCTGCGCCTCTCTCCCAGGAAAGGACCCTGGCTCTGGGGGCAGGGAGAGGCCCGCGGCAGGCGAGCTTCTCCGAAGGGTCTGGCAATGGAGTTTTCCCCTGGGCCGCTCTCCGTCTCCAAGGAGTGGGCAGCCTAGAAGATTCTAAGGGCTTTGGGTCGGGCTGAAATGGCAAACATGGGGTTTTAAGCCATTACATTTCCCCGGGATTTTCGCATCACCTTAACCGCAGGCATGGCCTTTAAATAAAAAAAAAAAATGATGGCCACGGCCGATCAGGATGCTACCTGGCCAGGGGGTAAAGCTGCCTCCCGGAGGGCGGCGCGGAGGAGGGCGCTGGCCTCTCCCGGCACTGGGCAGCGGGGGCCGGTGCCCTCGGGTTCCCTCCCTCCAGGCCCGGGTCAGGGTGAGGTGGGGTGAAGGTGGGGTGGGGTGGGGTGGGGTCGGGGGACACGACACACAGCGCGCGGTCCAAACCTTCGGAGGGCATTCGGTGCGACGGCATCCCCACGCCGCGGCCGGCCGGAGGGGGTCTCAGACAACACGTACGTTACCTTCAGTCACATAGCTGTGGTCCCGCAGGAAGCTGTGGTTAATTTTCCGCGTGTCCGTGTCCTCGCCCATTGAAGGCCGTGCCCGGTGCCCTGGGCATGCCCCGCCGCCGCACACCGATGCAATCCGCAGAGGTCGCGCCGGGCGCGCGGGCCATACCGCCGCAGCCTAGCAGGGGCGCGGGCCGCCGGGGCCCCGGAGGGCGGGCATCTCGGCCGCGGGCGGCCGGGACCGGGAGGGGTGGCCGGGGCGGGCGCCGCGGTCAGGCGAGAGCGCGGCGGGCGGGCGGCGGCCGCGGGTTCGGGCGGGCCGGGGCCCGGGCGCGCATCCCGGCCGGCCTGTGCGCGCTGCGTCCGTGCGCCGGTGGCGGCGGCGGTGGCTTGGTGCCGGTGCGCCTGGCTGCGGCGGCGGCGGCGAGGGGACGCGCGCGGCGCTGCGCTGCGCTGCGCCGACCGAGCCGGGGCCGAGCCGGGCTGCGCGGGCTGGGGCGGCCGCCGCCGCCGCTGCTGTCGCAGGCCCCTCCCTCGCGCCGCCCGCTCCTCCGCCCCTGCGGCCGCGCCGACCGCCGCCCGCCGTGCACCCAGCCACCCTGCAGGTGCAGCGGGCGCCCGGGCAGCGGTGGGGCCGCGGTGCTCGAGTCCTCGCGGTGGGCACCTTTGGTGGCTGGGTGCGCCACGGAGGAGGGATGGAAGGAGGAGACTGCCAGCCTGGGTGGGGGCGGGGGTGCTGGTCGGCTGAGCTGTGGGAGGAGGGTCCCTTGGGTGCCAGGTGCTCCAATTGGGGAAGAGACGGCCAACGGATAGGGGGACTAGAAGAGCGGAGGAGGTGGGCAGCTTCGCTGGGCAGAAGGCAATAGAAGGACTGGGAGGGGGTGGGGCGCAGCTGAAGGGGGCACCTGTAGAATGGGAGTCCTGAGGGGGTGGTAGTGGGGAGCACGACAAGTCCCTTGGTTAGTAGAAGAGCGAGTGGATCCGGCAAGTTCTGGGGGCCCTTCCAAGAGCACCCTGGCTCTTTGTGAGGAAGCTAGGGGAGGCAGGCCAGCATTTGCAAGGTGAAACTCTGGATGATTCTGCCCAGGGTGAGTTTACCTCCCCCAGGCTGAGCCCTGATCTCTCCTCCTGCTCACCCCTGTATACCTACAAGTGAGATCCAGCTGTGGACACCAGCGCTGGGGGCGCTCCAGAAACAGGCTGGAGAATGCACCTTCCTTCACCCATCTCCCTGCAGTAGGAGTGAGGAGCTTACCTCCTCCCTCCCTCCCTTCCTTCCCTCCCCTCTTCCTCCACCCCACCTTTCCCCTCCCTTCTAACTCCTTCCCTCCCCCTCTTCCAGTACACTGGACCAGGCCCTCCTCTTTTCTCAAGCTGCCATCTCTTCCAGGCTCACTCTGTGCGTGATGCATGGGGTACAGTGGCCTCATAGGCCTGCTTGGGTGTTCGGCAAGACCTCCTTGGAAAGAGGGGAGAGACAAGCTGCAGTGTGCCATGGGGGGACAGATTCCATGTGGTCACCAAGGCTGAGAGGCCCTGGGGTCCAAGATTTGGGGGCACAGGCTCCAGGTGGTTAAGCGGGACTGGTCTTGCCCAGTTGTGCAATTATGCAATGCTCTCTGCTTCTCTCAGCCGAGTTTTGGAATTCCAGAAACCTCACTAAAATGTGGTAGAGACAGGAGGGTCCAAAGGTGCTGGGTATGGAGGGCAGGCTTATGGGAAACAGAGATGCTGCCTGAGGCATCCTGGTGGGGAACAGGAGGGGGCTTTCACAGCTGAAACTGGGCTTTCATTCCTCAAAATGCCCAGAGGTCAAAGTGCCCAACCTAACACCCTGCAGGTGTAAAGGAAAGGCTTGGACACATCAGAGGCCTGGGGGCTCTGCCAGCACCTTCTTGCTGAGCGGCCCAGGACCAATGCCCTGCCTGTCCTAGCCTGGGCTTTTTCACTGCACAGCAAGCTACCACTCTCTCCCTGGAGCAGAGGGGTGCAGATTAAATGCAGGGACCCTCCACATGTGCTGGTTCCACATCACTCTGCCCCACAGGAAGGTGACTGATGTCCACATGAATGGGGACATTCTCTGTCTCTCACACCTGGTCTGCTCAGATGTCCCACACTGCACATCCTGAACCAGTACCCATTCTCTGTCCATGTCCTCCTCACCCCTCCAGCTCAGGACAGAAAAATGACTGCAGCCTCAGACACTGGAAGACAGACAGACTACATTCAAGTCCTAACAACAAGGGAGCTGGGGCTGGCACAACCTCATCTGCAAAAGGGACGTGAGAGGCACAAGGAGGTGCCTCAGAAGGTTGGCATGACTGGTTCATGCTTAGCAGGAACCTGACCTCATTGGTGCTAGACTGTGGTCATGCCGAGCCCCAGCCTCCTACATGTCCTTTATCCTTCCTCTCTGTCTTGGAGAGATCTCCACACCCACCTTTCCCATCTGTCACTTCTGCCAAAGCACCCATCCCATGCTAGCATGAGCCTCACCTGCAGGGATGCCCTGAACCACACTGACACTGAGGCCCACCAGTGCCTCAGTCCATCAGCTCTGAGCCATGCCTGGGACCCCTGAGTTGGTGATCTCCAGACTTGCTGGACCCCAAGGATCAGCATCAGTCCCCAGGAAGTCCCTCTGAATCTCTCAGATTTCTCCAAGCTGTCTCCCCATTCTTCTGCAGCACCCTCCCCCAATCAGAGCCAAGGCCCTCCCTCTGCCTCCTGGCTACCGGCACCCACTCAGTCACAGAAGGCACTGCTTCCTCCTCTGCGTCTGCACACGTCTCTGTCCCTCCTGGCTGGAACCTCAGCTCCAGATCCTGCACCCCCCCTGCAGAGTCCCCTGCCTTGCACTCATTCACAGTGTGTCTGCTGAGCACCTGCTCTGTGCATGCATGGCCTGGCACAGGTTAAAGGGGCAGGCAGAGAGGACCCCCTGCTCCCACGGGGCAGGCCTCCCGTGGCATGAGATGGGCAATGTCCTGAAGAGGTGAGCATGTCCTGGGGAGGCCATGGTGGATGGAGAAGAGGAGGAAGGAGCTGCTGTGGAGACACGTGGCCTGGAGAGGTCCTTTGAGAAGGGAGGGGCGGGACAGCTGTGTAAGGAAATATTTGGCAGCAAACCTCCAGAGACTCTTACCGCCCAGGGCTGAGCCTGCTCGGGTCTCTGCCACAGTAACAGGCCTAGCCTGGGTCCCTCCCAGTGCCAGCACCTGCCTCCCCGGCTCACAACCTCAGGCTGAAGGACATGTCCACATGGGCCACCGCCTCCTCCCCACCCTCTCACTGCCTCAGCCCCTCCTGCTGCCTTCTGACCACCATCCTCCTCTCCTTCCCAAAGAGAAGCTGGTCCCGTGGGGCAGAGAAAGACTTCCTGGAGCCAGGGGACACTGTAGCCCCTCTCTTGGCTGCCGCTGGTGGGCAGTCCCACTCGCTTCTCCCCGGAGCTGCTGCTCCTCCTGATGGACCCAAGTCTCGTGCCCCTGTTTCCCCAGGATGTTTTAAGTGACATAGGGAACATACAGCCCACCCCCCAATGCCTCGGAGGTGATTAGGGTCAGACAAGGTCACAGGGGGCTTCATGGCGGGATCACTGCCTTTGTTAAAAAAAAGACAAGAAGGCTCACCTGCTTCCTCTGGAAGGTCACTGGGCTCCTGGGGAGAGAGCCTCCCTGGGGGACAGAGTGGCCGGAGCACATCCTGGCCTCCAGAGCTGTGAGAGAGCTTGTCCGTGGTGTCTTGCAAGGTGGCCCGTTGCACAGTTGAACACTGGGCCCCCGGACCCTCGGGGAGCCCCTGTGGCTGCCCACGGCAGGAGGGAAGCACAGCCAACCTACGAGGCTCCTTCTGCCCCCTCACTCCCACTCCAAAAGTCATGATTAAATCTTGTCCCTCGAGAGCTAGGTTTTAGGAGGGGAACAGTGGAGGTGATTAGGTCATGAGGGTGGCACTCTAGTGACAGCTCAGTCCCCACAAGAACACAGAGAACTTGCACCCTGTCCCTTTCGGTCAAGTGGGGACACAGCAAGAAGACCACCAGCTCCGAGTCATGGGAGCCACACGGCCTCCAGAGGGGTGAAGGGTCCTCCTCCTGTTTAAGCCATCAGCGGTGGCATCTGTGTTACAGCAGCCCTGGCTGAGGCCACCCACACATCACCCACTGCGGCTTTGCTGCTTTGGAGATTTCCTGCCACCGACTCCAGGGCACGAATGCCGCTCGCCTGGTGTCTTGCTTGACGTTCTCTCTCTGGGTCCTCGCTTGGCGATCTGCGTACACCCTGGTTATGAGCTAGTCTTCTGCATTGCTGTGTACTGTTCACCGTGGAATGCTGCAACGTGCCCTTTGCTCAGGGCGCTGCAGTTACCTTCAGTTTGGAAGCCGGAAAGTTCCCACGCGTCAGCATTCCCATGCACACGTGCCAGCACTGCCACTCGACGGCCTACAGACATCTAACTTTGGTTGCAGAGGGCAAGCAGTCTCCTTAGAGTGACATTAGAGAGTCCCTGTTGGCCCACCCCAGCCTCAGGGAGCTACTGCCTTGGCTTGTGGGCACAGCCCAGCCACCAGCGGCCATACTGACACCTACTGGCCTGCTCCTTCTCCCACGGAGGGTGAACCCCTGCCAGCTCCTCTGCCCACGCCTTCCCAGCCTGCCCTCTCCTGGTCTCAGACAGAGTTCCCAAGCCCTCCTCCATCCAGCCACATGGCCACACCAGGACCCAGGGGCTCCCGTCTCCCACATGCTATTTCTGAATGCAAGGGTCTTCCCAGTAAGTGCCCGACTGTGTCTCCAGCCATCCCTGTGTGCACCCTGGGGCCTTCCCGAGACCACAGCTTCCCGAGCAAGGCAGACTCCTCCAGGGGGCACATTCGCACCAGCCACTCCCTGCCTAGAATGCCATCTTGTCTACCTTCCCTCTGTTCTCCTGCTCCTCGCTTTCTTCTGTGCCTGGGGTAGATTTGCACTTCCTGTCCCCTCTTAAATTAGTTGTGGTCATGAGACTAGTGTTGGGCAGTGAAGCTTGAGGCAAGTGAGGGGAGAGTATCTCTCTGGGTGAGAGCTTCTCTGTGAGAGGCTTGCCGGACCCTCCTTCCTCCCCTCCCCACTCTCTTCTCCCTTCCTTCCTTTACTTCTTTAAAGGACTCCGAAGAACTATTACACATTGGGGTAAGCAAGAAAAAGAATGTGCTGTGTTAGTCACTAAGACATGCAGGCTGCTTATTACTGCAGCACACCCTCGCCTATCCCCACTGCTTTGCCCCTGTAAGCATTTCACATGTGTTATTGCACCCTCTATCAGAACATGAGAAATGCCACTCAGCCACCATGGACCAAGTCATACTGCAGTAATGCAGTGACTTACAGGCTTATTTCTCATGCATGTCACACACTCCTCATGAGTTGGTTACAGTTCTCATCATTTCCATCTTTGTTCCAGGACCCAAGGTGATGGAGCAGCCCCACATTTGGACACTGGACTCATGCAGAGGTAAAAGAAAGACCTGGGATCATGAGCTCACTCCTATGGCATCACTGGTCCAAGCAGGTCACATAACACCATACATCAGTTCAGGAAGGACAGATACCCAGGTCACAGGGCTTCGTGGTCTCAGGGGAGCACAAGGGGACAATCTTTCTCCAGGAAAGAGCTGCAATTAGTTTGCACCATAAGACACTCTACCATAGTTCCCATTTTACAAATGAAAAAAAAAAAAGATGCTGAGTCATTTTCCTGAGTCACACAGCTCCTATGTGGCAGCACAGAGGTTTGCCCAGGTCTGAGTGAATCCAGAGCTTATTGGGTCAGTCCACACAGTCAGTACAACCTAGCTACTCTCTGCCACTGTCCCCCTCTGTGACCTCTCAGATCCTGGGGCCGAGCTTCAAGGTGGTGTCAGCTCACTCCAGCATCGTGACTGTCTGTCCCACCTCTAGGCTGACAGAGCGCCCGGTGGCTCTTCCCTCCTGTGCCAGGATGGCCACAATCCCACCCACTCACCGAAGCCTAGGTCACCAGGCCTGTGGATGGGGATGTCTCACAAACAGGCCACGACCCAGCAAAGGGAGGTGACGTCCACATGGAAGGGCCTAGAGCTACGGCCTAGCCCAGCCCTCCCAAGGCCCAGGGAGTGCCACCCCGGCCCAGGCACATCCAGACATAAGGAAGATGGAAAGTGAAGATCCTGAGTCCAAACGCAGTTGCCAAACCCCTTGGAGCGTGTCCTTCCAGGGCCTTCCACGTTAGTTTTCTCTTCAGTTTTATTTTAATTCTGTTTGTTTTAATGATGTATTTTAAATACGCAAAGTCATGCCTGACGACAATCCCCACCTTTTGAATATTGATCCAACATAAACCAGCTTCCCAGTCCCACATATTTGCTTCAGCTCTTGACACTTAAGAAACAAAACCAGAGAAAAAGAGAGAGCGGGAAGGCGGGCGCTTCCTGGCACCCCTCCTTCATTCTGCTCTCCCCTTTCTCTTTCCAAAGGCAAACAGCGTCCCCAGGCTGGCGTTTCCGCCCGTTCCCGTTCCATTCTTTAACAATGTGCGTTTTACCACTTTGTGTAATTTTTGAATTTATATAAACATTATCATATTGATCGTCCCACATTGAAAATTGCTTCTTTTCCACCCTAAGCATTATTTTCTTCGGCTCTACCTGGACTCTTCATCGATCTTGGCTGCTGGGAGAAAGCAATCAATGGTGCACTGCCACTTGCTACCAGCACCTTCCCACAGACTCACCCTGTGCATCTTCTCCCAGCTCTGTGGTCAGTGATGTCACAGGATGGACAGGTGGAGAATTGACATCCCAGAAACTGGCAAATGAAGGCTTTCTCCCTGAACAGCGGGCTGTTGGACATTCAGCAGCACGCCAGGGGCTATGGCGGACTTAGAATTTCTCCACCCTGCTCCACCTACCTTGAAGGATATTTAGGTTGTTTCCAGACTTTCAGGATTTCACACAGCATGCAGTGGTGTCCTTTCACCTAGCTCCCCAACCCCAAAGGCAAGTCCCTGGGATCCGGAGTGGGTGCTACCCCTTACATATACCCAGAATATCTATCACTTGTGTAATGTGGAGTATGGTGCATACATGTGATGGGTCATGCCTACTAGTGGATATGTAAATTCAACTTCTAACTTTCTTTTCAAATTGAGAAACCACTTGTACTCCTACAGCATTCTCACTAAGACCTGGAGCAGATGCAAATTCATGTGAAGTTGATGATTGCTTCATTTGCAATTCCACATTGGTCAGGAGTCTTTCCAAAGCTGCCGCATGAATTTCCTCTTCTGTGAATTGCCTGTTCTTTCCCTTTGCCCATTTTCCCATTAGGTTGTTTGGCTCTCTTTCTCCTCCTCCTCTTCTTCTTACTCTTCTTCTTCCTATTCTTCCTCTTCCTCTTCTTCTTCTTCTTTTTAAATATTTTTTAGTTGTAGTTGTTCACAATACCTTTATTTTATTTATTTTTATGTGGCACTAAGGATCGAATCCAGGGCCTTGCACATGCTAGGCAAGCGCTCTGCCACTGAGCCACAACCCCAGCCCCTGCTTGGCTTTCTTCTTACTGGCTTCCTGGAGCTTTTTATGCAAAGGTACTCCCTGTTCTCATCTGCTTGTATTGATGAAAATATTCTCTTCTCATTTGTTGCTTTTTTCTTAATGTTATGTACAGGACTCTTGTCCTACAGAAGGCACTAATTTTTATGCAGTGAAATTTGTTAGTGTTGTCTTTTAAATGTTTTTCCTTTTGTTTGAGCAGTACTTCTCTCCCGCCTGAGTTATAAAGGTGGTCCTTCAGAATGACCTTCCTTTATATTAATACGTGAAGACCTATTAGTTAGCTTTTCATCACTGTGACAAAATACCTGAGAAAATCAACTGAAAAGAGGAAAGATTTACTTTAGGTTATGGTTTCAGAGATTTCAGTTCATGGTTGGCTGGCCCCATCACTGTGGGCTTGTACTGAGGCAGAACTTCAAGGCAGGGAGCATGTAGCAGGGAACAGTGTGTGTGTGTGTGTGTCAGTGTGTGTGTGTGTGTGTGTGTGTGTGTGTGTGGTGTGCACATGTGTGCAGGCACTCGCAGATGCGTGTTTGTGTGTGAGTGAGGGAGATAGAGAAGAAGGAACTGGGGACAAGATACAGTCCCCAAGGACCCACTCCCTTCAACTAGGCCCCACCTCCTTTGGTTTCCACCACCTCCCAGGGGTTCATTCAAATATAGATCATCCGTGGACTAATACACTGATTAGTTTCCAGCCCTCATGATCCAATTGCTTCCCAAAAGCCTTACCTCTGAACATTGCTGCATTGGGGTTCAAGCCTTCAACACAGGAGCCTTTGAAGGACATTCCGGGTCCCGACCCTAAGAACGTCTATTTAGAGATTTAGCCCATCTAGGGCTGCTGTGCGCCTGGGGTGAGGAGGGAGGGCATTGCATACTTTTTCATGTGAGCAACACAATATCCAAGTCATTCACTGTAGCCCATCCACTCCCACTGACTGGGAGTGCCACCTCTATACCAGCTTCGTATGTGTGTGTGGGGGCGTCATTTCTGGACTCTGTGTTCTGTTCCTTTGGTCTTTTGGTCCTGCTCACGTGACAGTACTACCCTGTCTCAGGACAGCTTTATAATAACTCCACATCAAACACATCAAATGGCACTGCCTTGGCTCTCCTTCAAAACTGCCTTGGCTATTCTTGGACTTTTACTCTTCTATATGAATTTCTAGTCTTTTGGGTTCCATTCCAAATCCTCTTGGGTGTTTTATTATAATTGCTATGAATTTACATTAGCCAGGAGAAAAGTGTGGTTCTTCCTAACACTGAATCATCTCATCCATGATGTGGTCCATCTCTCTACTTATTTGGGTCTTGTTTCACCTCTTTCAATTAAACTTTGTAATTTTCTCTATAACAATAGGAACCACATATAGAGAACTTGAGTGTGGCAGCCCCTGTTCTAAACACTTTATATCTAGCTCAACTGATCTTCCCAACTTCCCTGTGAGATACATATTAGTATTTCTCTTTTATAAATGGGGAAACTGAGGCATGGGGTGAGGGACTAATTCCTGCAGGCCAGGATGTGGAGGGTGGACAGCTGTGACCTGAGCTCTGGTGGTCTGGTTCAGGAGGCTCTGCTCTGCTCAGCTGAACCACTCCTGCACCACCTCCACAAGGGGCTCATGCCAACATTGCTAGACTTGGCTGCTGCAGTAAATGGGATTCGTGCCTTCTCACATGTTGGTGTGACTTCTCGATAGGAATGCTATTGATTTTCTGTGTTGCCTTGTGTCCAGCAATTTGTTCAACTGTACAGGCTTCTAATGGTACAAAATTAGATTCTCTTGGATTTTCCATGTAGATAATCATAACTGAAGACCCTTTTGACTTTTCTTTGCCATTCTGTCCCAGTGAGTTCCAAGACAAGGTGATATTGAACAGCAGTGGTGCTAGAGGGCTTTTTCATTGGACCCAGGGGCGCTCTACCAAGCTAGATCCCCAGACTTATTTATTTTATTCATTGAGACAGGTCTTGACTAAGTTGCTGAGGCTGGCCTTGAACTTGCAATCCTCTCTTCTCAGCCTCCTGGGTGTCTGGGATTACAGGGATGTGCCACCAGCCCAGCTAGAAGGCATCTCTGTGTTAGGTCTAGCAATGTTTTTTAAATTTCACCACAGAGAATGATGTTGGCATTCAGGGGTTGATTGATGTTCTTTCTCGGGCCAAGAATTCACTTCCTAGTTTTCTGAAAAAAATGAGTATTCACATTTTTCAAAAGTAGATGCTTTTTGTTTGGTGATTTCTTATTATACTATTGAAATGATCATGTGACATTTTGCCTTAATCTATTAATGGAGTGAGTCAGATTATCGGTTTTGTCTGTAACCATCCTTTCATCCCTAGGGTGGACGCTACATGGTCAAGATACAGATATATCCATGTTCATTTTGCTAATATATTTATTCGAGTTTTTGCCCCTATGTTTAGAATTTAGATTGTTTAGTAGTAGTAATTTTTTCTTGCAGTTTACTAGATGGCTTATGCTAACATCATAAAAAGAGTTGAAGAACTTTCTCTTTATGGTTCTATGGGATGGTTTACGTGTGATAGGGATAATAGTCCATACTATTTCCAAGTGGCTGTGCCATTTTACATGCCAGACGGCAGCGTACAAGAGGAATCCCTTCCTCCGTGTCTCCACCACAGTTGCGAGTGGCCAGCCTTTTTAACGTAGGCCATTCTAACAGGTATGTGGTGGCATCTCATTGTGGTTCTAATTGGCATCATCCCAGTGGCTAGTGACATTGCTTATCTTTTCATGCCTTATATGCCACCTGTATACGACTTTTGGTGACCTGTTCAGACATTCCGCCCACTTATTAATAGGGTTATTTGTTTTCTGATTATTGAGCTTAGAGAATTCTTTAATATATTCTTGATGCAATCTATTCATCAGATATGTGCTTTGCAGAGATTTCTCCCAGCCTAGGGCTTGTCTTTTCATTTTCTGAATGGTGTTTTGCATACAGGGGTATTATTAGTTTTTTTATGAGGCCTCAAGTTATCAATTGTTTCTTTTACAGATCCTGCTTTAAGAGTCATATCTGTGAAATCTTTGGCTAACTCCAGGTCACAAAGATTTTTATCCTGTTTTCTTCTACAGCAGGATTGGCAAACTATGGCTAGCCCAGCTGCCTGTTTTATCTCCAGGAGGTCACTGGAACACGGCCACCCCCATTCACTTCTGTACTGTCTAAGGTCACTCTCACAGTGTGATGTCAGAGTTGTGTACTTGCAACAGAAACACTGCAGCCCACAGGCCCAAAGTACTGATATCCGGACCCTGAAGACATCTGTCACCTTCTCCTGTAGACCTAGGTTTACATTTAGATCTACTGTCCACATGGAGTTGGGTTTGGAGATGGCGCAAGATATGTGTTGAAGTTGGCTGCTCTCCTTTGTGCCTTGTGTGAGCAGCTTTTGCCTGCAAGTCTATTTCTGGACTCTGTTCTCCATTGATCAGCTCATCTGTCTTGACACCTGTGCTGCCTGTATTGATGACCAAGGCTTGCTAATAAATTTTGGATTCAGATCCTGTTATCCTCCTTGTTCTTACTTGAGAGGGCTTTGGCTCTCCTAGGCCCTTCACTTTTCTATAGGAATTCTAGAATTGTCTCGTCAATTTCTTAACAGGCTTCTCAGATTTCATTCAGGTTGTTAAATTGTAGGTCGACTCCGGGTGACTGACATCTGGACAGTGTGGGTTCTCAGCCTGTTGGCATGGTATTTCTCCCTACCTGGTTAGTAAGTCTCTTTAAGTTCTGTCATCAATGTCTTGTAATTTTCAGGGTATAGGCTTTTCACATCTTGACTAGGACTTATTTCTCCATATTTCATATCATAAATGGTGCTGCTTCTTAAATTTTAATCTGTGGCTCAGTGGCAGAGCGCTTGCCTAGCATGTGTGAGGCACTGGGTTCGATCCTTAGCACCACATAAAAATAAAAATAAAAATAAATAAATAAATAAGGCACGCTGTTCATCTACAACTATAAAAATTTTTTAATTCTGATGGTTCTTGTATCCTGCAGCTTGACAAACTCACTATGAGTTCTGGCGTCTCTTTTGTAGATCCCACAGCGACCTGGTAATCATGCATCTGTGAGGTTTCGTTTCTTCGCCTCTGACATGAGCATCCTGAAGTCTCTTCCCTGCCACCTTCACTGCTGAGACTTCCAGGCCCAGGCTGAACAGAAGTGTGGAGTGGACGTCCCCGCCTGGCGCCTGGGCTTCACCGCCACATCTGTGTCCTTCTCACAGACACTCTGGGCAAGCTGAGATCTGATCAGGAGTAAGGCGGGTTCTGCCCCTGTGTTTCCTGGCCTGTTGAGACCACTGGGACAGTCTCCTTTTCTGGATCTGTGCGGCTGAGCTGCAGCCATTGGCTGCTCTCTCTGGCTGAAGAAGCGTGGGGCCTTCCCTCCTCCTCGGCTTTCTGGGAAATCCTGGTGACCGTGGTGCCCCACCTTCCTCCAGTGTTCGGTGGAGCCTCTGCAGAGCCCCCTGGCCTGGAGATTTCCTCCCGGGAGGTTTGAATCACACGCTCCTTCCCGTATGGTCGAGAAGAGGGTTCAGGATGGCTACTTCTTCTTCAATAATGTTTGCTTGTGTGTTTCAAGGAACTTATTGACTCCATCTGCTTTTTAATGTTAGTAAAACATGCATAATATTGTGTTAATTTTCAATACTGAGGATGGAACCCAGGGCCGTGTGCATGCTAGGCAAGTACTCTACACGGAGCTACATCCGCAGCCCTTTTTATTTTTCCAAACAGGGTCTCACTAAGGTACCCTCAAACTTGTGACACTCCTGTCTCAGCCTCCCAAGCGGCTGGGAATACAAGTGTGTATCAGAAAGCCTCGCAAATTTTCCTTTATTATTCTTTTAATAACTGCCGAATTTACAAGATGTCACTGCTTTTTTTTTTTTTTAGAACTACTCAGCAAAATAAAATTCCAGTTTATTATTGGACAACATTGTTTCACACATACATCAAACAGGTCAAAAATAAATAAATAAACAATAGCTACACAGACCAAAATAAAGAAAATGGAAAGTGACCTTTTTATTTTCGGCCTTTTTAGCCATCTCATACAAACCAACTATTTAAAGTACAGCTAAAATGCATATCCCAAAATGTTACTAGAATCCTCAGAGTAAGATTTTGTTGTTGATGTTGTTATTTTTTCTTTTTTTACAAGTTGATTTCTCTTTCTCCTTTGAGATGATGATGAACCTGGTCACACCATAAGTAAGGTCAGAGCAGCACTCAGAAGGCTGGTTGGTCATCTGAGATCGTTAAAAATGCCTGACCCTAGTAATATGTACAGAAATATAAAATGCACATAAAACAATGATTTGTCCTTTTTTAAAGTAATTTTAAGAAAAAAAGCAGAGCCTTGGAAGTTTGGTTCTTTTTTTCCCCCCTCCCCTGTTGAAAATTTGTTCCATTTTTATTGGTGACATTGTTTTTTGTTTGTTTGTTTTGGTACTGGGGATTGACCCCAGAGGCACTTAACCCCAAGCCACATCGCCAGTCCTTTTTAATTTTTTTGGAGAGAGGGTCTTGCTAAGTTTCTTAGGGCCTCACTAAGTTGCTGAGGCTGGCCTTGAGCCTGTGATCCTCCTGCCTCAGCCTCCTGAGTCGCTAGGATTACAGGCATGTGCCACCGCGATTGCTTGTGCTGTGGTTCTGGCTGCTGGTGGAGAGCACTTGTCATTGGCCCTGGCACAGCCCACAGTGGGTGGGGGCCTCTGAACTCCCAGTGACCACCTTTAGTTCAGTTGGGAAAAGCCCTGTGAAGGGCACGGCCACTTTCTCTCCTTTTTGGTCTGACTTTTCCTGTGCTGCTGTCTAATCATCCACGTGGGGCTCTGCTTCTTGGTGTCCTGCAGTCACCCCTTCAGCTGCCTCAGCCTCCGCTGCTGTCTCCGTCCTCCTCCCCCACCCTCTTCTCCTCCTTCCTCAGCCTCCCCCTTGGCCTCCTGCTCTGCATCTCCCTCTTTGTTAGGGTCTGTAAACAAGTCAAGATGGCGCCTGGCATTTTGCAGAGGGAGTGGTCTGTGAAGTGACGCCAGCGAGCCATTAAGTGTGGAGATTCCTGATTGGTTGACTCCTGTATCTAGTTTACGTTAATTAAGATAAGCTGTGTGGAATGTATATAGACCCCTCCGGTCCTACAATAAAGGGCTCCCACTCCTGCTGTATCAATGTACACAAGTTGCTCGTCACCCCCCGGTTATTTTGCTGCAGCCAGACTGCGGCACATAGTGGCCCGTTATGGGGAGTCCCAGGACACTCAGGGGTAAGTGACGAAAAAAAGCTGCCCGTCCATAGATTGGACGGGAGCAAATCTGCTCGTCCCTAGGCAGATAGGGCAAGAGGAAAAATGGCCATTTTGAAAAAATGGAGAAGATTGATACAGTATGTTTGTGTCTTGTTTTGTCTAAGTGTATTGTATTGTCTTTGTGACGAAAATATGGAAGGGGTGTTAAGTAAATTACTAAGGGAAGGAGGCACCCCGTGGAACCAAGAGCAGTTAGGGCATGTGTTGATGGAAGCCCAGGAACTCTAGTCAGAAAGAGGAAAGTTCAGAGGAGGAAGGATTATCAAGAAAGGAATTGCAAAAGGCTACTACTAAATGCTTTTTGTTCCTGGAGGGTGCGTGAATCGGCGCAGTGACTGCCACGTGCGCGAGGCGGTCATGGCGCAGCAAGGACTTTCCAAGCGGTGGCAGCCGGCTCTTCCCCACCCCCACCCGGGGAGCAGGACACCACTGTGAGAGCCCAAATCCAAACCTGACCTGGAGGCACAGTCTCGAAGGCTCTTGCTCCCTGTGCTCGGTGGCAGTTTGAGTCCGGAATACTCCCCGGACTCTCCCTGGGGCCATCTGGGGCTGCCTGGGACACTGCAGGCGGAAGATGGCCCGAGTCCCTGAAGTTTGATCATTTCCAATGTCAATAACTACAATGGTTCTCCCACACCTGGAAGCTAATGAGTAATGAGCACTATTAAAGCCTATTCATCTCAAAGCCCTAGAAAAGGAAGAGCAAAACAACAGCAAATGTAGCAGAAGGCAAGAAATAATTAAAATTAGATCGGAAATCAATGAAATTGAAACAAAAGAAACTATTGAAAAAATTAACAAAACTAAAAGTTGGCTCTTCAAAAAAATAAATAAGATTGACAGACCCTTAGCCATGCTAACAAAGAGAAGAAGAGAGAGAACTCAAATTACTAGCATACGGGATAAAAAAGGCAATATCACAACAGATGCTACAGAAGTACAGAAGACAATTAGAAATTATTTTGAAAACCTATATTCCAATAAAATAGAAGATAGTGAAGACATCGATAAATTTCTTAAGTCATATGATTTGCCCAGACTGAGTCAGGAGGATACACACAATTTGAACAGACCAATATCAATGGATGAAATAGAAGAAGCAATCAAAAGACTACCAACCAAGAAAAGCCCAGGACCGGATGGGTATACAGCGGAGTTTTACAAAACCTTTAAAGAAGAATTAATACCAATACTTTTCAAGTTATTTCAGGAAATAGAAAAAGAGGGAGCTCTTCCAAATTCATTCTATGAGGCCAACATCACCCTGATTCCGAAACCTGACAAAGACACTTCAAAGAAAGAAAATTACAGACCAATATCTCTAATGAACATAGATGCAAAAATCCTCAATAAAATTCTGACAAATCAGATACAAAAACACATCAAAAAATTGTGCACCATGATCAAGTAGGATTCATCCCTGGGATGCAAGGATGGTTCAATATACAGAAATCAATAAATGTTATTCACCACATCAATAGACTTAAAGATAAGAACCATATGATCATCTCGATAGACGCAGAAAAAGCATTCAACAAAGTACAGCATCCCTTTATGTTCAAAACATTAGAAAAACTAGGGATAGCAGGAACTTACCTCAACATCGTAAAAGCTATCTATGCTAAGCCTCAGGCTAGCATCATTCTGAATGGAGAAAAACTGAAGGCATTCCCTCTAAAATCTGGAACAAGACAGGGATGCCCTCTATCACCACTTCTATTCAATATAGTTCTCGAAACACTGGCCAGAGCAATTAGACGAAAGAAATTAAAGGCATAAAAATAGGAAAAGAAGAACTTAAATTATCACTATTCGTGGACAACATGATTCTATACCTAGAAGACCCAAAAGGGTCTACAAAAAAACTACTAGAACTAATAAATGAATTCAGCAAAGTGGCAGGATATAAAATCAACACACATAAATCAAAGGCATTTCTGTATATCAGCGACAAAACTTCTGAAACGGAAATGAGGAAAAACACTCAAATGTAAAAAACCTTGAGATAATGTACTAAATTGTTCAGAAGGTTGTTTTCTTAGCACTTGCTGGAATACTACAGATTTTCTTTAGCCATCAGTGCTGGAGTTCCTGCCTTCGTCCCAGTGCCGGTGAAGACGAAGGTGGAAGGATTTCCAGTGTTGCTGAGAACCGGACGAGACTTTGGATCAAGCTAGCTGCCTACAGAACTTACCTGGACTGTGATTTACCTGGACTGTGAGTTAATCTATTGAGACACTGCTTTACCTGGACTGAGACAACAAACTGTAATCTACAACAATTTGTAACTCAGTGTCTTTGCTAACGGTGTCATTGCTGGTATAATTTTTCCAAGGGCTTCTTGCATGGAGCCATCAATTGGCTTGGTATTGTGGCATTTTGTATCCTCCCCTTCTGCTTGTAGCAGATTATTTATGGTGTCTGTGTAAAAACCACTATGGTCGTTATTTAAATTAAACAAAAGGGGGAAATGTTTTTTCCTGTCCTACAAAAAAACGCTCCCACTCCTGCTGTATCAATGTACACAAGTTGTTCGTCACACCCCGGGTTATTTTGCAGAAGCCGGACTGTGGCACCTCTTCCCTTCTCCGCCTCCTCCACAGCCTCCTCCCTCTGCTTCAGGCCCTGGGGTGATCCAGAGCTGATGTCCGTGTCTGGCACAGTGGCCCCCAGGGACTGGATGCCATGAGGCGACAAGAGCTGGACCCACCCAGCGGAGAGGCTTTTTGGAGCCTCAGTGGGCTGCCCCTCCGTCTTCCCCCTCGGCCATTTGACCATTTCTTCCTCCTCCACCTGGTCAGTCTGGCCAGGGGTGTATGGATTTTATTAGCAGAAATCTCAGGTACTTCTTTATTAATAAATAACCTGGCTTTGGTTTCTCTATCACTTTTGTTTATATTTTGCTGTTTTCTGTTCTGTTCCGTGTTATTTCCTCCCCTTTGTGTCGTGGTGAGATGCGCAGGGTCCTCCCAAAGCTCGTGTGTGACAAGGCAAGGTTCAGAGGCCACGTGAGCAGATGATGAGAGCCTTGACCTGATCAGTGGGCCAACCCGCTGGTGCAGATTAAGTGGTGCTCAGAGGCGGGTGGGCGTGGCTGGAGGAGGCGGGTGGGCGTGGCTGGAGGAGGCGGGTGGGCGTGGCTGGAGGAGGCGGGTGGGCGTGGCTGGAGGAGGCGGGTGGGCGTGGCTGGAGGACGTTTGGTCCCAGGTGGGCGGAGCGCTCTCTGCTTCCCCATTGCCACCTCCTGAGCAGACTTTCTCCTCCCACTTTCTGCCTTGACTTTCCCACTCACCTTGAGCCCTCAGCAGAGGAGTCTCCGCTCTGTGGACTCAGACCTCTGGAACCGTGAGCTCTGAATAAACCTTTCCTCCTCTAATTGTTTTTGTCACATATTTTGGTCACAGCAGCAAAGAAGCTGACTAAAACATCATGTTACTTTGGGTTTCATTTGGGTTTTTTTCTAGTTTCTAAAGGTGGAACATGAGATTATTGACTTAAGAACTTTTCTTCCTTTCCAATATGCGAGTTCGGGGCTAAAAAGTCCCCTGTGGGGCTTGTGTTTGTGACACCTCACAGATTTTTATACATTGTGTTTTTATTTTCACTCAAGAGAAAGTACTTTCTATTTTTTTTTCCATTTCTTACTGTATACACAGGTTATACAGAAGTGTGTATCATGGTTTCTAGATATTTGGAGATTTTTTTCAAATCTGTTATTGAATTTCTAATTTAATTCCATTAAAACAGAGAACATATTTTTATGATTTCAATCCCTTCCCATTAACTAAGATTGGTTTTGCTCTGTTTGGGTAAATGTTCTATGCTGTGTATTTGAGTTTCTATTCTGCTGTTGTTGGACAGAGAAGCCTCATGTCTCTGTTTCCTTATACATTTTTGGTCTAATTCTTTTATAAGTTATGAAGAGAGGACTATTGAAATATCCAACTATAATTGTGTATTCATCTATTTCTCAGTTCTGTTGGTTTGAGCTTTTTGTATTCTTAAGATCTGTTATTAGGTGCATAAATGTTTAGATTGTTACATCCAATTTAAAAATTGTCCCTTTTATTACTATGAAATTACTCTTAATCCTGATAATATTTTTTACTGTATCTACTTTGAGATTAATGCAAGCCACAAAAATCTTCTTTTGATTAATATCAGCATAGTATATCTTTTTCATTATGATGCTTTAGCCTATTTATTTTTATATTTAAAATAGTTTTCCTGTGCCAGGTGCAGTGGCACACACCTGTAATCCCAGCAGCTCTGAAGGCTGAGGCAGGAGGATCTAGAGTTTAAAGGTAGCCTCAGCAACAACCAGGCACTAAGCAACTCAGTGAGACCCTGTCTCTAAATAAAATACAAAATAGGGCTGGGGATGTGGCTCAGTGGCCAAGTGCCCCTGAGTTCAATTGCCGCAGTCTGGCTGGGCACAAAATCACGAGCCACTCAAGCAGGAACAAACTTTATTTCCAAAACTCCCATGAATGCCATGCATGTGGCCTTCTCTCAGGACACACTCCCCCAACCGGAAATCCCTCCTCCCCAATTCCCTCCTATGGCACTTCCCCAACCAATGGGAACTCTCCAGGAGTCCAGAGCTCCAAAGTAGCAGGCCCAGGCGGACAGCAGGGGTCTAATCTCCAATTGAATGCACATCTTAACATAGTCATTATCATCTCAATGGCTGGCTGGCATCACCTTTCAACCAAAAATGCCATGCTTCATTCCCACTTGGCTATGGCTCTCAGCATTCAATCCCTGGTACTCCCTCAAAAAAACAAAAAGGTTGCATGTGGACAATATATATCTGGGTCCTGCCTTTTCATCCAATCTGACCATCTCTGTCTCTTAATTGAAGTATTTAGGTTTATATTTGCCATATTGATATTTGCTTTCCACTTGTTCCATTTTTTCTTTATCACCCTCTTTCCTTTTCCTGCCTTCTTTGGGATCATTTGAGCATGTTTGAATGATTCAGTTTTATCTACTTTGTGGCTTATAAGCTATAACTCTGTTTCAGTTCTTAGTGTTGCTTTAAGGTTTACAGTATATCTCTTTAACTTATCACAATCTATCTTCAAACGATGCCATGCTATTTTACATCAAGTTGATGAGACTTATACTTACTTACAACAGTATACTTCCGTTCTCCCCTCTCAGTCTTTTTGCTATCGTTATCATATATTTTGCTTTTATACGTGCCGTAAACCTCACACTATATAGTTATTATTTTTGTTTCAAGAGCCAATAATATTTTAGAGAGATTATACTAACAAGAGAAAATATTATAAATACATCTATGTGATTGTCATGGTGGATGCTCTTCATTCCCTCACATAAATGTATTTTCTCATCATTTCATTCTGTTTTTGAAGCACATCCTTTAACACTTCTTGTATGACAGTTCTGCCAGAGATAAGTTATTTCAGGTTTTGTATGTCTGAGAAGTCTTTATTTTGCTTTTATTCTTGAAAGACTTTTTCTGGATGTATATCCCAGGTTGACACTACATTTTTTAATTTAGTGCTTTAAAGATGTTGCTCTGGAGACAGACGTCATTACCCTAAGTACATGCATGAAAACACGAATGGTGTGACTCTAGTTTGTGTACAACCAGAGACGTGAAAATTGGTGCTCTATTTGTGCAATATGAATTGAACTGCATTCTGATGTCATATATAACAAATTAGAATAAATTTTTTAAAAACATGTTGCTCCATTGCCTTCTCACTTGCATTGTTTTCTGCAATAATCTGCTGTCATCCTCATCTGGGTTAACACGTTCCTCCCCACACCTCTTTTTTCTGGTTCTTCCCTTATTTTAAGATTTTTTTCTTTATTACTTATTTTGAGTAATTTAATTATGATGTGGGTTTCATTTATATTGTGCTGGGGTTTGTTGAGATTCTTGTATCCCCGAGTGTGTAGTTTTCATCAATTTAGAAATGTGCCAGCATCTAAGATGAAGACATACTGGATGGGATTAATAACACAGAAGACATTGAAAAAAAAGATTAGTTAGCTTGAAAACAACAATGGAAACGATCCAAAATGAAGCATAGAGATGAACAAGGCTTTTTAAAAGGAAGAAGAATTTGTATCTTCAGATATTTTTCTGTCCCTCCCCACTGCCCCCTTTCAGGAACCCCAATTCATGTGCATTAGACTTTTAAAGATTATCTCACAGCTCACTGAAGAGGCCTCTGTCTTTTTAAAACCCTCATTAATCTCTGTTTCTTTTTGGATGGTTCCTATATGGTTTTCAAGTTAACTAATCTTTCTTAATGTCCTCTGTGTTATTAATCCTGCCCAGTGTGTCTTCATCTCAGATGCTGCAGTTTTCATCTGGAGTAGTTTGATTTAGGTTTTTTCCCTCCAGTTCTGGATGGAACCCAGGACCTTGCACACACTAGGCAAGTACTCCCAGTCCCGAGCTGCACTCCCCGTCCTGTGATCATACCCTCCATGTCTGTTGAATAGTAAACCTTTCTTCTAGCTTTAAAAAAGCTGTGGAAAGTGTCCCTAATGACTCTTTTTGACGTCCTTGTTGGTAACTTAAGTGTCAATCGAGGGTCAGTCTCAGTTGACTGACTTTTCTCCTCGTAGTGAGTTGCATTTTCCTGCTTGTTTTCATGACTGGCCTTTTTTTTTTTTTTTTTAACTGGATGCCAGACCCTGTGACTCTCAAGTTCATGAGTGCTGAGCGTCCATATTCCTATAAATGCTTTTGGACCTTGTTCTGAAAGGTAGTCAACACACTTAGAAACAATTTGATCCTTTCAAGTCTTGCTCTGATGGTTGCAGATCTTAATCTAGGACCAGTTCCCCACCACCCCCACCACCCCCCCACCCCCGCCATGGAGACCAGACTTCCCTGAGCCGTCTCCCAATGTGCTGTTTCCAGTCAGGCTGATAGGAGCAGAAGCCTCTCCCAACTCCCCGTGGGCTTACACTCCATCCCCTCAGGTCCTTGTGGTCATTTCTTCTCTAGCCTGTGCTGATGAGCACTCAACCGAGTGCTCAGGCTGGACTCTGCTGCCTCCAGAGCCTTCCTTCTGTAGCTCTCCGCCTGCCCCCCTGGCCCCCCGGCTCTCGGACCCCTGGTCCCCCAACTCTTGGGCCCCTGGGTCTCCCTGGCTCTCGGTTCTGCCTGCCCAGTTCAGGGCTCCTCCATACTCAGGGGCAGCCTCTCCCTGCACCAGGGCTGGCAACTCCGGGAGCCCACCCGTTCCTGTTCCACCCTCAGCGGTTGCTGTCCTGGGGTCCTATTGCTTGAAAACAGCCATTTGGTGTTTTGTCCCATTTTTTGGTTGTCTCAGGAGGAGGTGAATCTGCTACCTTTATTCCACCTCTGCCTGAAGCTCAGCAGCTGTGTTTCAGGTTTTGCATTATCCCCTTCCACGGGGATCCCATGAGGGCCGGGCACCTCCTCTCCGCCCCCCCCCCACGGTAGGGACGGGGTTCCTGGCACAGCCCCCTCCAGCGGCCCTCCCCACAAATCCCCTGTGACCCAGCACCCCCCTTGCACATCCTGCCTGTTCAGGGGGTAGAGAACCCTCCCACTGGCTTCAGACGGTTCTTTGGAAGTCTCTCCGTCTGATCCCTCACCCCAGTGTGTGTGGCAGTTCTTCTGGAGTCTCACTGGGAATGAAGGAGGATGGCGCGCAGGCAGTCGGGCACATCGCCATTGTTCAAAGAATATATATTGTGCCTAATTTGGGGGTATTCTGCCAGCCCCCAAACATGTGAGGCAAGACTCGGGAGAACTGGGGTGCAGAGAAGCACCTCTTTGCAATGCCCAATAGTGTGGCAATCTCCAGGGATGCCTGGCTTAACCCATCTCTGTTTCAAACTTCATCCCCAAGTGGAAGGCATCCCTTTACCCCCCACCCCAACCCACCCTCCACCCCCCACACACACTGGATTTAAGCAAAACAAATGGGCACTGAGCTGATTCCTCCCCCAGGCCAGCCCTGGGGAAATTTGGAAAACAGGCAGTTAAGCATGATGGAGCGGCTTGGCCTGGGAGGGGAATGACCTCGGCTCCACGGTGCTCTCTGGTGATCAATAATTCACAGCACTTGCTGGCCCTGTGCAGCCTCCACACTTCCACTCCTCTGGCCAGGCAGCCCAGCCCTTTGGAGAGGCCCTGAGAGCCCGATGCCCATCCCCACTTCCCACCTGGGCCTGGCAACCTCGGGGAAAGGAGACGGCAAGCCCCTGGGGGGCAGGCTCCAGGGGCAGCCGTCCAGAGCCATGGTTCGTCTGTGGACTAGCATTCATCTGTTATCGGGCACTCTGCCTGGCCTGCACCCGGGAGACGGTGCCCGCCCTCTCCACCAGCATCTCTAGGCCTCCTCCATGATGCTTCCTCCGCGGAGCCTTCCTGGATCACTTCTGTGCTCAAGCCTAAGTTCCAACATTCACTAACTTAATGTTTAAAAGTGGTTGATCGCCGATTGAGTATCAAGGCTGCAGTGGACATTGCAGCACAAACCAATAAGCAGTACCTGTTCCTGCCCTCAATATCTCAAGGCAACAACCCCAAGGGACATGTGGAAGGGAACAGCTGGATGGGAAGAGGGCACAGAGCACACTGGCCCCGTCCCAAGAGCGAGACTTGCCTTCCCTGCACCCCAGCTCCACATCCCAGGGAGAGAGGAAGCGTCAGGTCACTAGGAAATGACACTTCTCAGGCCCAGGGGAATTGTGAGCCCCAGACAGAAGCCGGGGTTGAAGGGCCACTCACCCCGTGCACCTGTACCCTCCGATGCACTCTTCACTTCGCCTCTAAACCCCGCAGGCAGGGACTCGGGGTCTCACAGGTGAGAGAACTGAGGCCTAAAGGTTCAGTGACCTCGGCTTGGTCACACACAACCCGGCACCTGCTCCAGGGCGGGGCTCCCACACTGACCCTGGGCACTGCAGCCTGACGTCTCATGGCCTCCTCCCTTTTGCTCTTTCCCTGCAGCACTATGGCCGACCTGTGCCTTCCTCCCGGTTGGCCTGGAGGCCATAGGAGTTCATTTGGATTTGTCGGGTGGATTAGTGAATGGCCGGACGATCAGGGAAGCCAACAGGCACGCCCAGCGGCCAGACCCTCATGCTGCCCCTGCTGATCCCACAGAAGCCCCCAAAGGACGGTGCCCCAACCAGCAACCTGTCCAGCGACCTCTGCTGGGGAGAGATGGCAGAGCCCGCCTGGGTGTGGCTCCATGGGTCAAGCCTGGAGTTACAGGAGCCTGGGGGCCAGTTCAGGCATCCCTTGGGCCAGAGAGTCAGCCCAGTGGGACGACTGGAGCCCAGGGGGCCTTGAAGAGCCAGGGGCAGGACTGCTTCAAACAGGAGGCCAGGCCCAGCACCACACCCTGGTGTCTTCCTGCATCTGCCCGGAGGCCTTCACGGGCACACAGGGCCTCGGGCACGTGAGGTGTGGAGTGTGTGTGTCAGTGACCCGAGGTGACCCACGCCCAGCTTGCACTGAGAATTGCTGCCACTCCCCTGTCTTTCCAGGATCTGTTTTAGAATCTTCTGTTAGACTTCTTGGTGGACTAGATTTGCTGTTCCCTACAGCAGGGACCCAAGTGACACACCTTGGGATTGCATCCCAAATCAACATTCTGCAACAACTTGCTGGTCTCGGGCTCTGCTTTCAAGAAACCCAAACCAAGATGCACATGGAGAGGGCTCCTTGGGGTCTGGAGGACATCCTGCAAGGACACAGGTACAAGGGGCAGGCTGGCCTCTGATAAGAGGGAGGCCTGACCACAGGACCTGGGCCCCAGATGTGAAACTCTGACCTGTCCTGGTGACGTGTTCTCCATTGGTGAGGACCTCCCCTTCCTCTCCTCACTGCATTACAGCCAGGCTGGCTTCCCTGCTGTCACTCCAGCACAGCACACAGGCCCCAGCCTCAGGGCCTTTGCACCAACTCTGGGCCCCTGCCTTGCTCTGCCGTGGGTGCCCACAAGGCACAGTCCCTCACTTCCTTCAAGATGCTGCTCAGATATCACCTTCTGGGTGAGGCCAACCAGGTTCTCCTACTTACAGATGCAGCCACCCCCCATGCCAGCCCCCCATGCCAGCCCTGGTGCAGGCACTCCTGCCCCTGGTCATCTTTGCTTGGCTCCGCCTTTCCCTTTTCTCCCCCTGGCATTTACCTCTCGTTAACATCACAAGGTGCGATTTGCTTGTGCATAATCACCACTGCTTCCTGCCTGTCCCCCCACTCAGAAGGCCCCGCTTCACCGAAGGGCTTCCATCCACCCTGGGGCGTGGGAGGTGTGGGCCCTGGGTAGTGGTGACGGTGCTGTGAGGCTGGGCTCCTGTTTGGAAAGGACTGACAACCACCACCAGGATGCCCCTCCGTGCTCTCGGCTCTCGGTGTGCAGCCCACAGGGTCACGTTAGGAGCCTGACACACACTGCGCGGCCCACTGCAAGGTAAGAGGTGAGTCCCCGAAGGAGAAGCTCAGGCTCCGGATGGGGGGAAGGTCAGGCTCCGGGTGGGCACGCCCAGGAGGGCCGCGTGGAGGGCTGGGGACCTCACTTTGCTCTAATTGCTTCCGACAGTCCCAGGTCCTCTGGGCTGCGCTGAAACCCGCCCCAGCCCCCACCACAACTAATGGTTTTCTCTTTGGTCGGGAGCCACAGCTTTAAAATCACACCCGCCTCAGTGTACTCTGTTGCCTAGCAACGGCCATACGTCCACAGAACATGCTGGAAGGGGAAGGCAAAACCTCCCGGCTGTTAGATGCTTTGGCCTTTTAAATCCAAACACACTTTTTGCCCAATGCCTCAGCCATGCCCAGCATCAGCCTCCCTCCTTGTGGGGCCTGGGCAGGGTGTCTCTGAGCCTCTCACCAGGACGCTGGGTATTTCAGTCTGAGTCTTGTGCTGTCCCAGCACCCAGGGACAGGACCGGGCAGGCTGCTCTGCCATGGAGGGGCAGGACCCTTTAGTCCAGCCCGTGGGCCTGGGTGGACCCCACAGCAAGCCTGGTAATGCAGGGGACCTCCACCCCTCACCTCGGGTCCCCAGTAGCCCATCAGCAGTGTGGGTGTGAAGGACCTTCCTGATCCAGAAGCGTCCCCACGTTGACCCCACGTCCCATCGCCTGCCCATTCGCTCACCCCAGTTCCACAGCATTTCCCACATCCAGGCCCCGCACCTGCCTGCAGGCCCTGCCAAAGAGCTGGATGTAACCCAGCAAAAGCTAGACTGGTGCCCATTTGGGGGCCGCCAGGCGTGGTGCCAGGTGCCCGTGGAGGGAGCGCAACAAACCCAGTCCCTAACTGCAGGAGCTGGCAGCCCCGCGGGGTCAGCTCTCAGGGCACCAAGCACGCCCAGTAAGTGAGCAGGTGCTGGGAGGCAGCTAGCACTGGGCAGGGCGGCAGGAGGCCTGTCAGCCTCTTCCTGGGGAGAGACTGGGGCCAGGTCCGCAGTGCGGCTCTGACACCGAGCTGTACTGGCTGTTGCTGCCGGGGCTGGGGAGGGGAGCAGGAGAGCAAGGCCTGCAGAGCTGCTTGCTCCTGGCTGCCTGCGGACACCGTGGGGGCCAGACGGGAGCAGGAGGTCCCTGAGGGGCTGCTGCACGGGCCTGGGCACGCACTGGGGAGAGGAGGGGAGGCACTGAGGGTGCTCGGAGGCCTGGGCACAGGGACAGACGCTGCGGGATGAAGAGTGACTGGGGGACAAGAAGCTGGAGAGTGAGGCCCCCCCCCGGCCCTACCCTGGGAGAGGGCTCTAACCACCTGCTCAGCCTGCCCTGTGGACAGCCGTGATGGGGAGAGCAGCAAGCAGCCCCTGAGCACAGGCTGCGAGCCCACCGCGGCCTGCCCTCCCCACTCCTGGTCTGGCCCAGGGACAGTAGCTAGTGTCGTGGGGGAGCAAATGCCACAGCCGTCAGCCAGGAGGCTGGGGCCAGCAGCAGGCGGAGGGTGGAGGCTGTGCCTGGAGGGGCCTGGCACGTGGGGCCCGGGTTCCTGCAGGGCTCTGGCAGGCAGAAGGGAAGCGGAGTCGGGCAGGAGGGCTTCTCTACCTGGGAGACGGGGACAGGAGGTCAGGCCTTCCTCCCAGGCCACAAGGAAATCAGCTGGAAGCTTCAAGCCTCCTGGAAACGGTGCTGTCCAGGAGTGTCAGGGCCTGGGCTGCCCCCACGCTCTCCTCTGGGTGTATCAGCTCCCGGGGCGGCTGCAGCCAGTTGCCAGTGGACAGATGGTTTGAAGCCACAGGACTTTTCTCCTCACAGCTCTGGAGGCTGGAAGTCCAAAGAGTGTTAAGGGATAAAACCAAAGTGCCGGCAGGACTGGTGCCTTCCAGAGGCCCTGGGGGACAACCCCTTGCAGGCCTCTGCCCGGCTACTGGTGTCTGCCACTGCTTCTGGGGATCCCTTGGCTTGTAGACACACCGGCCCATCTCTGCCTCCCCCTCTCCATCTCGCCTCTCTCCTCTCTTATAAGGACACAGGAAGGGACATCAGGACAGCACCAGACAGCAAAGCCAGGATGCTCTCATCGGGACGTCTTTAATTTCACCTGCCGTGACCCTGATTTTCAAATAAGGTCCCATCCACAGTTCCCAGGGATTAGGTCTCGGACAAAATGGAAGGGAACAAAATTCCACCCACGATGTACAGAAAGAAAACCCCAGTCCTGGAGGGCGTGCATCGCGGCTGGAAGGAAGCGGCGGAGGAGCAAGGCCTCGCAGGCCACCCGGCTCCGAGGACCAGTCGTCTGGCTACTACTTGGGATGGGGCACGACTCGGGTTTGCAGGAAAGCCATTCCTTTTGCTTTCGGTGACATCTCACCATGACCAGCCCGCGTTGAGGAAAGATGGAGGTGCCTTTCAGGGGAAGCTCATGGCCCATCATGGCCCAGCGGCATCTCCTGGCGCCTTCTGTGTTTCCGCCCTGCGCAGAGCACAGGCAAGATGACAAGGGGCCGGGTGTGTTTGGGAATGCAGCAACAGGGGCCCAGCTGCTTATTTTTAGAAGAGGAATGCAGGGAAGAGGAGAGGGAGGAGCAGGTGCCCGAGGGCTGGTGAGGGCAGGCAGCAGCCTCCCGCGTAGGGAGACCCAGGGCAATTCCACAGCAGGGGCAGGGGCCGCTGGGACACTGCTGTCTCTTTGGGAAAAATAATGTGGGGTCTCTAACTCAGGCCCTGCACAAGAGTAAACTCTAGGTAGATTCAAGATTTATCTGTGAAAACTGTTGAAAGGCATTGAAGAAGGCTGTGGTTAGGACGCTGGGGACCCCCAACCAAGGCCAAAGGGCAGACCACCAAGAGGGGCCCCTTCCACCACGTTAAGGCCACCACGAACAGAGCAAAGACAAGCCGCACACACGGGGTGCACCTGCCCCCCAGCGTGGCCGAGTGAGAAAATGCACAAGGAACCCCTGGACGCCAGTGGGGGCCAAAGGACCCCACAGAGACGTCTGCAGAGACCAGGGACAGCGCTTCCTAGAAGAGTCCACAAGAAACACCAGAAACACGGGGAGCGGGCATGAAAGTCACAGGAGGGAGCGTAGCATCGTTAGACTGGCGAGGTCCAAAGCCCAGGGAGTGTGGCGAGCGGGCGAGGCGGGGGCTGCGCTCACTTGTGCCGCAGCAAAGGCATTCCAAGTCCACGTGACAGCTGCAGCACAGGGGCCGCCCACACCAGCCCAGAGCCCTCGTCTAGAGACACATACAGCAATGGCCACAGCACATGGCCGCAGAGTGAAGCAGCCCCCAAAGCCCACCACAGGATGGGGGTCCCTCCCGAGCACTCCAGGGGTGGCACGCGGGTGTCACGTGAGCACGTGGCTGCTGCAGGCAGTGACATGCAGTGCTGAGCCAAAACCCGGTCCGTAAAGGACAAACAGAGCACAGAAAGGCCAAGGCCACAGGGGCTGGACAGTGGAGGGCTGAGCTCTGTCTCTGGGACTCAGCTTAGAGCCAGGAAGGACGCCTACTGTGGCATAGTGGCCCATTTTGTGGGGACAAGTGCAGAACTTACAGGAGGAGCACAGACTCAGATGCCCTTGGTTTAGTGGCCCACACAGAGCCTCTGATGCATCACAAAATCAAAACTGTGCAGAGCCCAGGGTCAGGCAGCAGGCCCCCGTGCAGAGCCATCGGAGCACACGGTTCATTCCTGGGGGCAGCAAACAGCCCTTGGGCCCAGGGGGCTCCCCAGCTCTGCTAGAGTCTTCCCCGGGTCACAGGGGACTCCAACAGTCACCAACACGGAAAGGGACTCTTCTCTGAGCCTTCCCTTGGTCTCTCTTGGCCCCTCTCTCCAGCCCAGGAGGAGCCACACCATGTCTCTTAACGGGGCTGGAATTGAAGCAGGGGCCCCTATATTTAAATCCCTGTTCACGTGGGTGACAGAGAAAGCGAGTGGACGGTGCCTCAGCCTCCATCGTCCTCGCTCTGGAATTTGTCTAACTCCACGTGTCAGGACAAACTGAACCATGCAGAGTGGCCGGGCAGTAGGGGCAGTGGGAAGCAGGGCGGGTGGCCGACAGGTGGGGAGCTCAGTGAAGAAGAAGGGGGTGACTCGGTGGGGGGTCGACCTTGCCTGGGGCCAGAGATGTGAGCTGAGAGACCCGAGCGCAGCATGGAGGAGCCTGCACTGGTCACCCCCAGGCTCCTCCCTAGCCTGGGCCTCCCCAGCCCAGAGCCGCGACTCCTTCATTCTTTCAGCCGTGCTCAGCTCCTGTGTTAAGTGGCTGCACAGAGGACTCACTCACCCATAGCCAGGTTCTCCGAAGGGCCCAGCTCAAGGTGTGCCAAAGAACAGCAAAGGGGAAGTGCACTCACAATGATCCAGAGTGGCCCCTCATGGGGCCTCATCCTTCCCTCTGCTCTGGCTCCGCCGGTTTTCCCACAGTTCCTCCAACATGCTGAACACTGTGCCATCTCAGGGCCTTTGCACGTGCTGTTGCCTCTGCCTGGAAAGCTTCTCCCCAGAGCCCTAGTCAGGGCTCCCCAGAGGCAAAACCAATAGAATACAGATAGACACATGGGAAGGGATCCATGAGAATTGGTCCTGTTGCCAAAGAGGCCAGAAAGTCCCCTTGCAGGCCACCTGCTAGCTAGGGACCCAGGGATGCCCATAGCGTAACTCAGTTCAAGTCAAAGGCCCTGGAACCAGGGAAGCACATGGTGTGACTGTCACTCCAGGTCAGAGGCCTGAGAACCAGGCGGCGGGGTGCTGGCGTGAGTCCTGGAGTCCACAGCCAGGAGCTGAGTCCTTCCTGTCTGAGGCAGGGGAGAGAGTGGTCCTGGCTCCCAGAGGCAGGGGACACATCCCTTCTGTTTTCCTTCTCTCCAGGCCCCACACAGTGGGGGCAGATCTTCCCCGTGGTCCATGAAGACACGTGGGACACAAGTTCTTGGGTAGGCAGATTAGTATTGTCAAACGGCCATAATACCAAAGTGCAACCAGATTCAATGCAGTTCCTATTAAAATTCCAATGACATTCTTCATAGAAAGAGAAAAAGCAGTCACGAAATTTATTTGGAAAAATAAGGGGCCCAGAATAGTCAAAGCAATTCTCGGTGAGAAAAGTGAAGCAGGAGGCATCACAATCCCAGACCTTAAATTATACTACAGAGCTAATAAAATAGAATAAAAATCATACTACAGAGCCAAGGTAACAAAACAGCATGGATCGGCACAAAACAGGCATGAACAAAATAGAAGGCACAGAGACACACACCCATGAACACAGTCATCTCCTACAAGGCAAAAGTGCCATAAACATACAATGCAGAAAAGACAGCCTCTTCAACAAATGGTGCTGGGAAAACTGGGAATCTGCACGGAGGAGAATGAAATTAGACCCCTATCTCTCACATGCACAAAACTCAACTCAAGGATCTAGGTGGATCAAGGGCCCAGGCTGTAGACCAGAGACCCTGCACCTCTCCATCATGTTGGCTTAGGAATCGAATTCCTCAACAAGATTCCTAAAACACAATAAGTAAGATAAAGAATCAATAAATGGGGTGGTAACAAGCTAAAAATGTTCTTCACTGCAAAAGAAACAACCAAGAACATAAAGAAAGAGCCTACAAAATGGGAGAAAATCTTTGCCACCTGTACCTCAGATAAAGCATTAATCTCCAGAATATAATAGAGAACTCAAAAACCTTAACACCAAAATACAACACAATCAATAAATGGGCAAAGAAACTAAACAGACACTTCACAGAAGAAGAAATACAGTCAGTCAACAAACACATGAAAAAATGTTCAACATCACCAGCAAATAGAGAAATTCAAATTAAAACTACACTGAGATTTCTTCTCACTCCAGTCAGAATGGCAATTGTCAAGAATACCAGTGACAATAAATGTTGGCGAGGCTGTGGGGAAAAAGGTGCACTCATACCTTGCTGGTGGGACTGCAAATTGGTGCAACCACTCTGGAGAGCTGTATGGAGATTCCTCAGAAAACTTGGAACGTAACCTCCATTTGATCCCGTTATCCCATTTTTTGGCATGTATCCAAAGGACTTAAAATCAGCATACTATAGTGACACAGCCTCATCAATGTTTATAGCAGCTCAGCTCACAATGGAATACCACTCAGCCCTAAAGAAGAATAGAATTATGGCATTTGCTAGTAAATGGATGGAACTGGAGACTATCATGCTAAGTGAAATAAGCCAATCCCCAAAACTGCAGACCGAATATTCTCTCTGATCTGCGGATGCTGACTCTCAATAGGCGTGGAGATTCACCAGGTTGAACAAGGGGGGCGGGGGGGGGAGAGGGGGTGAGGGGGTGGGAATGGGAAAGACCGTAGAATGAGTCGGACGTGACTTTCTATGCTCACATATGAACACACGACCGGTGTGGCTCCACACCATGGACAACCACAAGAAAGGGAAGTCATACTTCTTGTGTGCATGATGTGTCACGAGTAACTAAAGAGAACAAATCAAAAACAAAGATCCACGGCACAGTCTCCCTCAGAGAGCTCACAGATGTACTCAGAACAGGGCTTCTCTGCCTCCCCACCACTGTGTCCTGGCTTGGGGCCGTCCCCAGACACACAGGGTCCTTGGTGAACAAAAGCTGCCGTGACAGGAGATATTCTGGATTTCCTCAGCAGGAGAACGAAGGTGAGAAGACGGATGCCACTTGAGCCCCTCTGAGCTCACCCATCTGGGCCAGCAGGACCCCCATCACCTGGAGAGGACCCCGCACTGTGGGACCCCAACCGGAACCCAGAGCATCTCCCCAGGGCCTCTGTGTCAGGACCGTGTGCGACCGTGAAGGAAGGGGCCTTCATTCAAACCGCCCTGGGGGAGTCTGGCACCCGCCCCCACCCGACAGATAGCCCCAGGGCCTGTGTGGCACGCTCCCCAGGCGCCCGGGGCGAACCGTCCAGACACCAAGGCAAACTGCACTAATTGGAGAGGTCACTGAAGTCCTGCAGGCCCTAGGGCACTGGGTGCTAATGGGGACACCAGCTGATGGGCAGAATGGCGGCGTCAGCAATGGGGCCTGGAAGCCAGCACATGGGCACAGGTCCTGCTGGACTGGCCAGGGTCAGGGGCCCTCAGCAGGCAGGAGGCAGCACCCTGCGTCAACCCCAGGTGTGACACATCGGAGCGATGGCCACCGTGACCAAGGCCTTCTTAAGCCAGGATAATTAACGATCAATTACTCAGCGATCTGGGATGCTGATGACTGAAAGCCCAAACCCTGCATTTCCCTGCCCTGGGCCCAGGGTGTGGGTTCTGCCCGCCTCCTGTCTAACCCAGCTGCAGCCATGGAGCAGAACTGGCTGGTCCTGGGATCAGAGGAAGCAATTCCCAAGGGGCCCTGGAGCTGCAGGACATACCCTGCGCCCTGACAAGCCTCCTTCACATCAGGGAGGGGCCGATTCTGGGAACACCAACCTGGTGACGCAGGAACGGGGCTGGAATCTGGCCCTCCCCAGCAAATGCTCACAAAGACCCTCCTGGGGGTTGCCAGGCCCCGTCCTCAGGGTCAGCTGGGTACCGGGGGGCTCCTGGCCCCGCCCCAGGGACCACCACCCAGAGCACTTGGGGCTGATGTCCAGGAGCACCACTAAGCCCGTGGCACTCATGGTCCTTCGGTAGGTCTCTGGCGCTGCGCTAGCCTCCAGAGAGCAGCGAAGGCGGAAGAGGACGTGAGGAAGGCCCCACCGTTGCCCATTTACAGAGGAGGAAGCTGAGGCCAGGGTGCCCCGGGGAGCAGCAGAGTCCCTAGGTGTCCCCAGCTGCTCCCTGGGGGTCTGGGGTCCTTGGTCCCAGAGTTCCAGATGGCAAACCTGGCCCAGGGCTTGCCACTGAGCCATGACATGACCCCTGTGGCTCCCCAGGAGAAGGACTGGAGTCTGTGCCTTTCTGACCCCTGAGCTCAGGCTCATCCCAGGGCTGGCACACAGTAGGGCTCAGGAATCGTCTGATGGATGGAGAGACGAAGAATCAGGAATGAGGCCTGGAAAAGAGAGGACTGGGAACCACGTGTCTGGCCAGCGCCGGGGACCCGCCAGCCAAGCGCAAGCCTGAGCCCGAGCCTCGAAGCCACACAGGCTTTCTGATGACAGGAGAGAGGGGGGTACGGATTTCCCTCCTGAGCTGTGACGCACAGTGGGGCTGCACAGAGGGACGACAGAGCTGGCCGTGAGGGACACAGCTGGCAGCGGGCCTGGCCGGGAGAGCCCCTCTTCCTACTGCTCCCTCCTCCCTCCCATCCTTCCATCCCATAATATCTATGGACTCTGCCAGACCCTGCGCTGGGCCCTGGAGTGTCTTCTAGTGGAGGAGAGAGACAATAAACAACAGGTAAAGAAATGAGCCTTCCCAGACCCTAAGGACTTGGCAGGTCGGCAACAGTGACGTCCTCTCACACATGGACGCTGCTCCACACGACTCCACACCTCCCGTCACTTGGGCCAGAAAGACCTTGGAGTCGTCCTGGTCACCTCTTTTCTTCTCAAGACCTCTGTCTAATTGGTCAGCAAATCCCACCAGCTGTACCTTCAGCCGTACCCCAGGTCTGGCCACTCTTGTCCCCTCGCTGGTCTCTTGGGTCACTATCACCCTGGCTGTGTGTCCAGGACCCTCACAGGCTCCTGCTTCTCAACCCTACCTGGCTGCTGTCTGTTCTCAACACACAGCCGAGTGACCACCATTAAACTGATATCAAACCTTCCTGGCCTCCCATCCTGCCTGGACACTGCCCAAGGTCCTCAAGGGGACCATGCACACCATCATTGCCCAGTCTGCCCAGCACTTCCCAGACCTCGTGGCCCCTCCCTCACCAACTCAGTCCACCTGGCAGCAGCCTGGGGTCCGCAGTACCCTCCTCCTCACTCAGCAGCTCCAAATCTTGGCCCAGACTTTCCTTCTAGCAAAGTGTCCCCAACCTGCCAATTTTAAGTAAATGCCCACCCCGCCACCCCTCCCCACTGCCCCTCTGTTTCTCTCCATAGTACTACGCACAGCCTGCGCACCCTAGGGCCCACCCATGGGCCAGGTCTGTCGTCACACCTGTCTTACTCACTACTGTGTCCCCATGCCAGAGTGGCCCATGCCAGCTTGTTCCTCCTCAGCATCGCGCTGAGAGCCACCCAGACTCAAGAGGAGGGGACAGACCAGGCCTCCTGGTGAAGAAGTGGCAGCCCCAGCATCAGAGGGCCTGTAGGACAGGAGGGATGGTTTGGGGGTCATTCATTTCAAGCCTCTGGGCTCCGGCACCTCCCCGCCCACTCCTGCCCCCCATTCATTCTCTATGCAGCACCCAGAGAATCGTGCCACCCACTGAAAACCCTCCCATCTCATAGGGTAACCCCCACTCACACACACCCCTGGCCCAACCCACCCCCACCCCACCTCAACCACCTCTCTGGCCTGCTCAGCACCCGAGACTCGACAGCCTTCTCTTCCTGGAACAAGACTGCCGGCTTCAGCACCTGGACCCTCTCCCTGGGACTCAGCCCCAGATCTGCCCCTTCTTGTTTTCCGGTCCCAGTTCCAAGCCCACCTCCCCCGTATTCCCTGAACATCCAGTCACAAGTAGCCCTGCCTGTGACCCTCTGTCCCTTCGCCCTGTTGACATTTCTTCTGTCTGAAGTTGTTCTTGTTACGTTTGTCCTGTCACTGTCTATCCCTGCCCCAACCCCTCATGCGCATGCTTGATTGCTTGTGATGTGCACACACATACACACACGCACACGCATGGATGTCGACTTCCTGCCTGTCTTGCTGGCCTTGAAACCCCCAGTCCCTAGAATGGCACTGATATGTTGGAGGCCCCTCTGAAAATGTCTACTGAGTGCCTGAGTGAAGGAGCCCAAGCATTCCATCTGATCTCCAGGTCGGACACTAGCTAGCTGTATCTTTGAGAAAGTCCATGAATTTGTCCTAGTCTAAATTTCCTCATCTATAAAATGGAAGTAGTGATCATGGTGCCTATTGCATTGGGTATATGGGAGGGTCACATCAGAAGAACATGCTACATGCTTAGAATGGTGCCAGGTGTGGAGTAAGTGCCCAACAGATGTTAGTTCTAGTGATGATGGTGTTAGGATGATGGTGGTGATGGTGGTTTTGAGAATGATGATGATGGTAAGGGTGTTGATGGTAGTGATGGTAGTGGTGTGGCAGTGGTGGTGGTGGTGGCAGTGGCAGTAGAGGTGGTGAAGGTGATAATTGTGGTGGTGGTGGTGGTGATGGTGATGGTGATGCTGCTGCTACTGATTGTGATGGTGTTGGTAATGGTGGTGGTAATGGTGGTGGTGGTGATGGTGATTGGGATGATGGTGATGATATAGGTGGAAATGATGTGAGGGTATGATGTTGATGGTAGTGATGGTTGTGGTAGTGGTATTGGTGATGGTGGTGGTTGGGGTGGTGGTTGGGGTGGTGATGGTGATAATGAAAGAGGTGGTGATGATGGTAGTGGGGGTGATGGTGGTGGTGGTGAAGGTGGTGGTTAGGTGATGATGGTGGTGGGGGGGTGATGGTGGTGATATTGATAGAAATGATGTGAGGGTGTTGATCATAGTGATGGTGGTGGTGGTGATGATGGTGGTGGTGGTGGTGATGGTGGTGGTTAGGGTGATGATGGTGGTGGGGGGGGTGATGGTGGTGATGGTGGTGGTTAGGATGATGGTGGGGGGTGATGGTGGTGATATTGATGGACATGATGTGAGGGTTCTGATGGTAGTGATGGTGGTGGTGGTGATGGTAATGGTGGTCGTGGTGTTGGTGGTGGTTAGGGTGATGATGGTAGTGGTGGGGGTGATGGTGGTGATATTGATGGAAATTATGTGAGGGTGTTGATGGTAATGATGGTGGTGGTGATGGTGGTGGTGGTGATGGTGATGGTGGTGGTGGTGGTGGTGGTGGTGGTGATGATGGTGGTTAGGGTGATGGTGGGGGGGTGATGATGGTGATATTGATGGACATGATGTGAGGGTGCTGATGGTAGTGATGGTGGTGGTGGTGATGGTAATGGTGGTGGTGGTGATGGTGGTGGTTAGGGTGATGATGGTGGTGGTGGGGGGTGATGGTGGTGATATTGATGGACATGATGTGAGGGTGCTGATGGTAGTGATGGTGGTGGTGGTGATGGTGGTGGTTAGGGTGATGATGGTGGTGGTGGTGATGGTGGTGGTTAGGGTGATGATGGTGGTGGTGGGGAGTGATGATGGTGATATTGATGGACATGATGTGAGGGTGCTGATGGTAGTGATGGTGATGGTGGTGATGGTAATGGTGGTGGTGGTGATGGTGGTGGTTAGGGTGATGATGGTGGTGGTGGGGGGTGATGGTGGTGATATTGATGGACATGATGTGAGGGTGCTGATGGTAGTGATGGTGATGGTGGTGATGGTAATGGTGGTGGTGGTGATGGTGGTGGTTAGGGTGATGCTGGTGGTGGTAGTGATGGTGGTGGTTAGGATGATGGTGGGGGGGTGATAATGGTGATATTGATGGCCATGATGTGAGGGTGCTGATGGTAGTGATGGTGATGGTGGTGATGGTAATGGTGGTGGTGGTGATGGTGGTGGTTAGGGTGATGATGGTGGTGGTAGTGACGGTGGTGGTTAGGGTGATGATGGTGGTGGTGGGGGTGATGGTGGTGGTTAGGGTAATGATGGTGGTGGTGGGGGTGATGGTAATGGTGGTGGTGGTGATGGTGGTGGTTAGGGTTATGATGGTAATGGTGGTGGTGATGGTGGTGGTTAGGGTGATGATGGTGGTGGTGGTGATGGTGGTGGTTAGGGTAATGATGGTGGTGGTGGGGGTGATGGTGGTGGTGGTGGTGGTTAGGGTGATGATGGTGGTGGTGGGGGTGATGGTGGTGATATTGATGGACATGATGTGAGGGGTGCTGATGGTAGTGATGGTGGTGGTGGTGATGGTGATAACTGATGAGGAAAAAAGAGTTGGGAAGAGGCCTCTCCTGGGCCAGGGGTTCTACACAATGTTACAGGGTTTACAAGAGTGCCAGGGCTTGTGCCTGACTAATGATAGGTGCCTGGTTGCTATGGGTTTCATCTCAGCTCAGTTCTGCAAATGGGCCATCTTATGATTAAGCCAGGGAGCTCAGATCCAATAAGACCTCACATTGAAATGCTGATTTAATAGTATCAGCTGGTCCCCAAATCAGGGTTATAGAAAAGAGTCCACTGCCCTTCATTGCATCTCAGGGAAATTTAACAATGTGATTGACTTTGCTCTTAGTGTGAGGGTTTTAAAGAGACCCATTGCAGCTAGGATAATTTGATTACATCTTCGAGCTAGAAAACCTCCCAACACCTGACTCATTCATCCGCCTGCTCATCCTTCACAGATGCCTAACGAGCGTCTCCGCAATGCACATGTCCAATCTTGTGACCTGCGATATTTTAGCGAACAAATTTTGGTCCTGGAAGCTTTGGCGGTCAGAGAACCAACAGGCCCTGGGGCACCATGGAGCCTGTCCAAGGAACGGCCCAGGCAGGATGATGCTGAGGAGGCGAGGCCTTGGGCTGAGGCTTGGAGGAGTGCATGTTGGGGAGCCCAAGGAGGGTCTCCCTGGGATGGGAAGGGGGCACTGAGCAAAGAAGGCCTTCCTGGGAGATGCCAGGCACGGCTGAAAGGGAGGGCGTGGCCAGCCAGCCCAGCAGACAGCCAGGCCAGCAGACCCACCCTATTCATGCAGCTCCTCCCTGACCAGCCAGAGGAGTCCAAGAGTGGAGTGAGCATGAGCAGGCTGAGCTGGGGGTGGACAAGGCAGGTGGCCAGGAGCAGCAACTGTCTCCTGTGGGATGCAGACTCTCAGACTTAGGGAACAGGTGTGCACAGGCCACTCCTGGGGAGGGGCAGGAGGGCTCCCAGCAGGCAAGGAAGGAGGTATCCTCAGGCCGGCTCTTCCCCCCTTGTTCTGCACAGGTTCCAGCTGCGGAGCACCCCCACTCCCTGAACACCACCCACTCTCCCCGAATGAATCACCTCCGGTTCAGAACAAGCTAGGAAAATATTTTGCAAATCCCTGGTGACAATAAATTAAATCAACGCTAATTTAGAGGCATGCTAAAAATATTCAAATACAGATGGGGTGTATAAATTGGGCCTCTTATATTTAGGAAGCTGAAGAATACAAAAAGCAGAGCCATGTTAATGAGCCCCAAATTCATTTCATGTAAGGAAAAAAAATCACTTACCTCCCTTTGACACTTTTTTGTCTTTTTCAGAACGTACAAAACCTAGTACCATTGAGTTATTCTTTAGCTATTTATCTAAGAAGCAGGTGAAACTATTGTGCAATTTATCTTTTCAATTCTGTGAACCTCTGATAGTAGGAGATACGTGGTGTCATTTACTGAATGAACCATGGGAGGGTTTGTTATTCTATGAGGTTCAATTCAGGAAGTGACCGGGCAGGGTCAGGGGCTGCCCAGAGGTCACACCAGCTGTGGTTGAACCCGTGCAGCTCTCTAGGTGATGTTGTGGACACTTCCACAGAAGAGGTGTGAGACCTCACCTGGTTGGCACAGACCTCAGCAGAAGTGAGCTACTGGGCGAGCGTGTAGCCCACCACGGGCTGACCCCACCCTTGAACTTCACAGCACTGCACCTGTCCACCACGTACCCAGAGGTGGACGGCATGAGTGAGGTCTGACTTGAAAGGGAGGTTGTTTAGACCGTCTGGCCCATCATGTTGGGGAAGGCCCCGTACCTGGGTTCCAGAACTTGATGGAGGAATGTGGGACCAAGTGCACACAGGACAAGCCGAGTCAGCCTGGCGATGCTTGGGATGTATATTCAGGCGGCCAGAAGGAAATTCCATGGACTGGGCTCAAAACTGGAAGGTATTGTCTTGCAGTCCCAGAGCCAGGGAAGCTGAGTCAAGGTGCTGGTGGGGCTGTCCCCGCCCTGAAGGTGCAAGGGAAGGATCTGCCCCAGGCCCCTCTCTGCCCGTGGTGTTCCCCCCAACCCCGCCTCTGCCTTCACCCTCGCGGCTTCCCCTTGTGTATCTGTGTCTTACAAGGACACCTGTCCTGTGGGACCAGGGCCAGCTCTGATCTAGTGTGACCTCATCTTAAATTGGTCACATCTACAAAGATCCTACTTCCAGATTAGGTCACAGTCAGAAGTATCAGGGTGAGGCCCCAAAGTCTCTTACGGGAGGACACAATTCAGCCAACGAGAGGTGCTAGTACAGATGGGGCTGGTCAGGGACATCTCTTGGGAAGTGACAATGCTAAAGGAAGTCCTATTCTTACCAGTAAACCGGAGGCTCAGGGCAGAGAGGGTGGGGGAGCAAGAACCTCTCTCATAGGAAAACTGAGTGTAGAGTCCAGAACCTTCTCAGTAGAGCTGGAAGACCATCGAGGCCACTGGCAGTGACATGATCCAGTGCCAACAGTCCCTGGGCCAAGGTTAGGAGGGGTGTCGCGGGGCTCTGAGTGAGAGCTGAGTGGGCTCGCATCTCGGCTCGGCTGCTAAGGTGACCCTGAAGAGCGTCGTCTCTTCTCTGCATACGTGAGAACCTCAGCAGCACGCGAGCCAAAGCGCCGTCCTGTGGACTGAACGAGTGAACGCTGCTGGAGAGCTTCCGGGGGCCGCAGGGACTCAACACAAGTTCCAACCAGCATCAGATGCTTTAGCCCAGTGCCTGCATCAGTAAGCACCCAATAAACATTCACTCAGCAAACATCTATTGAGCTCCACCTGTGTACCAGCAGTTAGGCATTTGTATCCCTCTCTGGGGCTGCCGCGATGAAGCTCTAACACAAAGCTCCAGGGTCTGGAAGTCAGAAATGAAGGGGTCCACAGGGCCAGGCTCCCCCTAAAACCTTGCCTCCCCCTCCTTTCTGGTGTTTTTGGCCCATCCCTGGTGCTGGTTGGCTTAGACCTACAGTCCTGGCCTCTACGTCCGTCTTCATGTGCCTTTCTCCCTGTGTGTCCGTCTTTCTTCCCACGAGGAGACTAGTCCTGTTGGGGTCAGGGCTCACCCTGACGACCTCACCTTAACTGCTGACATCTCTGTGTGAGTCAGTTTTCTATTACCGTGACAAAATACTGGGAAAAACAACTTGGAGGAAAAAAAAATTATTTTGGCTTTGGTTTCAAAGCTCTCAGGCCACGGTTGGCTGGCTCCATGGGAGAAACATTGTGGCAGAAGGGTGGCAGAGGAGAGAGGCCCAGGCATGGTGGCCAGGAAACAGAGAACATGCTTGAAAGGGCTGGGCCGAGATGTGCCCTTCCAGGGCAGACCCCCAAGGCTGTGCGTCCTCCAGCCAGGCCCCACCGGCCACACTCTCCAGCAGCTGGCAATAATGCCATCAGAAAACAAATCCATCCGTGAATTAACCAATCCACAGCGTAGGTCACAGCCCACATAACCCAAAAGCCCCCCTCTGAACACTGGGGCCACGTCTGCAATGCAAGAGCCTTTGGGGAACATTTCAGACCCCAAGCCATAAGGACTTGCAATGACCTTGTTTTGAAACAAGTTCACATTTGGGGACTGGCGGTTAGAACTTCCACCTATATCGTGGGAGGAGCGCCATTCAACTCATTATCAGGATCAGTGACATGTTTTGCTGACAGGTGTCCTCAGCACCCACCTAGCATGCTCCGGCTGGCCATCATCCCCAATACATGCCCAGAACCTGCCCCCAAGGCTCCAGGACCATCCTGAGAGCTTCTTGGCTCTGCAATCTGCAAAGAGGACAACCAGGACTTCTTCTGCAGGAAGTGGAACTGCACAGCAAATCCCGTCCATCACCTCTCCTAACCCTAGTGCCCAGGGGAGGGGATCCCCACCCCTATGTGGACACCCTGCTGCATGTTCTCCCCACCCCCAGAACCTGGCACAGCCCAGCTTCCTGGCCCAGTCCAGTGTCCATCTGTCCACCTCCCCCAGGAGTGGGCAGCCCCTCAAAGCCTTGGGCTCTAAGATTCTTCGTCGCCATGTTCTGTCCATTGCTGCTTTCGTGAATTTCTGGAAGAATTAGAATAGCGAGGACCCTGAAGTGAGTGTTTCGCGTTTAAACGAGGTGTTCAACCTATTGGCCCGCCCTTTATTCTGAGCTTATGTCCTCTGCCTGTTTGGCATGAACACAGGAGGTCCTTTTGACATGATGGTGACAATAAGCAATCCTGTTTTTACAAGTCCTCACCTGGCAAAAGAAACAGGTGGCAGAATGCTGGCCCCTGCATCTCTGTAGGAGGCGTCACTAGTTCATGACACCGTCCCCAGCTGACCCCACACTCCCTTCCACTGCGAATCCTTCAGCAGTTCCCGGGAGCCGCGTAGGCAGGGCGCCACCGCGCTGTCCCAGAGCACCAGAACACGGAGGGCGTCAAGGCGATATTTATAGACGGCAGAGTTTTCTTTTAAAAGCCCTGGCTCCTCCCAGCTCCCACTCTCCCAGAAATATCCTCCTGCGGCTTCCCCTTCAGGGCCCCGGTGAGAGAGGGGCCCTGATGCAGAGGACACCTGGCTTCCTCCTCGGCAAGCCCACCAGGCCGCTCACTTGGCAGAGGTGGGCAGGGCCTTGGCGTGGGGCAGGACTGACATCTCCTGATGATGCTGACACCCTGGGACCCCTGGCTGAGTACCTGCCCCAAGTGATAGGCACCAGGCCAGGCTCAAAACCCACCTGGTCTCACCCCAACAGGTGGCCCTAGAGTCAGCCCACCTGGGTCCAAAGTCAGACTGGAAGGCCTGAGAGCAGGGGAGCCCAGGCAATCATTCAACCTCTCTGAGTACCCTGCCAGTTGAGAAAGAACCACAGTCAGAGCTTCAGAAGCAGCAGAAGTGTGCAGGGCTGGTGAAAGTGGGGCGGAGGAGACCTTCCCCACGTGCAAGGTCATCCCATCAGACTCTGGATCGGTGTGCAAACATGGAAACTGAGGCCCTGAGACGTCACTGGGAATAGGAGAGAGGAGAAATTGCCCACCAGCTTCTTGGGAGGTTCATCCCTTCCCTTCCTTTACATTTCCACAGACACCTGCCACAAATGTCCATTATGCTGCACCAAAGGGTCCAGCTGGAAGCCCAGTGTGGGAAGGAGGGGAATACTGGGGTCTGGCGCAGAGTTTCCCGTTCCGATCCCCACCCCTGAATTCTCCAGGCCCAGGAAGATTGGTACTCTGCTCCCCACTGAACAGATGAAGAAACTGAGGCTCAGCTAAGTGACGTCGGTCCCCGGCAGAGACAGCAAGTCCGTCTCCAGGCAGTCAGGAGGCCACTGTGCAGAATGCAAGAAGCAAAGACCCCACGTGACTGCCAGAGAGGAGAGGGCGCAAGCCACGCCCTCCTAGGTCACACGTGGGTCAAAAAAGTCATCTTAAAATATTTTGAGCTCCTTGGAAATAAAAACACAATTTACTGAAGTCTATGGGAGCCAGCAAAGCAGATCTTCAAGGGAAACTTACAGGATCGAATGCATTTGTTAGAAAAGAAGAGAGATCTAAAATTGATCATGTAAGCTTCCACCTCAGGAAACAAGAAAGAGCAGATCAAATCCAAAGCGCACAGAAGAAAAGAAGTAATAAAAATTAAAGCAGAAATCAATGACATTAAAACAGGAAATCAATAGGGAAAATCAATAAAATCAAAAAAGTTGGAGTCAGCCAGATGCAGGTGCACACACCAGTAATCCCAGCTCAGGAGGCTGAGGTGGGAGGATGAATGCTCAAGGTCACCTTGGAAAATTTAACCAAACCCTGTCTCAAAAAAAAGGAGTATGGCTGGACCTCAGTGGGAGAGTACCCCTGGGTTCACTCCCCAGCATGGGGGTGGGAGGGGAGCAGTGGAAATGTAGCTCAGTGGTAGAGAACTTGCCTAGCAAGAGGAAGGAAGGAAGGAAGGGAGGGAGGGAGGGAGGGAGGGAGGGGAAAGGAAACGGATTCCTCAGGAACACAAAATTGATTCACCTCTAGCCATGTTAATTAAGGCAGAGAAAGAAGACACGGAGGATTAATATCAGAAACGAAGGAGAGGGCATCACTACAGATCCTGTGGACGTTGGCAGGATAATCAGATAATACTATGAACAACTCTATGCCACAAATTTGATAACTAGATGACATGAATCAAGTACGTGAAAGACAAAGTCTGCCAAGGTTCACACAAGGCTAAATCATCTGAGCACTCCTCTATCTATTAAAGAAATTGAATCAATAATTGGTAATCTGCCAAAACAGAAAGCGCGCGGCCCAGGTGGGTTCGTTGGTGAGTTCTACCCGCTGCTGTCTGCCCGTTTGACAGTTCTGTGTCCACCTACTGGGTGGTGAGTCGTGCCCACTCAGCCCCACTCTATCCCCAGCACTAATAGCAACCCTGACCCACTGGGGGGCTTCACCTGTGTCCGTGGAATGAAGGGATAAACAAGCAGTTGGCCCGGATCCACCAAGCTGAGGGTGAGGTGGGCGGTGGTGCGACTTCCAGACAGCATCCGCACACACGCCCCCACGTCCCTTCAAGTCCAGTGGAGGGCTGGAAATGGAGAAGCCGCAGGAACCTGAGAGGGACCCACAGAGATCCAGACAGCAGGAAAGGAAGGAGGAGGGAGTGCGGCCTGGGGGGACGAGTCTGGCCCAGGGTTTCCGGGACGTCCTGGCTGGCGGACTGCGGCTCCTGTGGCCCTGCGCCAGCCGCCTGGCTCCTGAGGCTCTGCTTGGCTATTTGAAACGTGTGCCCTCAGAGGGGACAAAGGAGTGAAAAGCCAGGGGAGTCTCCAGGGGCTTTCAACACCTGGAGAGCCACTGGCTGACCTGGCTGCTGGGGTAACGTGGACAAAGGGGCTGCTGGGAAGTCATCAGCGTCTTCAGGACCCCCAGGGCCACCATGGCACCTACCCCAGGTGGGCCACACAGAGGATGCCAGGGCTCGGGAGGGCATTCAGCAAGCTGCACCCACACCCCGTTGCCTGTGAGCTCTGACTCAGTTGGCTCATCTGGGAATGGGGATCATGGTAGATCCGGCAGGCTGGAGGGCCGTGCCCTGCTCCTCAGATAGCGCCAGGGCCCCGCTAATGCAGTTCTGTCCCCAAGTGCCCTCTCTCGTGGACACTTGGCCCACATGGAGTGCTCATGCCCCAGCTGCCCTGAGTGTCTGGGCTCCATGGGGGCCAGCAGCCCATTCAGGGCTGCCTGGGCCGGGGGGGAGCCCGGCAGATTCCGGGGCTCATGGTGGAAGACCTGATCCTCAGAGACCACACGGCCCACTACCACCTTTCAGACCCTCTCATTTCTCTTCCGCCTCTCTCTGTTTTCTTGTTTCTTAATTGGTCCAAACCAGCAGGAAGTTGCTGTGACCCTTGTCCTCCCATCCTCTTAACCAAATCAGCATCCACAGGTGTCAGTGGGCACTTAGACCGAAATGGTCCAAAACGAGGAACACCTCCCCTACCTGGGCCTGTCCTTCTTCCCTCTCTGCCTCCCTGGAAGGTCCCTGGCAGCTCACCTCACCTAGATCCTAGAGGTCAGCCCTCCCTCCTCTTTCCCAATGTCCCATGGCCCCAGTCCCTTTGGATTTTCCCCAGGACCCAGCACCTCCCATCTGGAGCACCCAAGGGCAGCAGCTCCCCCTGCCCACCTGGCTGCCTCCCCAGGAGGGCAGAGAAGACACATCACTTGGGTTCAAGGGACCCCAGTGGCTCCCACTGCTTTCAGAGTAAAGTACAACTCCCCACTGCCCCCAATTCCTAAGCTCCAGCCTGGGAGTCCTGGTGCCAGGGTGGGATCCCAGTGGCTCAGCACTTTTCCCTAGAAAGTGCTTCCCTCCTTCCCCTGCTCAGGGCAAGCAAGGAGGGTTTGACTGGGAAGAGCTGAAGGACGGTCCCCACTCATGCCCTCAGTCACTCCTGGCTGTGAAGCTGCGTCTCGGTCCACTGGTGCTGCTGTAACAAAATACCTGAGACTCGGCAATTTATAAAGAACAGAAATATATATCTTGGAGTTCTGGGAAAGTCCAAGATCAATATGCTAGCAGGTTCCCTGTCCGTTTCCAAGATGGCACCTTGTTGCTGGGTCCTCCAGAGGGAGGGACACTGTCCCCATGTGGGGGAAGGTAGAAGGTAGAAGGCCTCACGGTAGGAGGCCTCACAGAACAGCCTCAATCCCATTCACAGGTAAGAAGCCCTCGGGGCCCAGGCACCTCCTAAAGCCCACCCTTCCCTCCATCACTGGCAACAGACCGGGCCCTGCACACTGATTCTCCCAGTCCAGCCCCCCTCTGGGTGTTCCCCGACAGCATGGACGAAAGCAGAACCAGAAGTGGTGGAAGCCAGACCAAAAGGCCGTGGATGGTGTGATTTCCTTGACACCAATGTCCAGAACAGAGCACGGAGGGCAGATTGGTGGAAGCCAAGCCTTGGGGGAGGGCAGGAGGGTGACTGTAGGGTGCCCAGTTTCTTCTTGGGCGAGGGAAAGTTCGGGAACTAGGCACCCTGCTTACATAACACGCGAAGGCACTAAATGCGCTGAACTGTACCCTCCAATTGTTGAGCTGGTGCCTTGTCTGTTTCGTGAATTTTGCTTCAGTTTAAGGGAAAAGAAGAGCAGATGGTGGTCAGCCCTCCTCTGGGGCAGAGCAGGATGCCTGGCGCAGAGGGAGCAGGCAGCCCTCCGCAGCAAAGAAGGGAGGGAGCGAAGCCTAGGTCTGGGCTCCGGGTCCCTATGCCAGAGAGAAGAGGCGGGGGAGCCCAGGCTCTTCCCTGGCTTTGCATAAATGAATATGCATCAGGCCTCCCACTGAGCAGGAAGTGCAGAGCGGCACCCCACCCAGCCTCACCACGCAATCAGGCCCCATGCCCTGGTGATGCTCCAGCCCTGCCACCCCACCACCTGCCACCTCTCTCCCTCTCCCATTCCCACACTGCTCACTCACCTCCTGCAGGATGCAAAGCCCCAGGCCTTGGGGGCTTCACCAAAGGGGAGCCCCGCTGAGGTCTGAAAACGCAGCTCCCTCACTAACTGCCTGACCCCAGATGGCCTCAGCCATTCCCTCTTTCTGTGCAATTGGAATATTTGTGTTTCTGCCTGGAATTCCATAAAAACTGGGTTAGTCCCAGCTGTGGCTACCACAGACGTGGTTCATCTCACCCGCACACCACCTCTATGAGCCATTCGAACCTGAGTCCCAGATCTACATGATCCCCATTCACAGATGAGCAAACTGAGTCAGAGAGGGAAGGAACTTGCCCGAGATGGCACAGCTCTGAGCACCATCCCCCAGGCCCCTCTCTTAGGAAAGGAAATTGCCCAAATGTAAGCAGTGGGCAGGGGCGAGCCAGGGGCCCTGGCCCCAGCCACACGTGACCCACAGGGTCCCCACCACCCCCAGGCACTCAGCGCCACCGAGAAGCAGGCGCTGCCGGAGTGTCCAAGGACTGTCTGCTCCAGTGGCAGCAGCTGCAGAGCTGGCCTGGGATGCAGAGGCGGAGGATGGATGTGGGACTCAGGCCACAGCGTCCACAGCTCCTTATCCCTGTTGGTCCCTCACGTTGTGTTGCTGGGACAGTTCAGAGATTCAGAGGTCCAGCTGGGTGCCTGGGTAAGCACCCATGGCAGTGTCCACATCCCAAGTCCTGCACTGCATGGCGCCCAAGGACCCCAACCAGTGCGCAGCCAGCAGGGTCTGCCCACGCACGGGAGACCAGGAGAAGGGTCAGGTCTTCACACAACTGCCAGAAGTGTGGTTTCCTCCTGGGTCCTCGAGGTCCCTGCAGCCTGAAAGTCCTCGAGAGCAATGTGAGGATGGTCATCCACTCGACAGGACTCCCCGGAGCCCCCGCCACCATGGTCCTGGCTCAGGCCCTGAGAGTGGCTATGCTCTGGGCCAGGGAGGGGGGTGGAATCAGCCCCCGGGCCCCGCCCCCTCCTCAGTGCATTTCCTGCTGTCAGCAGAATGCAGGGCAGAGCAGAGCTGGCATGTCCTGACTGCGTGTGCAGATGGCTTGGCCCGGGCCACAGGGACAAAGGAGGGGGCAGCATGAGGGCCAGGACTGCGGGCCCTGAGGCCAGAGTTCCCACCTGCCTAGGCTGGTGTCTGCTGCGGGAACCGCACCTAAATGGGCCAGCGAAGGACCCCCGCTGACACAGGAGCCTATCGACCTGAGTCCCAAGCAGATCCGGGCCAGGTGGGATGCATGCAGGGGTCATCAGATGCTGAGGAACCTCAGACAGAACGCCCCCTGGCATCCCTGCCCCCTCCAGCCCCCAGGCTGCTTCCCACCTGAGCAGCCGCTGGAGCATTTGGCCGAGAACCTGAGCCTCCCAGCCAAGCAGCCTGGAGGGCTGGGTGTGTGCCCCCTGAGCACCTGCTAGGAGCCAGTGCATTTCCCGCTGTCAGCAGGCTGCAGGGGCAGGGCAGAGCAGAGCTACATCCAAGGACCCCGAGAGGTGGGGACTAACACTCTCCGTCCACAGATGAGAACAGGAAGGGGTCTGAAGTTCAGGCCCCAGTGACAGTGCTCCAGGCAACAGGGTGGGGTCCCCTCCAGCTCCCCTCCAGTCCTTAGGCACAGCCTAAGGACTGCTGTTCTACACACCATGGAGTCACTAGGGCAGGTACAGCCTGAGGACTGCTGTCCTACACACCATGGAGTCACCAGGGCAGGCACAGCCTGAGGACTGCTGTTCCACACACCATGGAGTCACCAGGGCAGGCGCAGCCTGAGGACTGCTGTCCTACACACCATGGAGTCACCAGGGCAGGCACAGCCTGAGGACTGCTGTTCTACACACCATGGAGTCACTAGGGCAGGCACAGCCTGAGGACTGCTGTTCCACACACCATGGAGTCACCAGGGCAGGCACAGCCTGAGGACTGCTGTCCTACACACCATGGAGTCACCAGGGCAGGCACAGCCTGAGGACTGCTGTTCTACACACCATGGAGTCACCAGGGCAGGCACAGCCTGAGGACTGCTGTTCTACACACCATGGAGTCACCAGGGCAGGCACAGCCTGAGGACTGCTGTTCTACACACCATGGAGTCACTCAGGGCAGGCACAGCCTGAGGACTGCTGTCCTACACACCATGGAGTCACCAGGGCAGGCGCAGCCTGAGGACTGCTGTTCTACACACCATGGAGTCACTAGGGCAGGCACAGCCTGAGGACTGCTGTCCTACACACCATGGAGTCACCAGGGCAGGCGCAGCCTGAGGACTGCTGTTCCACACACCATGGAGTCACCAGGGCAGGCGCAGCCTGAGGACTGCTGTTCCACACACCATGGAGTCACCAGGGCAGGCGCAGCCTGAGGACTGCTGTCCTACACACCATGGAGTCACCAGGGCAGGCGCAGCCTGAGGACTGCTGTTCTACACACCATGGAGTCACTAGGGCAGGCACAGCCTGAGGACTGCTGTTCCACACACCATGGAGTCACCAGGGCAGGCACAGCCTGAGGACTGCTGTCCTACACACCATGGAGTCACCAGGGCAGGCACAGCCTGAGGACTGCTGTTCTACACACCATGGAGTCACCAGGGCAGGCACAGCCTGAGGACTGCTGTCCTGCACACCATGGAGTCACCAGGGCAGTCACAGCCTGAGGACTGCTGTTCTACACACCATGGAGTCACCAGGGCAGGCACAGCCTGAGAACTGCTGTCCTACACACCATGGAGTCACCAGGGCAGGGACAGCCTGAGGACTGCTGTCCTACACACCATGGAGTCACTCAGGGCAGGCACAGCCTGAGGACTGCTGTTACACACACCATGGAGTCACCAGGGCAGGCACAGCCTGAGGACTGCTGTTCTACACACCATGGAGTCACCAGGGCAGGCACAGCCTGAGGACTGCTGTTCTACACACCATGGAGTCACCAGGGCAGGCACAGCCTGAGGACTGCTGTTCTACACACCATGGAGTCACCAGGGCAGGCACAGCCTGAGGACTGCTGTTCTACACACCATGGAGTCACTCAGGGCAGGCACAGCCTGAGGACTGCTGTCCTACACACCATGGAGTCACCAGGGCAGGCGCAGCCTGAGGACTGCTGTTCTACACACCATGGAGTCACTAGGGCAGGCACAGCCTGAGGACTGCTGTCCTACACACCATGGAGTCACCAGGGCAGGCGCAGCCTGAGGACTGCTGTTCTACACACCATGGAGTCACTAGGGCAGGCACAGCCTGAGGACTGCTGTCCTACACACCATGGAGTCACCAGGGCAGGCGCAGCCTGAGGACTGCTGTTCTACACACCATGGAGTCACCAGGGCAGGCGCAGCCTGAGGACTGCTGTTCTACACACCATGGAGTCACTAGGGCAGGCACAGCCTGAGGACTGCTGTCCTACACACCATGGAGTCACCAGGGCAGGCGCAGCCTGAGGACTGCTGTTCCACACACCATGGAGTCACCAGGGCAGGCGCAGCCTGAGGACTGCTGTTCCACACACCATGGAGTCACCAGGGCAGGCGCAGCCTGAGGACTGCTGTCCTACACACCATGGAGTCACCAGGGCAGGCGCAGCCTGAGGACTGCTGTTCTACACACCATGGAGTCACTAGGGCAGGCACAGCCTGAGGACTGCTGTTCCACACACCATGGAGTCACCAGGGCAGGCACAGCCTGAGGACTGCTGTCCTACACACCATGGAGTCACCAGGGCAGGCACAGCCTGAGGACTGCTGTTCTACACACCATGGAGTCACCAGGGCAGGCACAGCCTGAGGAGTGCTGTCCTGCACACCATGGAGTCACCAGGGCAGGTACAGCCTGAGGACTGCTGTCCTACACACCATGGAGTCACCAGGGCAGTCACAGCCTGAGGACTGCTGTTCTACACACCATGGAGTCACCAGGGCAGGCACAGCCTGAGAACTGCTGTCCTACACACCATGGAGTCACCAGGGCAGGGACAGCCTGAGGACTGCTGTCCTACACACCATGGAGTCACTCAGGGCAGGCACAGCCTGAGGACTGCTGTTACACACACCATGGAGTCACCAGGAGAGGTACAGCCTGAGGACTGCTGTCCTGCACACCATGGAGTCACTAGGGCAGGCACAGCCTGAGGACTGCTGTCCTACACACCATGGAGTCACCAGGGCAGGCACAGCCTGAGGACTGCTGTCCTACACACCATGGAGTCACCAGGGCAGTCACAGCCTGAGGACTGCTGTCCTACACACCATGGAGTCACCAGGGCAGGCGCAGCCTGAGGACTGCTGTCCTGCACACCATGGAGTCACCAGGGCAGGCGCAGCCTGAGGACTGCTGTCCTACACACCATGGAGTCACCAGGGCAGGCACAGCCTGAGGACTGCTGTCCTGCACACCATGGAGTCACCAGGGCAGGCACAGCCTGAGGACTGCTGTTCCACACACCATGGAGTCACCAGGGCAGGCGCAGCCTGAGGACTGCTGTTCTACACACCATGGAGTCACTCAGGAAAGGCACAGCCTGAGGACTGCTGTCCTACACACCATGGAGTCACTAGGGCAGACACAGCCTGAGGACTGCTGTTCTACACACCATGGAGTCACTCAGGGCAGGCGCAGCATGAGGACTGCTGTTCTACACACCATGGAGTCACTCAGGGCAGGCACAGCCTGAGGACTGCTGTTCTACACACCATGGAGTCACTCAGGGCAGGTACAGCCTGAGGACTGCTGTTCTACACACCATGGAGTCACTCAGGGCAGGCACAGCCTGAGGACTGCTGTTCTACACACCATGGAGTCACCAGGGCAGGCACAGCCTGAGGACTGCTGTCCTACACACCATGGAGTCACTAGGGCAGGCACAGCCTGAGGACTGCTGTCCTACACACCATGGAGTCACTAGGGCAGGCACAGCCTGAGGACTGCTGTCCTGCACACCATGGAGTCACTAGGGCAGGCGCAGCCTGAGGACTGCTGTCCTACACACCATGGAGTCACCAGGGCAGGCACAGCCTGAGGACTGCTGTTCTACACACCATGGAGTCACCAGGGCAGGCACAGCCTGAGGACTGCTGTCCTACACACCATGGAGTCACCAGGGCAGACACAGCCTGAGGACTGCTGTTCTACACACCATGGAGTCACTCAGGGCAGGCACAGCCTGAGGACTGCTGTTCTACACATCATGGAGTCACTCAGGGCAGGCACAGCCTGAGGACTGCTGTCCTACACACCATGGAGTCACTAGGGCAGGCACAGCCTGAGGACTGCTGTCCTACACACCATGGAGTCACCAGGGCAGGCACAGCCTGAGGACTGCTGTTCTACACACCATGGAGTCACCAGGGCAGGCGCAGCCTGAGGAGTGCTGTCCTACACACTGTGGAGTCACTAGGGCAGGCGCAGCCTGAGGACTGCTGTTCTACACACCATGGAGTCACCAGGGCAGGCACAGCCTGAGGACTGCTGTCCTACACACCATGGAGTCACTCATGGCAGTATCACTGAGGCTATGTCCAGATACCTGTGTGGCCAACAGCCCAGGGTCCCCACGGCCACTGGCACCTGGCTCCACATGCGCAGCCTTCGTACTGGAAACCTCTGTGAGCTGAAGCCGCCGTGTGCTGTTTTCACGCCCCAGGAGGAGACAGACACAGGCCCGTCCTGACCAGCTCCTTATACTACGCTGCTATGACCAGAAAAAACAAAAAACTGAGTAATGTAAACCTATCTAATATCACACAGAATCACGAGAGCGGACACCCGAGACCCTCCATCTCCCATAGGCCCTCGTGACCCCACCTAGGCTCACCCCCTCCTAGCCTCCCAGGGGGGAGCCACTGAGATTACCTCTCTGAGCCCCGCTTTCCAAACCTGAGAAGCAAGGTTGACACCAACCAGCTATCCCTCAGCATGTGACCAAACGTGGTGGCCGCTCCTATGTCCACTCTGTCATCACCTCCAAAATTCGACTCCGTGTGCCTCTCAGTTTTCCTCCACTTGCAAGGTCCCTCCCCAGGGACTCTGCATGGCTCCCAGCTTTAAAAACATGGAAAAGGAAGCCCCATGTGCCAGCCATGGCCCTCGAAGATGTGGGGGCAGCGATCCTGGCCAACTGCAGAGCCTGGAAATGAGGGAGCAGGGCCACCGATATCTCGGCCAGCCAGGACACCACTCCCTCCAGGAAGCCTGCCCTGCTGCCCTGCTGCAGGGACCCTGCCCCATGCTGCCACCTTGAGCTGACAGGAACCGTGTGGCCATGCGGCTCCTCTATCACAGCCCAGCGCTGCCCCTGGCTCAGACCCCCACGTGGACACGACTTTCCCCACCCCACCGTGGGCAGCTGGAGGGAAGAAATGGGCTTTGATGCATGATGGACAGCCGGAGGGCAGATGGGAACTCAGCCGGACAGAGCCGGGGCAGGAGGCCCCCGTGGATGGCTGGAGGAAGCCATCCTGTTCCATGTGCAAGTCTAGGGTGACCTCAACGCAGAAGGCCCTGCTCTCTACGCAACATTGAAACACGATCTTAGGAGGAACGGACTCAGCAAGGGGTGAAGAACCCCCGTGAGGACATAAGGCAGATGGGAAAATTCAACAGAAAAAATGAGACTAGAAGTCATTTGCACAAAAAGAAAGATGTCGAGGTCAAGTGAAAGAGGTTCGTTCTCTCATGACAACTTTTAAAATAGAATTAACTCAGAAATGTAGTATTTTCCAAATATCTTAGGCACAGGATCCGACGGCCACTTTGCGCACACACCCAGTTGCTGTCAGCTGGGAAGGCCTTCCGCATAGTGGGGATAGGACATAAAGGGACACCTGTGTGCAGGGCAGTTGGGCAGCATGAGACTTTTAAATGCACACACCTCCTGTCTTCTCGGGACGCAGGGGCAAACGTTGCATCTGTGTAAAGAAAGATCGTTCCCAGCATTGTTGGTAGCTGCAGGAATTTGTAGATTGCTTAAGGTGCATCGTTATGGACCCAGGAAATAAGCTTTGGCCTCCATCGATGGGATCCGGAGGTGCAGAGAAGGCTCTGGCAGTGTGCGCAGCAGGTGGGAGCTGCTGGGGAGAAATCTGGGTGGAAGGGAAAGAACACACAGCTCCCACGCACGTGCTGTGTGGCCTGGCCACGTTTATAGCGGTGTCTGGGTGCTAATTTCCACACACCATGTGACACTTTTGAAAATGAATGGCAACTTATAGATTAAAAGTCTTTCCACAAATATTATTCAGCCTTAGAAAAGGAAACTGGACCCCTGCCACGACACGGGTGAACCCTGAAGCCAGGGCACTGAGTTGCATGAGCCAGTCACAGGACAGAGGCTGCAGGATCCCCGGGTGAGAGCCCCAAAGCAGAGGAATTCCTGGAGCCAGGAAGTGGAAAAGAGGTGGCCGGGCGGGGCTGTGGGAGGAGTGTCCAGTGGGGACAGAGCTCCTGCCTGCAAGGTGCAAAGCTCTGGAGGTGCCTGGGGGGAGGCTGACAGCAGTGTGCATGGACCTGGTGGCACCCAATGTACCCTTAACACAGGTGCCATGTGTCACCCCCCAAACTCCCTGTCCATATCCATCATCCACTTAATCTTCCTCGGAGCCCAGTAACGTGGGGAGCCTAGACTCTTCCCGGCAGACGAGGAGGAGACCGAGAATAAGTAACTTTTCCCAGTCCTGTGGCTGCAACATCAGATTTGGAAATTCAGCCCAGATTTCCATCTTCCCAGCTCTTCATTCGCACACATCTGCTTCCTGTGAGGTCCCAGGGCTGCCCCTCCGCCAAGCTGCAGTGACAAGGCACACTGTGTCCTTAGCCCCCAGGTAACGTGAGTGTTCCCAAGCTAATGGGAGCATACAAAGAGAGCTAGGCAGCCCACCTTGTGACGGTGATGGACTATACAGCAGGGGCTGGGGGAGAGGCACCCATGCTATTTCACTTTGTAAAGAACAATAGGATTAGGCCATGTCATTGCCATCTTTTTTTTCTTTTTTTTTGGAGGGGGTATCAGGGATTGAACCCAGGGGCACTCGACCATGGAGCCACATCCCCAGGCCTATGCTGTGTTTTATTTAGAGACAGGGTCTCACTGAGTTCCTTAGTGCCTTGCTTTTGCTGAGCCTGGCTTTGAACTCTCCATCCTCCTGCCTCAGCCTCCTGAGCTGCTGGGATGACAGGCCTGCGCCACTGTGCCCAGTCCATGTCATCTTTCAAACGCCAATAACACCACAAACAAAATTTCAAATTAAAATCCTGAGCCGTCGACGCCTCCTAGGCAGATGAGTCCTGAATCTTGTGGGATCGCTGAGCAGTGGCACAAACCAGGCTGAGTGCTCTACTTGGAACAGAGCCAGTCTCCAATGCGCTGTGTCCCTTTTACCCCTCCTGGTCAAAAAGGTAACAGGCACAAGAAGCTGGCCACCCTCCCGCACCTGCCATGAAACGTCCTCCTTGCCCCTGGCGTTTGAGCTACATGAGGGTGGGACATCACCAGCTTGTCATGCTGCCTCCCCAGACGCTCTGTAAACGCTGGACCCATCCACGGGAAGCCTTGTCCCCCTGAGACCTGTATCTGGCTTTCTGCCCTCACGGATCAGGTTGAAGTCCCGAGTCCCAGCCCCTCAGAACAGGACCCCACACCCAAGATGACTGAGTAGACAGCGTCATTAGTTAAGACAGGTCATCAAGCCTCGTGAGCCAATGTTATTGGTGTTCTGATGAGAAGGAAAGCTCGGACACAGAGGGGCACACGTGGGGAATGCCACATGCAGATGCAGACAGAGGTCAGGGAGATGATCTATGAGCCGAGGAGCACCAGGGACTGCTGACAAGCACCAGGAGGGAGAGGGAGGCCAGGGACATCCAGGATGGCTCAGGCCCCAAGGAGCTAGTCCTGCCAAGGCCTGGGTTTTGAACTTCCAGCCTCCAGAACTGTGAGAGACAACCTTCTATGGTACTTTGTTATGGAAAACACAGGGAACTCACCCCTGGGGGGTACTTTTCAAGACCCCCAGTGGATCTTAAATCCACAGACAGTACTGAAACCTCTATACAGGATGCTTTTCCCTTACATACATATTTATGATAAAGTTTAATTTGCAATTTAGGCACAGTTAAGAGGTTAGTAATAACTAATGATAAAATAATCCTAGCAATATACTATGATAAAAAATTCTGCTTTGAGGCCAATATTAAGCATGATAAGGGCTTCTTGAACACAAGCACTGCAGTTCCTCTGATAACCGAGACGACTGCTAAGGATTAACAGGCAGGTAGTGTATAGAGCATGGACACGCTGCACACAGGCATGAGGCCATCCCAGCGGGACAGAGCAGGATAGAACACGGCAGCACAAGATCTCATTGCACCACTTTGAAAAGATTACAATTTAAAACATGAATTACTCATTTCTGGAATTTTCCTTTCAATATTTTTGAACTACAGGTTGATCCTGAGTAATTGAAACCACAGACAAGGGATACTTCCCTGAGCCCCCACACCCACCTTTAAAAACATGAAGTAGACAGTCCTCAAGCAATGTTAATTAAGGAAGAATAATGTGGCTAAAACCACAGAGATGTGTTACAGGGGCTTAAAAGAAAATGAGAGAATATTGTAAAAACACAGAAGAAACAACAAATTTCTTTTAAAAAGAAATACAGCTCCCCAAAATTGACACATGAAACAATAAGAAAGCAGATATGCATTGTGCTTGTCATAAAGCGGAAAGCCTCAGACTCAGACACCGCATCGGGAGCACACGCACAAAAGGTTCACTGCAAAATATTAAAAGGGAAAATCTGGTGATCAATTTTTAAAAAACAATCCAGTAGAAAAAAGTGCGGCGGGGTGGCATTTCAGAGACTACAAACAGGGCTGGGCTGTGGCTCAGTGGTGGAGCACTTGCCTAGCACGTGTGAGGCACTGGGTTCGATCCTCAGCACCACATTAAAAAAAAAAAAAAATTTTCATGTTAAAAAAAAAAAAAAAGACTATAAGCAAGCTCAGCCACATAGTGGGCTCCATGGAGGGACTTCCAGCTCCAGCAGTCAGCATGCTGTTGCTGGCCATCTCCCAGGCGTGGCCCCCTCCTGTGACTGGGAAAGCATGAAAGCTTGGCCATCTGGCCCAGTGCAGGACAGGTGGGACAGGCCACCTCAGCCCCAGCTCCTCGCCAGGTCAGCCACAGCTGTCACGGAACTCAGTCCTGCTCTCCCCTGCCCCATCCTGTGCCTGTGGATCCCTCCTCTGCCTCCACAGAGCAACCTGGGAAGCCAGCAAACACACTGACCAGAAGAAACGGTGACCATTAAAACTCGCCGGACACAGAGAAAGGTGTAGAGCTAGCGGCCGCCCAGGACCACAGCATGAAATTGCCTGGTAAAGGGGACATATGCACACCCACAGGCCAGCGCGTCTCCCACACACACCTACAGAAGTCCTTGGGGTGTGCACCAGGAGAGAGATCCAAAAGCCTCATGCCAAAAATAGAAGTGACCAGAACACCCATCAATGGCCCAGCCGATAAATCAGCCATGGTATATCTGCACCTGAAATGCCACGTAGCACTGAAACTTACTGTGGCCTTTGAAAACACACAGCATCAGGTAAGAAATCATCAAAAAATGCTGTCAGGTGGTTTCATTTAAATGTAGAAGCAGGCAACACACAGCACACTGTGGAAGGACCCCAACAATGAGCGGAGGTCACTAGTGTAAAATCAAGGAAGTGGCTGGATGAAGGCCAAGCGGGCACGCACAGGCTTCTAATGCACCAGAATGTTCTGTCTCCTAACCTGAGCGGTAAGTCACAGGTGTTTCTTGAGCTGACATATGGATCAAACGCGTGGGGAATCAGGCCCCAGAGAGTGGATCAAAGCAAGAAACCGAAAGTGCTCCCGCCCATCATCTCCACTTGAGTCTGAGCCTTGGTCCCCGCGCCAGTGGAGGTGAGAGACAACAGACGCTGGAATGACCCAGGCCATGGGCCAGCGGGGACACTGGGCTAAACCGTGAGAGAAGGGTGGGGGCCGTTTACATACCAGAGCACACTGCTGCGAGGGGACACTACCCGCCACTCCACATCCCGTCCTAAAGCTGTGCTTCTCTGGTCTGTTTGCTGAGACAGGCAGAGGCTCTCCTTCACGGGAGTTCACAGGAGGGCCCAAGGACTGCGAACGCAGGACCGAGCCGGGCTGCTAAGGAACCTGGCGGTTACTACAACACTTGAAGAAAGTGTTTGCAGATTTAGAGTCACGCTCTCTGGTTGGGTCTGGTGAGACAGGCTTCACCCACGGAGCTGAGAGGGCTCCGCACACAGACCGGGAGGAAGGAACGCCTCCCAACACCCGCAGACCCAACAGAAGAGCAGAAGGTCTCGGCCGCCCACCTGTCTGGGGGTGCAGAATGGAGAGCCAGGCCACCAAACGCCCCTCGCCACAAGCAAGTCACGTCTGGGACTCAGCGGCCTCCACGGTGGTTTGTGGCTGCCGATGGCGCGTGCCAGGGACGGGGTGAGGCCAAAGGAGATGATGTCCCCTAAAGGCCTGGCAGCTGCCCGAGGGCTGTCCTCTTCACAGTCGAGCCCTGCGTGCTCCCCACTCGATGGACAAGTCTGTTTTCCAAAGGCCGAGAGTCCCCCCAAGGACACAGTTTCTTCCCTCCCGAGGAGATGCCTGGAGGGAGCCCCAGGGTTCAGAGCCCCACCAAGAGGCACGAAGTGCTGTTTGCCAGAACAGGCCTCAGCAGGCTGTGTCTGGGCTGGTGGGAAGGTGCCCCAGGCCCCCTCCTGCGACCTCAGCTGCTAGTGGTGGGAGGCTGGCCAAGAGGCCTCGGGCAACAGCAATGGTGTCACGGGGACCAGGGAGCAGCTGCAGCTGACCGGCTGGTCACGAGGAGCATGGGCAGGAGAAGCTAGAAAAGACATCCCAAGTGCACAGGCCACGCCTGGTCCCCCCCCCCCACCGCCCCCACCCTGCTACCCACAGCCCCACACAAGGCTCGGAAAGCCAGGGACCACTGCGGGGCCCTGAGTTAGAAAGCCACACCCAGAAAACTCGTCCCCAGTCTTGGGGGAATAGAGGGGGCACGTTTCTCTTCTCTGACTCCTAGGAAGCTCAGGGGATCTCATCCAACTCCTGAGGCTCCCAAGCTGCCTGCCACCAGGGGAAGGATCTGCCTTGAATGTAAAACTCAAAGTCCCCAGAGTGGACTGCCTCAGGGAGGGGCAGAAAGTGGCCCAGTGCTTCCCTCGCTTGACCAGCCTCACCCTGACCCACCAGTCTCCAAGGGCAAAGAGAGGTGCAGGTTCAAGGCCAAGCTCAGCAGACAGAAGACAGCAGAAGCCTGGTTCTGGTGGTGTCCTGACCCGTGCCTCTAGCTCTGGACTGCAGGTGCCCAGCCCTCTATGGTCAAGACTTTTCACAACTCTGTATCTTTAGGCTCCAGCTCCCAGAAGTCCACTCCGCCAAATTCCCTCTTCCTTGAAACCAAATGCTTTCCTAAATAATATGTGCTTGTTTAGACACAGAGATGAGGAGGACCCTGAGCCACTGGGCAGCGGACGTCCTTTCCCTGTGCTCTGCCATCACCCAAAGAAACAAACTCACAGGAAGTCCTGAAGCAATGAAGGCCACAGGTGAAAACCTGTGTCCCTGTTACTGCTTGTTTGGGGTGATTCCAGGCTAATTTTTGGTTGTTTCTATTATTATATAATTTTGCAGTAAATAAACTTAGACAGAGGTTTTTAGTTGGGGGGGGATAATTACCTTAGGATAAATCCCCAAAAGGGCAAGTGTGGTAGGAGGAGAATGGAGATCTTCTTCAGTTTCTGCTGCCCAGTGTCACACTGGTCTCCAAAGGAGTGGTTCCCGCAGCTCGGGGCTCTCCCAGGCTGACCCTCACCCTGATAGCACCGTGTATCTTAAAATTCCAGGCCAGTTGACCATTGCATTTAAAGAAAGACCATGCATTTTAAGAGAATTTGTTAATGATTCATTTCAGAAAGCTCCATGCAGACATCAGGTCAGCAACCACCTCAGTCGCCACAAAACAACTGAAACCCCAATGCAGTGCAACTCCGGGTCAGTAGGTTGGGAGGGTGGGTTAGTATAGTGGAAAACGGAAATCAAGGAGAGATAAAAGATAATGTTAACTTTGAAGGAGACTTGTACTTTTAAAAATTCTTATTTTTTAAAGATAAAAACAATCTTTTAAAATTGGGGGAGGGGCTGGGGTTGTGACTCAGTGGTAGAGCACTCACCCAGCACATGCAAGGCCCCGGGTTTGAGCCAGCACCACATAAAAATAAATAAATAAGATAAAGATGATATTGTGTCCAACTAAAAAATAAATATTTTTTTTTAAATTGGGGGCAGGGTTATCACGGATTGAACCCAGGGGCACTTGACTGCTGAGCTGCACCCCCAGCCCTATTTTATATTTTATTTAGAGACAGGGTCTCATTGAGTTGCTTAGCATCTCATTTTTGCTGAGGCTGGCTTTGAACTCATGATCCTCCTGCCTCAGCCTCCTGATCCCCTGGGATTTCAGGTGTGCACCACCATGCCTGGCATAAAAAAAATTCTTTTAAAAAAAGATCTGTAGGTTAACTTGCCCCTACTCACAAGGGCTCCAAAGGCCTGAAAGTGCACAGAACCAAGTGCCGGGGGGACACAGTTCTTGAGATGTGCCAGGAAACCAAATGCTGAGAGTTACTGTCCCAAGTCTTGGGGGTGACAAAGCCAGGCACTCTGCTCTTATGTGGGTCTGTTTCCACCCCACCCACGAGGCTCTAGGTGGAAAATAGACTCCAGTGAAGAGGCTCTGGGCCAGGGTCGGGCGAGTCCCTGTCCCAGCTGGATGTCCACTCCCTCAGCATTTTGAGTCAGTCTCTGCACTGCCCTGGCCCTGCTGTCGCTCATGCAGTCGCTGAGTGGCAGGGGCAGCTGGGCAGGCCATCATTCTTTGGGGCCTAAGTTTCTTCAGTGGTTAACTAGACACAGGTTTTCTGCTGCTGGGCTCTGCCACATAGATTCAAAGAAGATACTGGTAGCAAATCCTAATCGCTGGCTAAATGTCCACCCTTGATTGAGTTCTGAAGGGTTGTGGTGACTAAGGCAGAAAGCTACAGGGGACCAGTGCTCCAGCAGCCCAGTCCCAGGGCGGGTGTTCTACAGAGGCTTGAAGAGGTGGGGGGCCTGGGCATCACCCACAAGCACAGAATCAATGTGTGGCTAAACCAGAAGGGCCCAGAATGACTGGAGGGCTGCCACTGACTTGGCACCAACCAAGGGCACCAGCGGCAATGTCCAGAGCTCCTGAGTCTCCTGACTCCCCCTGGGAGCGGATGCTCTGGAGGACTTTTGATACATAAGATGTGCTTGTATCAAAAGTAGTGGCCTCAGTCAGGGAAATGACAGTATGGTCAGATTACTAAACTCTGCAGCCGCTCATTGATGCTCACAGTGATCTTTGAAAGACGTATGATTGTCAACCAGGTGTGGTGGCACATACCTGTAATCCCAGCAACTTGGGAGGCTGAGGAAGGAGAGTTCCAAATTGGAGACTGATCTGGGCAAATTCGTGAGACTCTGTCTCAAAATAAAATTTTTAGAAAGACTGGGTTGTAGCTCAGTGTGGCACACCCTTGGGTTAATCCCCAGTACCCCCCCCCCCACACACACACACAAGGTACAATTGTCATCCTTATTTTACAGGTGGGAAAATCAAGTGTCAACGAGGTGACAGCCAGCCAGGGTCACACAGCTGGGGAGTGGCAGGCTCTGATCAAGCCTTCCCAGGCTGTACACCATACAAGGCATCTTAACTGTCTCTTTCTTTCCAAGCTCAGAGTGCAAAGGTCGGGGCCCACAACCGCTGGAGAAGCCAAGGTAGCACGTTTGCTGGGCCTGATCACGTGTTTTTAAAGGGACAGAAATAGGGCTGAAGCCGCCCAGCGCGACTGCACCCGGGCTCCGCCCGCTGTCGAATTTCAGCACCAAGAACAGCGGCTGCTTGGATTACGGCGCCCTCTGGTGACCATATGAGAAAGAGCAGGACCTGACAGGACGCTGGGCCAGGAGCTCCTCCAGCGTCGCCCCAGTCTTCTGGGAAAAGGGTGGGGTTGAAAGTAGAGAAAGGAGAGAGGGGAAAGGAGGGATAAGGAGTGGGGAGGAAGAGGAGTGGCAAATAGTGCGTAACTCAGCCGCAGCCAGTCTCCCAACAGCTCACATTCCAGAGAACCTGGCCAGGCCTGGGGCTGGGGTCTGGGGAGGCTTCTGCGACCCGGGCCTCAGCTGCAGAAAGCACTGCTCACTCTCAAAGCAGGCAGCTGCTCAGAGTCGACCGTCACCGAGGTTCTGCCCGTCTCCCCCTCTCTCCCCTTGCCCACTTCTGGCTGCTGGAGATTTTGAAGCAAAATCACAGCCTCACACTCCAGCAGGCGCCTCTTACATAACCACAGTGCCGCGGTCACACCGAACAGAGCGGCAGTCCCCCGGGGGTCGTCACTAGAGTCCCTAACCTGAAACTTTGAGAAGGCCAGACACAGAACGTGACCCTGGGAAGATCCACGGGAAGGTCAGCGCGTGCTCCAGGGCCTGGTGGGACACCCTGGGAGGCCACGTCATTCCCAACAAGAAATGAGAGGCTGAGCCTCAGTCTACAAAAGTCCCCGTGGACTCCAGAGTACAGAAAATAGAGGGGACCATGGGAGGTGACCACTGACCCAGCACGGAAGCACACACATGCAGGACTTCCCACAGGGTTCCCGGCCTGTGTAAAAGGGTCGCCAGCAACCAGTGGTGCTGAAACCAAGAGAGAGAACTGGACACACCGCAGGGGACAGCCGTTCAGACGGATCACAGGCCCAAACATAAACTCAGAAAAAGATGCTCAACACTTTTGACCCCTAGAGAAACACAAACTAAACCCAGTGAGACCCTCACACCCACGGGAAGGGCTAAAACTGGAGTCCGAGGGACCCCGGGCAGCCCCTCCTTGTCTGTTACAGGAGGACAAGGGCCCACGCAGCACAGGTACCAGGCCAGGAGCTCTAGGGCTGATCTCCTTTCCTGTGCAGGGTGGCATGCAGCAGGTGCTCACTAAGTGCTGATTACTGACCAGTCCTGACCGTCCTCACGGGACCGTGGCTGGGATGTGCCCGTCTCAGATCCCAGATGGTGTCTAGGAAGAAACCTGCCCATGTGACATTACAGAGAAGAGTTTTTTAAAAGTGACAAAGCCAAGTGTCACCTAGTGCCAATAAAAGACTGCCCCCACTGTGGCACCTTATTTTCAAACTGTCACCTTGTCACCACAGTAGGAGGTGTGGCTGAGGTCACAGCAGAGGTTCACCCACAGGCTGGGTCTCACCTCACACTCACTGCCTGCGTGATGCTGGGGAGTCACTCGGCCCCCTGAGTGCCAGTGTCCCCCACGTCCACTCCCTCCCTCTCCCTTCCCCATGGACGCCAGCTGGCAAGTTCAAAACGGTCAGCTCCCTCGCCATTACCAGCCCCGGCAGGCCCCAGACTCTCCAGGGGGCGCCTGAGACCCTCTAGATGCCCAGCACCCCCTCAGCCTCTCCTCCTGGTGGCCTTGCTGCGGGGCCCAGGCGAGGGTCCTTCCCCACACAAGCCACGGCTCCTAGCGCTGCCGCCCAAAGCAGCGCTGTTCCCTGGGGAGTTTCGCACCCTCCATCCGGCCTCGTGCCCTCTACCTGGAAGGGCCTCCCAGCCTGGAGGCAGCACTGGCTGCTTCCCCCTGACCCAGGCCCCAGGGACCGTCCACAGTACTCTTCCAAGTACCCTTCGGGACACTTGGTCTCTCCCAGGAGGCCCTCCTAGAGGACATCGCTGCCCCCTCCTCACCTCTGAGGCAGACAGGTGGCCCTGCGCTCGGCCTGTCCACGTCAAAGCCCAGCTTTCCAGGTGTCAGCTGAGCAGCCCCAGCAGGCCAGCCCCTGCCCTTCGGCTCACACCAGCACATCAGGGATAAGCCGGCTCCCGGGCGGCAGGGCTTGGCTGACACCCCAAGAGATGTCACCCATCACAAGATGCCCAGAGAGCCCAGCACCTCCTGAGTGCCTGCCCATCACCCCAGTGCAAACCCTGGGTCCTGGCATAGACCAGGCTGTGGCAGGTGCCCAGGGGACGTCTGTATAATGACAGTATCAGACACATGGGGGAGCCGCCGTGGCCACCCAAACAGCCCAGCCTCCAGCAAAAACCACCAAGCCTCCTTGGTCAGTGCCACGTGCAGCAGAAGACTCAGGGCCTCAGCCCCATCCCAGAGCCTGAGAGCCAGGGCTGCACCAGCACCCTGCTTGGCCCGTCAGGCAGCCACCTGTAGAGGGACAGGAGCGAACGCGGGTGGCTTGGGAGTGCGGGCAAAGGTGTCGTGAGTGACAGTGAGGAGCCCGGCAGCAAAGGACCCAGCAGACAGCAGGGCCGAGTCCAGCACCCCAGCAAGGGGCCGGCCCGCCGTGCCTGCCTGGGTCGGGGTCTGCCACGGCGCGGTCCCTCGTGCCCACTCTGCTTCTTCCCGTGGCTGCCGTGACACACCCCACAGACACAGCAGCCAGACAGAAACTCCCATCTGGGCCAGCGCCTGCTGACCCAGCCACGTCCCTTCCCCTGCAGGCACCTGTTCTCACAGACGAAGAGCTGCACCTGCCATGGTCCCATCTACTGGGCGGCTGCCACACCAACTGTGTGAGCGCTGAGAAGCATCTTGGTGACACAGTGTGGCAGTAGTGGGACCTGTAAGAGATGGGGCAGTGGAGGTGGCTGGGTCACTGGGCGTGTTGCCCTTGGAAGATGTTGACGTCACCCTCAGGGAATCCTAGGGACTTTTCACAGGTGACAAAGAACAGCAAACCTGGCCCCTGGACCCCTCTCTGGCTTCCTGTCTCATCATGTGATCCCTTTTTCCACTCACTGCCACCATGATGCCATCTTCCATGCTGTGACACAGCCAAGCACAACTTCATCAGATGGGGCTACCTGATCTTGGACTTTCAGCCTTCAAAACCATGAGCTTAATAAACCTATTTTCTTTATAAAGTTCTCAGTCTCTGATACTTTGTTATAGCAACAGAAGATAGACTAACACACAACCTGATCCACTCTGCACTTGAGGCAGACTTGGCTGGGTTTTTTTTTTTTTTTTTTTTTTTTGCTTTGGGAAGTCAGTGACTAAGTCATTGATGGGGACAGCAGTCTCCAACAAGGAGTAGTTAAGAGGATGCACAACAGTCCTCCCAGTGCAGACCAACCCTGTTCAACATGGAGCCCTACAGGAGGCCACCTATGGTACAAAGACCTCAGCCACTGTCCACTCCAGACCCAGGAAGAAGCATGCTCGCATCCCCCTCTCACCAGGCACAACCTGGAATTCACACTGGCCTTCTCACTAGGGCTCTCAGCTGAGGCTGCAGGGGTGCAGAGAAAGCCATGTGTGGAGAAGACTGGTACCCGAATGAGCAGGTGCATCCCTCCCTGAACCCTGGCTCCATCCTTGCATCCCCACAGGTCCCTCAGAAGTCCCCTCATGCTGAGGACTGAATATCTGTGGCCCCCAAAATTCCCATTGAAACCCTAACCCAACATGATCGCGTTAGGAGGGGCTGTGGGCGGTGACTGGGGGCAGATTCAAGGCTTCTAGACCCAGGGACTCCTCAGCCCCTCCCCAGGTGAAGACCTGATGAGAAGGCGCTCTGACCTCTGCAGCCCTCTCCAGAGCTGAGTGCCTGTCACCTTGAACTTGGACTTCCTGGCCTCCAGAACTGCGAGCTGGGTGGCTGTGGCCGCGGTGGCCGCCCAGCTGGCCCCGGACTCCTGCCCTCTCGGCACGGGCTTCCATGGGGTGTGCCGACAAGATTTCAGATGATCACACTTGAGGAGCCTGCGGTGTGTGGCCCCAAGGGCCCAGTCAGACACAGAGGACCCTTGGAACTGACCCTTCCCATGGGGCTGGGGAGCCCACCAAGAAGGGCATCTGGGGCCTAGCAGGCTGCCTGGGCATGATCAGGCACCCAGGGCAGAGCAGCTGTCTGAATAAGAGCTGGGGTTCTTGGGGGCCAGGGTGTCAGAAAGGGGACAAGGAACTGTCATTGGGGAGCCCAGCCCACCTGGCTCTTGAAGGCTGACTGAGGTTATAGCTTTTCCTAAAAACAGCTACAAATCAATGACATTTCCATCACAGGCAAATGAAAAAAAATAAGATTTGCTTTTTTCTGACCCCAGCGAGGTCTCTGAGCTCTTGTTGAGAGGGAGGGAGCAGAGTGACAAAGGCAACCTTGCAGTGGGACTGACAGCCACCCTTCCCCACACTGGCTGTTGGGCCTCAGGCAGCTCACTTAACCTCTCTGTGCCTCAGCAGAACAAAGTCAATAAGAACACCTGTTGATGCGGTGTTGAAGATCAGGTTTGAGTCCCGCTGGACACTGGACACCCAAGAAACACCGAAGCAAGAGCAAAAAGTTTTATTTAAAGGATAGAATAGAAAGAGGGGGGCAGAGGCTCCTCCCCAGAGGAGGGGGCCCAGCTGGTGCCTGAGGGAGTGGGGGTGTCCTGCCCTTTTGTAGAGTTCAGACTCTCCTTTCTTCTCATGCCCCCTCCTCCCCTGATCTTGCCTAAGTGGCCAAAAGCTGGGAAAGGAGCGGTCCAGGGGTACAGGAGGAAGGGAGCGCCCCGGCACTCACTGACAACTCCTGGCAGGAGGAGCAACTCCCTGGGGCAGGGGGCAGGTGGGGGGGCAGCTGGTGGGGGAGGGGAAGTCTCTGGGGGTATCCGCATTTCATTTCCTCCTGAGTCAGCGCCACCTTCCTGACAGAGCATTCACCACCTACGCTGACTGTCCTTCCCCCCACCCCCACTCCCTCAGGGTCACAGTCCAGGAAGGCCGCTCTGCCTCGCACTCCTGGGGTCAGCAGCTCTCCTCTCACCCCTAAACTGGGGTCAGGGACCAGCTTCGTGGGGGTGTGGCCTGGGCAGTCACAAGGCTCTTGCTCAGAAGGAGCTCACAGGTGGCATCCTGGAAACAGGGTCACACGGACACCCACACAAGGCACACAGACTCCTTTGGATCCAGGGTCGCTCTCTGGCCATGACCCTCCCACTGTGCAGGCTCAGGGAGCCCTGAGACAGAGACCAGGGGGCCGTCACCTCCCTCCGTCACACCCCCTGTCCACCCTCAGGCACAGTTCCCGACTGAGAAGCCAGGGCCCTGCAGACATGACCAGGCGCAGTCCCTGCCCTCAGGGGAGGCCCGGGACACTCCTGGTGAGGACTCCGGGTCAGGGGCCTGCTTCCACCTCTGCCACAACCTTGCCCTTGGCCAACCTCTTCCCCATTTTACAGGAGAGAAACGGCAGCCCTGAGGGTCAGTGACCCACACGGCCTCCCAGTGCAGGCAGCAGAGGAGACGGGCTGAATGGGGAGCAGGGCCCCGCCTACCCGAGGCCCTCAGTGTCCAGGTTCACAAAGGACACATGAAGGCAGGGCTCCAAGCGCTGGCCTCCCTCCTGACCCCACAGACCCCAGCAGGGCTGGCCTGCCCTGTGACAGTGCCAAGGGCTGGGGAGGCCTCGGGCTGTCTGGGCTGGCCTGGGCAGTGAACTCAGCAGGGAAGTGAGCCTGGGGGCTCCACCTGCAGCCCAGGTGGGCACTGGGAGAGAGGGAATGGGGTGCCCAGGGTGCCAGGTGCCATGTGAGGACCGCAGGGCACTGGAGAGGGCACGGTTGTGCACCTGGCCTGTGTGTCCCATGCTGACACTGTGGTCACGGGTGGTGGGTGCCGTGCCTCCTTTTCTGCCCCGCCAGCCCCTCCACTGGGCCTCTGTGGGCCGCACAGCGACCACACACTACCTTCCTGCGACCCCATTTTATCCAGGATTCACTGAGGCAGGAGGGGAGGGGACTCAGCAGAGTGTCACTCTACTTCCCCCAGAACCTTCTACATCCAGCCATCTCCCGAGGGCCCAGCTGGGGCCCTTCACTGCCCTGCTCTCCCAGCAGTGTCCAAGAGGGGCGGAAAGTCCTGAGGAGAAAGGGCAGAGCCTGTAGAGAAGGCCCAGGGCTGACCCTGGCTCTCCAGGGCTCCTGCCCCATCCTAAGACAGGGGGCACACAGCGCCCTACCCACAGGCAGGTGTCCAGAGCACAGGCCACCACTAGGACCAGGGGGTGCATGGAGGGGCAGCAGCCAGCAAGGTGCCAGTCAGGGGTGTGGAAAAGGCAGGAGGAGGAGCAGGAGGAGGAGCAGAGGGGCAGGAGGAGGGGAGGGGCAGGAGGAGGAGCAGAGGGGCAGGAGGAGGGGGAGGGGCAGGAGGAGGGGAGGGGCAGGAGGAGGGGAGGGGCAGGAGGAGGGGAGGGGCAGGAGGAGGGGGAGGGGCAGGAGGAGGGAGGGGCAGGAGGAGGAGCAGAGGGGCAGGAGGAGGGGAGGGGCAGGAGGAGGGAGCCAGGAGGAGGGAGCAGAGGGTCAGCTGCCTCCCCTACCCCTGCTCTCCTTCCAGACCAGACCCGGCCCCACACTACACCTGAGCTGCACCCCAGCCTGTCCCAGGTCCCAGCACCTGCATCACTGTGCTCCGTCTGCCCCCCCCCTTCCTGGCCTCCTCCAGGAAGACCTCCAGGGCTGAGGGGCCTCAAGGCTCCGGAGCAGCTGCTCACCCTGTTCCCCAGCGTGGTTTCTAGCATGGGCCTGGATTGTGGGGCCTCTGCTGGTAAATACTTAGCGCAGAGTCCCTTCCTGTCCCCAGTTCACGTCTCCAACAGCCTTATGAATGACGCAGATGGCCCCACTGCTTGGGTCAGGCCACCAGGAACCCCAAGATGCATGTGTCAGGGAGAGTGACTTGCTTGCAGCCGCAGCACAGGAGGTGGGGCTGGGCTGGGCACCTCTGTGAGACTGCACAGAGTAGGGAGGGGGACAGGCAGGGACAAGGGACAATGAACCTCATTGGTTCTTTCAACAAAAACAGGAGCCCCCTTCTTGTACCAGGTACTGAGAACAGTGGTGACCTGAAGGGAGCCTCCCAGAGCACTGAGCATCGTGGGTGAGGAAGAGTGACCAACCCACCAATAACACGGAATTCTCTGCATGGACAAAGGGAATGAGGTGGGACATTCCAGGAGCCTGTCCCAGGAGCCCCACAAGGAGAATAGCAAGCTGGAAAAGAGGGGAGGAAGATGCTTCCAGGCAGAAGGGTCTGAGGATAAGAACGATGGAGGGGGCTGCAGGTGCTGGAGGGAACCGAGCACAGGAAGGGTCCAGGAGGAGGACAGGCTGGAGACGGAGCCCAGAGTACAGGCTGAGGATCCGCCTCTGAGGGAGGCCAGGCAGCAAGGGGCGGCTGTGAGGGTTCTGAGGCCGGAGCATGCCAGGGCCAGTTGGCACCGGGCCTAACCCAGTGCAGCCCCAGGTGCTTGTCCATCAAGGCCACAGCCAGCCCCAGACCTGTCCCACTGGCTGGAGCAGTGAGAGAACCCAGGTGTCACAGGGGTCTGGGCTGCGGGGAGACTGCACTGTCACTCCTGCAGGGAGCAGCCAGGCCTCGCTCCCCCAGGTGCACCCAGAACAGGCCTGCAAGCAGGCTGCGGGCATGCTGTGTCCTCCATGTATGGCCAAGGCACACATGGACCGGGGACATCGCAGCAGCTGGCAGTGCTCTGTGTTTCCCGCTTCTGGGCAGATGGGAGCGCTCCCGGGACATCTCATCCCAGGGGAAGACAGCTGGCCCCAGGGCTCTCCCTGAGGATTCCTCCAGCCAACCAAAGAAACCTGCAACAGCATCCTGGGGCTGGGCAGGCCAGGGCCTGCTCCTGGGGAATGTTCCCCTGCAGAGCTGAGCGGCCACCAGAAGATGTCACAGACTGCCCAGATCCCCACCCCCATCATGAGCCATGGCCACCTGCCTCAGCCCATCCCAGCCACAGCGGGGTGCATCCACCACCCTCCCTGCTCCCAGAGCTCAGGAAACATGGAGGAGGGAAAAACCCAACCCGGCCATCCGGCCATAGGAGAAAACTGACAGAGAGGAAATGAGATGAGCGCAGTCAGGGACACGCTGCCCCACCCCGCCTCTGCGTGTTCCCAGCTGCCTCAGGACTCACCATCACCAGGCACCACATCCACATCCGTGGCTATCTATCTGTTCCTTCCCCCCTCCCGTGGGAGCTCTGTGGACGGCGGTCCTTCTGTTTTGGTCCCTAGTAACTCGGGTGGTGCTCAGCAACTACTTTGTTGTCTGGGAAATCAAGGCAGGCCACAGGGACTTGGATGAACTTACCTGAAGGGAATGGTCTACGCCTAACCCAGCACTGGAGAGCCCGAGGGGATGCAGGCCCAGCCCTCGCTACCTGTCACCTAGTCAGAGCCGTTCTCCTGAGCAGAGGGGAGGCAGGTTCTTGCTGGAGCTACCAGTGCTTTGGAGACAGACAGGAAAGAGCTGAGGGCAGTAATCCCCACTGTGTGAAGCCCAAGGAGCTGGGAAAGCGAGCAGCAGCCAGGCTAGGCCTGAGGAGCAGGAGGGGAGGCCACGTCTCCAGCCAGGCCCACCATGAAGGAGGCCCTGAGAAGGGTGGGGGATGGCTCATGCGATCCTGATCCTGGGTCTCCTCACCCCACTGGCCGACTCCTCCCTTAAAGGATGGAGCTTCCTCCTCACCTTCACCTGGGGAGATCCTAGGCTGCCCCCAGAATCCACCCTACAACCCAGATCAACTGCTATGTAAGCCACAAAGGCCCCCAGCGGAGGCCATCCCAAGTCAGCCAGGGAGAACCAGGGCTACACCCCAAGGCACTGGGGCCCACCCAGCAGGGAGCGGCTGCAGGCGGGGTGAGGACAGGACTGCTAGACTGAGCCGGAGAGACCTGTGGCCCAGCAGTCAGCGGACGTCCAACCCCAGGCCCACATCAGAAACTGCTGTCCCAGAGCCAGTTGTCACAGGGGTGGGCTTCTGACTGGGAAGTTGGTGGGGAGGGCAGGGGTCACCTGGAGTGGAGAGAGAAGCTGCAGGACTGGCGAGGGAGAAGTCAAGCCTATGGGAGAAGCCGCAGGGGCTCGGCTGGCCCCACCAGGAGCTCTGAGATGGCTCTTCTGAGCTGCCCAGAGGCAAACAAGCCTGACCTGCCTTCCCCTGCAGAGACCAGTCATTGCCTGTGGTCTGTCCAGGGAAACATTTCTGTTTTTATTTTTTTATTTGTTATTTGCAGTGTTGGGCAGGGAACCCAGGGCCTCAAGCTCACTAGGCAAGCGCTCTACCACTGAGGTTCACCCCTCCTGGGAAACACATTCCCTGAGAGCGGCCGTGGCCTTGGCGAGGTGGCTCGGGAGTGGAGGACAGTCCTGGAGAGGGGCTCAGCAGTGCCCCATTAGCCAGCCCCTCCTAGCCCCCGGTGGGGTGAGGGCTTCAGTTCCATGATTCTCAAGTCCACGCTGTGAGGTCAGAGATCAGGGACACTGGTCCCGCCTTGGTTGGTTTGGGTAGGGAAGCTCCCTACCGAAGGGGAACTGCTTCCTTGATGAGAGAGAAATGATAATGTCCAGAGCAACATTAAAATAGAAAACAAAAACGATAATAAATGCACTATACAAACGTCTGACCGATGGTGTGTCCACTCAGGCCCAGGCAGCACTGGGTTAGGGTTAGACCATTTCTTTCAGGTAAGTCATCCAAGACCCCATTGCCTGCCTTGAGTTCTCAGACTACGGAGAAAATAATATTTGCTGAGAATCCCTCTAGATACTAGGGATCCAAACAGAAAGTGCAAAAGCCCTGGTCCCTTGCCCAGTTTCCAGACCTGAGCTGGTTCTCAAATCCAACACCAAGGACAGAGGAGACTGTGTCCTGGGGAGAAGACCTGCCCCACCTGGCCAAGGCACGTGCACAGGCCCCCGTCCAGTGTCGCTTACAGCCACTTACTCAGGCAGCCAAACCCTGGGGAAAGAGCACCCGTGTATCTTGAGGGGTGTGACTTGAACACAATGTGTATCATCATCACAGTGTGACTAGGTGACTCGTCAGGAGCATCCACCTGGTGCTTCTGGCTCCCAGTCTCTCCTGAGGCCCAGTCAAGATGTCAGCTAGGACTGCAGGGCCAAGGCCCAACAGACTGCTTCCAAGTGGCACCCCTGACCCAGTGGGCTAGGGCCTCGGGTCCCCTCTGCTGAGGCCACTCCACGGCTGCCGCAGTGTCCTCATGACATGGCTGCTGGCTTCCCCCAGAGTGACAGCCCCAAGGAAGGGTGCCACATCACCTGGGCTGAGGTCCCTCAGCAGCCAGGCAAGTGCTGGCAAACCAGCCAGTGCTCCAGACCTGGATGGCAGGCCTTAAATGGGCACCTGCCCAAGGGTAGAGTTGAGCAGAAGCCCGACCCAGGGTTAAGGCTTCAAAGGAGACAGACCCAGCCTGAAGGCAGAGCGGCCAGGCTTTCCCGCCCTGTTCCAGGCAGCCATTGTCATGACCCACATGGCAGTGGGTCAGGCAGAGCCTGAGGGAGACTAATACACTGCTCAGCTGTGGGACCTCCAGGATTAAAATTCTAAGGTTGACTGAAAGCAAGAGCAGCTGGGGGTGTCTCGTCCTTCCCTTGGTCGCACTGTGAGGAGTTCATGGCCCAGGGGAGGCCGACGCTCTGTCAGTTAGCCCAGTGACGAGCACAGTGAGACCTGTCCCCCACATCCCACTCTGGTGACCTCCTCGAGGATCCATGTGGTTCTTGGGAGCCTCCATCCAGGGCTCTTCCCTCCCCTGAGGTTCTCGGAGTGCCCACTGGACAGCCAGGGACGGGGAGCCGGGGTTGGCCTGGAAGTGCAGCACCCTGCCCCCACATCCACTGGCTGACACAGTCCTGTGGCCACACTTGAATGGAGGAGGCCGGGAAGCGTGGTCCAGCTGAAGTCCTGGAAGGCCGTGTGGCGCCATGAGGGCTACACACAAAGGGTCGGAGGGTCTGCCCTGGGCTGGGGATGCAGCGGGCCCAAGGAGCTGGACAAGGCAGAGGACACACGGGCTCGCCTGGAGCACACGTTCCTGGGTGCACCTGCTGAATGAAGGGCAGCGTGACCACTCCAACAACAGTCCAGGGCCAAGCCCGGGCCCACTAAAAATTCCCATGAGGGCCCAGCTGTTTGATTCCTGGTCAGGAACCACCGTAGGCCTCCTGCTCTGGGGAGCAGAGATGGCATGGAGGACACTCTTGCCCACCAGGCTGCACCATGTGACCTCCGCACCTCTGGAAGGTCGGCAGGAAGGAGATGGGAAGGTTTTCCGCTTGTCTGAGGGACAAGTCTTGAGAAGGTCCCCAAACAGGAGGACTCCATCTCAGGCCCAGAGTGTCCTTGACTTCCTTGCAGAAAGGACTTAAGGGTGGGTCACAGTGAGGCACAGATTGACTGACTCAAGGGAAAGCCAGGAGCTTCCTAGAGGGAGGCACTGGAGAGGGACGGATCCGCGTCACCTGACTAAGGCAAGTTTATTTACAAAATCTATAGGGCAGGGACAGGACCCAAGAGGGCGGCTTCCTTTCAGTTCTCCTTCGCTGGTGACTCAGCATGTTAACCATTACATCTCAGGGCAGTTTTCTTCTGGTTTTGATGCGAAACCCCTATTAATTTCCCACAGGGAAGGCAGGGGTTACTCTTGTGAACTTAAGAGTCTTACAACTGCATAGGACCCAGCAGCCACCAAGAGTGCAACAGGCCAAGTAATCAGGCCCTAAAAACAGAAAATTCTACTGGTTGAGCAAAAACATTCTGAGAGCTGTTTTTCTTTGGGTCGGGTCAGGAGAAAAGTCATTGACGATCCGCGGATCAGGTCTGATGGTGGACTTTACAGTGTTGTCTGTGCTCCAAGTAAGTGGAAGGGACTTGAATCCTGGACCTCCGCCCTGGCCTCTCTGGTTTTGCCCCTCGTGTCTTCCACCAACTCGACGCTCATTTCTGGCCCCTCCGTAGAGGCCGAGAGGTTAAGCACTGGCCCCAGGTCACCAGCTGGCCCCCAGTTAAGTCACTGGGTTTATTGACAGAGCAGGGTTCTGACCCTCCACTAGCTGTGTGACCCGCACAAGTTCAGGGCGGGCCTCAGTGGGTCCCCAGCCCCCGGCGGGCACGTCAATCTCCACGTCCGCGGGAGCGCGCGGTGGGCGGGCTGCGCGGCGGCGCGCGCGGCGGGCGCTAACCGGCGGGAGCGCGCGCCCCTACCCGCCCGCGACCGCAGGCGCACCCCGCCCGACCCGGGGCGCCCCGGTGACGCGGCCGCGGACCCGGAAGTCGCCGGCCCGCCCCGCCGGCCGGCCGCCAGGAGCACGGTCCCCGCCGCCCGGGATGGGGCCGCGCTGGCTGCCGCTGCTCGGGCAGCTGCTGCTGCTGCAGCCGCCGGGGTCCCGGGCCGCCGGCCCCATCCGCGTCTTCGTGGTGCCCCACAGCCACATGGACGTGGGCTGGGTCTACACGGTCCAGGTAGGTGGCGAGGACGCTCCACGCGCGCCCCTCGCAGCTGCAGCCTCCCTCCACCGGGAGCGCCCCGGGTCCCGGTGCCGGCGCAGGTGGCCCCGCTGGGTCCAAGTCCGGCTGGGCTCGGACTGGAGGGGCCCCCGACTTCTCTGGTCACTTCCTGCCTCTGAACCCCAGTTCCTCCTTCTGTCGGGTGGTACACTGAATGGGTGGCTCCTGCGTTCCAGGCTGCAGAGGGGAGTGGCGTCCCCAGCCTGGGCATTGACCGAGGTGGCCCATGTGAGCCTGGAGCAGGAGGGGCAGGCAGGCTCCAGGGCAGGTGGACGTCAGGTGACCACTGGAAAGAGGCTGCTTCCCTGTGCGGCTGGGTATTGGAGGCCAGTTCGGTATGCCCCGCCTTCCCAGCCCATGGCTTGGGTCGGACCAGGGGTCACCTCCTGGTTCTGCTCCGAACCTTGGGCAGGGGGTTTGCTCTCTAAGCCTCGGTTCTCCTGTCTGTGAGAGCAGTCACTCGCCTGCCCCGCCCCACGTCCAGCTCCCTGCACAGCCCTGCAGTTCCCTGCTGGGGCCCAACACTGGTCAGACCCACCCCTCAGAGTCCTGAGAGAAATGCAGGAGAGGGACCAGCATCAGGGTCAGTGTAAGTGCTCAGCCCCATTAGGCCTGCACCTGTACTGTGGAGGCAGGTGGTGGTCAGCTGGCACCCGGACTCTGAGGCACATGACTATTGGTTTGCTTCACTCCAGCCACAGTGCTGCCCTGGGCCTCCTCCACACCTCAAGACCCCTCCTGCCACAGGACCTTTGCCCTGGCTGTGCTGTCTGCCCAGGAAGCTTTCCTCCTGAGAACCTGCAGACACAGTCCCTTCCTTTCCTCCACTTGTTATTTGAAAGTCATTCTTGGTGTGGCCTTCCTGATGACCCTCTTCCCCTCTCCCTTCAGGATGGTCCCTGTTGCACTTGTCTCCATCTAAGGGGCCATATGTTTTGCTTGTTGGCTTGTTGACCGTGAACTAGAACCTGCACTCTTCAGGGCAGGGGCTTTGTCCACTGTGTTCACTGTGTCCCCACCATGCCCAGAAGATGTGGGTGGAAACCAATGGACACCCTGAGGTCCTCAGGTCTCCGTGGGCATTGCATGTTGTCACCTCAGCCTCCCGAGCTCCTTTGTGGGGTGAGGAAGGAGATGCCTAAGTTAATGAGCCAAACCCTCTGTGGCCTGGTGTGGTGGCCACGCCTGTAATCCCAGTGGCTCAGGAGGCTGAGTCAGGAGGATCATGAGTTCAAGCCCAGCCTCAACAACTTATCGAGGCCCTGAGCAACTTAGCCAGACCCTGTCTCAAAATAAATAAATAAATAGAAAAAGGGCTGGGGATGTGGCTCCGTGGTTGAGCACCCCTGGATTCAATCCCTGGTCCAATAAATAAATGAATGAATAAATAAATAATTGGTGATTAGGGACAGAATAACTTACAAGGACATTGTAAGTAAATGGTGACATTTTAAAGAGAGACAGGAAGCAGACCTGGTGCCAAATGTAAAATCCTGTCCCTGATGCATTTGGCAGCCTGTCAGGGAGGCCACCCACCCACAGGAGACAGTTTAAAGGTGGGGGAAGGGGCACCCACCACTCCCAGTTCCCAGAAGAAGAAACTGAGGACCAGAGAGGGTGGATGCGTTTCCTGAGACTACTCAGGAGTAACCCCGAGCCTCCCAACTCCTGCCCCGGGCTCTCAGCACTAGTGTGCAGGGCCTGGAGACTCCCTGGTCCTCAGAGTGCCCAGCCTGGGGGCATTGGGCAGCAAGTCCCCCAGGGACAACCCAAAGCACCGCTTCTCAGTTCAGCTCCCACCACCCACGTCCCCCTCACGTCAGCCCAGCAGACCCCTTTGTGGTCTCTGAGCCACGACCCGTCTTGCATCTGGGGCTTCACTGTGCTGCTGCCCATGGACCCTCAGGGCCAGCGGACACACGCCTCTCTGCCCAGCTGACTCTGGCTCCCCGGCTGGCTGGCACATTCCTCTTCCCACTGGGTGTCCTTGCCTGTTTCCTGGTGCCCCTGCCTGGCCCCCAAGAGCCCGTTCCCCCCACGGGTAGGGAGCACGTTCCCTCTTCATGTACTGGGCAGAGATGGGCACCCTGGACTGGTGAGGTGCTCAAGGGGGGAGCCGCGAGGGGGAGAGACCACAGACGTGCCCTGCAAGTGCCAGGGCCCTGGGACACTTGTTCAGCTGGATTTTTCCTGCTTCTTGGGGCCAAGCCCTGCAGAGCTCCTGGGGCACTGGCCTGACACGCGCCCCTCCCCAGGAGAGCATGCGGGCGTATGCTGCCAACGTCTACACCTCCGTGGTGGCAGAGCTGACCAGCCGGCCCCAGCGCCGGTTCATCGCGGTGGAGCAGGAGTTCTTCCGGCTGTGGTGGACCAGCGTCGCCTCAGAGAAGCAGAAGCACCAGGTGAGGCGGCCAGTGAAGCCTGGAGCAGGGACCTCGTGGGTTGGGGCTGAGGCCACAGCTGCGTCCGCATCAACCAAACCCCAGGGACTGCTTAGGCCAGGCTTCGTGGTCAGGGCCACAGCAAGAAAGGGTTTTCTTTTTAATCCAGGCTCTCTGGGGGTTCTTGCAAAAGTCTCCGGCTCCGGCAGGAGGGGCACGTTCCCAGGTGCTGCCTGGCCCCTCCTGAGCCCCTGCACCCCTTCCCTGATTTGCTCTGTCTGCCTGGCCCCCAGGCACAGGGGTGGTGGCCCTTGTGACGGTGCTGTAGCGTGGGCCAGGGCGTGACGGCTTCACCAAGTGCAAAGAGCCAGAGCACCCCCTCTCCGTGACACAAACACCCAGAACCTACGCAGGAGCTTGTTCCTCTTTTCAGAACAGTTACTGAGCGTGGACTTCAGAGAGGTTAGGCAATTTGCTTGAGGCAGCGAAGCTGAGAGGCTGAGCAAGGACTCCTCCCTGCCTCACTGGGGGGTCCCTTCAGCCTGCAGCCTGTCCAGTCATGATGAGAAACCCTGCATGTGATGGCCACTTGCCAGGTGCCCGGCCAGGGGATGTTACCCAGCTTTACAGAGAGGGCGTGCAGCAGGTCACACAGCCTGTGAGTGATGGGGGCGATTCGGAGCCAGTGTGTCTGACTTGGGAACACTGCACCCAGTGGCACATCTTCTAACTCCTGAGAGGGATGAGGGACGTGACAGGCATGTCTTGGTGGAGATCTGGCAGGACACTCCTGGGAAGCTCCCTGGAGGCAGGGACTTGGTTTCCTTTGTCCATTGCAGTGTCCCAGGGCCTGCCCAGTGCGGTGCCCATATGTCTCAAGTGAATGACCCACAAACGCTGTACCTTGGAGTACCAGCCATAGCTGCAGGCCCACGTCCTTGGGATCATTTACCTTCCCATCCTCCTGTTCACTCGTTTATCCAGAAATATTTATCAGCTACTCACGAGGCCAACCCAAATCCAGGGACAGTCTGCAAAATAACTAGTCTGTGGTCAGACTGGTCAGTCCCACAAGGGAAGGGGAAGCCTGAGGAGCTGTTTCAAGTTAAAGGGTCCAGAAGAGAAATGACAGTGTCATGCACTACGTGGTCCTGGCTTGAATCTGGCAAAAGGAACAGGAATTTGGCACAAAGTCTCTGGATGAGCTGGTAGTGTTGTCTTGATGTTAAAGGTGCTGATTTTCATCATTATGCTGTGGTTATAATTAATTACCACTGCTCTTCTGAGGTGCACCGAAAGCCTCGCTGCTCCTGAGCTACTTCCAAAACAGATGGAAAGTGTCAGAGCTGGAGCATTATGGCAAAGGAGGTCAGAGCAACGGTGAACCGGCAGGAGGCTGCACCTTAGCTCTTTGTACTATTCTTGCAAGTTTTTGTTTGTTTTGTTGTACTGAGGATTGAACCCAGGGCCTTGTGGTGGCCAGGCAAGTGCTTTACCACTGAGCTACATCCCCAGCCCTTTATTTTATTTTGAGACAGTCTCACTAAGTTTCCCAGGCTAGCCTCAAACTGACAGTCCTCCTGCCTCAGCCTCCCAAGTAACCCAGCCTTACAACTTTTTGCTGAGTTTTAAATTATTTGAAAACTAGAAGTGCACTTATAGGTAAAATCTCAGACACCAGCCATGGCCAGGTGCTCTCTGGGTGCAGCTGGCACAGTCTGGACCAGATCAGTGTCCTGCTTTTGTGGAATAAAGTAGGGTGAGGGGTTTAATGAGGTGCTACAGGCGCGGCCCTCACAGACCCAGCCAAGTTTAGGGCTTGAACCTGGCTGTTTCTCTCTGCCCACCCCTGCCAAGGTCCACCAGCTCCTGAAGAAAGGACACCTGGAGTTTGTCCTTGGAGGCCAGGTCATGCATGATGAGGCTGTGACCCACCTTGATGACCAGATTCTACAGCTCACAGGTATGGCCACCCCACCCTACACCCAGGGACTCCAGTGGGCTACGAGTTCCAGCTGTGGCCACCCCGCAGTGTGAAGCCTGCCCCTGGAAACAGTGGCTCCTAGAGCATACCCATGCCTGGCCGAGGGAGCTGAGTGCCAGGGTTGAGCCTGGGTTTTAGAGTCGTGTCGCGTGGGTGCATCCTGATCCTGCTCAGTCCCGTCCCCATGGCCCTGAGCATGGGATGTGGCCTCCCTGTGCCCAGTGTCCTTTGTTGATGAGTGTGATGTTAATGCGCACCTGAGAGAGTCGTCGTGAGGATTCAATTGGGATGATTCAGGTGAAGGACTTTAGGTGGGATGTGTGGTCCTCTGGGGTGCTCAGCTGACTTCACCACCCCCCACCACCCTCACTACGGTCACCCTCACCACCATCATCACCCCGATCGCCACCTCGGTCACCACCTCAGTCAGCACCAGCACCAGCACCCTCTTCCCCTGCACCATCACCATCCTCGTCCTCACCATCTCCATCCCCTCCGTGGTCACCATACTCCCTGTCCCCACACGATTGCAGTGCGCACGTCACGCTGCAGGCTGTAGCCACTCCCGCCGTGTTCCTCAGAGGTGTGGGAGTGGAGAGCTGACCACCCTCGCCATCTCTGGTCCCTTGGGCCCCGATTTTACCTGGGTTGAGCTGTAGTGGGCCTTGCTGTGAAGTGGGCCCCAGAAGGGAAGAAAGAGGGGGGCAGTGGACGGCCTCCCGCCGAGCTGGCCTCCCACATGGAGCTGGGCCCCTTCCCAAGTGGGGGCGTGAGGTGCCTCCACCCAGACCTGTCCCGCTGCCCGGCTGTTGGGAGCTCCTGCCCTCCTCTTGGCCCTCATGTCAACACACACCTGAATGTTGGATGTGACATTTTTATTGAGGGACGTTTGTTTCCAGCATCTCTGGGGTTGGGACGAGTCAGAGGTGGGCAGCAGCTCTGGTGACTGAAGCTTCCAGCCCCCTCCTCGGGCAGCAGTGCCCTAGCGGATTCTCAGAGGCCTGGGGGAGTGGCAGGTGCCAGCAGTTACCACCCCTGCCCCTGAGCGGGCCTGAAGGGGCCTGAGGAGGCTGGGCAACACCAGGCGGAGTGGAGGGAGGAAGGAGTCCAGGCAGGAGCGAAGGAGGCCACTACTGTCCTGTCCCCCACCGGTGCCCCCTCCCTCTCCTTTGCTGATGGACCCCTCCCTCCGTCCCTCCAGTGTCCCTAAGCAGTATTTAAAACACGCTGAACAACACCTTACACATCTGAAGGTCTGGGCAGCCCAGGGCATAGTGGATATCCAGCCTTCCTGTCCTCCCTTGTCCCTGCCTCCACACATGGCTTGGCCTGTCCACTGGGTCATTGTACTAGTGAGACACTGGTTCGGCTGCTGCAGTAGGGACCAAGAGCCATGAAAGACTGTCTTTATGGTTAAGGTGGGAGGTCTTCCCTGGAGCCCAGCAGGGTCGCCACACGTGCGGTAACCATCGTCCATGCTATTAAAGACAAACTGAGGCACGTGGGGGGACATGTGGGAGCTCCTCTGTGCAGACGGCAGCCCCTGAATCGGCAGCACCACCCTGCGGATGACCAGGGCGGGAGGCCATGGGGAGAACCTTCCTGAGGAGATCCTGGAAGGAAGATGCAGTGTTTGGCTAATGTGGAAAGCCCTAATTAGGATCCACGTGCGCGAGTCTGGCCCTGGTGGCTTACCCATCCTCCCTTGGTCCCTGCCTTGGTCTCTTACATAGAGACCCAGGGCGCCAGTGCCGCCACAGCCCAGTGGCCTGAGTCATTGAGGGCACCCACCTCTGGCTGCCGACAGAAGGGAGTGCGTGTGGCTGGCCCAGACCTCTGTAGGTCCTCACGGCTGGAGTCCCCAGAGGAGGGACCCAAGAGAGAAGGCAGAAGTGACGGTGATGGCAGGTGCCCTGCCCCTTAGCACTCAGTCCACTTCCGTGTTTGTTGGGGGTGAGTCCCCAGGTCCTGCAGCCGGCCTGGCACCCCTCAGCACCAGAGCTTGTCCAAGCTCACGGAGAGAGCCTCACCAGCACCCGGGCTGCCACATGGGCAGGCCTTGAGGGCCCGGAGTAAGCCAGTCAGGAGGGGCAACACGGAGGACCGCACTTACCGGAGGTTCCCGGAGCCCTCAGGTCCACAGGGACAGAAGGCAGAATGGCCGTCACCAGGGACAGGAGTTGGCATTCAGAGGGCTTATGCAAGACGGAAGGAGATCTGGATGGCGGTGACGCTGCAGGACCCTGGGCACTACCTCTGTGGGACCTGCCTGGCCTGGCGGCTTGTGCCCCAGCCTGCTGGATGGGCAGTGAGCCTGCCGCGGGTCACTAGCAGGGCGACGCTCTCTTTGCAGAAGGACACGGGTTTCTCTATGAGACCTTTGGGATCCGGCCACAGTTCTCCTGGCACGTTGACCCATTCGGTGCCTCGGCCACGACCCCCACCCTGTTTGCCCTGGCGGGCTTCAACGCCCACCTCATCTCCCGGATCGACTACGACCTGAAGGAAGCCATGCAGGAGGCCCAGGTGCGTGCTGCGCCACACCTGCCATCACCCCTCGCTCAGCGCATCTTAGGGGACACCGCCAGGTGCCTGAGCCCGAGCGTGTGGGGTGCCTGGCCTGCCCTCGTCTTGCCACCTCCCCAGGGTGCCCTCTTCCAGCAGGCCCAGCCCTCCTGGCCCCCTCCAGTCCAGAGACCCCTTCCTCCCCTTCCACAAGGCCTGGGGCCAGCCCAGGTCCTCAGGCCCCTCCAGGGACCAAGCAAAGCGCACTGAGGAACCAGAGGAGGAGAGTGGGCCTGGCTGGAGCGCAGCAGCGGCCTCCTGATGTCCAAGGCCGCGAGACAGTGGACAGGGCAGACCTCCAGGCTGTGTGCCCAGGAGCCACAGGCTCCACCCTCCTCTCCATTAACCTCCCCCAGCAACCCCGGAGGCTGGGGCTGCAGGAATAAAGTCCCCCAACTGGTGCTTGGGCAGCAGACATCTGGGGTCTCAGCTCTGGGGCTGCAGGCCCGAGCTGCAGGGGCAGCTGCCACAGGCCCCTCTCCTGGCTTGTCGATGTTTTCTCTCTGTGTCTCTGCTGTATGTCCAAATGTCCCTTTTTATAAGGGCCCCTGTCCTACTTGCATTGGACCCACCAATGACCTCATTCTAACATGGTCACCTCCACAAGACCCCCCTTACAGTCAAGGTTCTGGGGGCTGGAACTTCAGCGTAACTTTGTGGAGGGTGTTATTCAACCCAACATAAATGAGCAGAATCATAATCGCACCCATTTCACAGGGTGGGGAAACTAAGGCCCAAAAGGCCAACTTGTCCTGTCCAGGCACCCTGGAGAGCAGTGGTAGAGAGTGGTAGAGCTGGCCAGGGGAAGTTATGCAGAAGGACATCAGGCTCCAGGCAGGTCAGCAAAGGAACATTTCACTGAGGGCCTGGCAGAGAGGTGGTCAGGACCCTCTCCAGTCAGCTGCTTTCACCTGCCTGTGACCCCACGAGTGCTGGGGGTGGCTCCCCATTTATCCTGGGGCAAAAGGACTTGTGTGTGGCCCCAAGCCAGAGCCGAGCAGAACTAGAACTTCACACCTGCCTTGCAACCCTCAGAACTGTTGAGGAGCAGGCTTCGCGCTTGTGAGAGGCAGTGAGCCCCGGGCCCAGGAGTCTTCAGGTGAAGCTAGAGCAGGCTTCTCCTGGAGGGCCTGGCAGCGAGAAGCCTGCGAGGAGCGGGAGGGTGAAGGAGCAGCTGCTGGCAGGCAGACCCCATGGCCCCCAGACCCCACGGGGGCCTTGAGAGTGGCCTGGAGGGATGTTACAGAGTGGGCAGCAGCAGGAGGTCTTGGCCCACAGAGAGCGGAAGGTGAGGACCGGCCAGGGGGCACAAGCTGAGCTGGGGCGATGCAGCCAGGGCTGCAGCTGTCCTGTCCTCACTGCCCCCTGTGGCCTTGCAGGGGCTGCAGTTTGTGTGGCGAGGGTCCAAGAGCCTCTCAGCACAGCAGCAGATCTTCACGCACGTCATGGACCAGTTCAGCTACTGCACGCCCTCGGAGCTGTCCTTCTCCAACAGGTACCAGCCCTCCCCAGCGGCTGCCCTCGAACCTCCCGTTACCCAACAGGTTCCAGCCCTTCCCCAGCGGCTGCCACCTGCCCCTCTGCACCTTCCTGGGATCCCAGACCTGCGTGTCTGGCCCCCGCAGGTGGTGAGCAGTTGCATTTCCAGTCCCCAGGCCCCATTCTTGGTGTTGTGCCATGCCCAGCCACCCTGAAGCCCTAGGCAAAGGGGAGACCCTTGGATACCAGTCCTTCATTATTTCCGACTGGTATTTCTTCATCATGTATTTTTGTGTTGATTTTGATTTTTTCTAAGTATCGTATTAATATGTCATTGATCTTGATGACCAAGATTTTGGGCATCTGTGAATGGTGAACAAAGGAACCAGCTGGATGCTCCTGGTGGGGGAGCAGGGGCTGCTGGCTCCTCGTGGCAGCTGGAGCTGACCAGGCCGTGGGGTGTGGCCCCCCAGTTCCCATGCTGGTGAGCGGAGCGGCGCCTGGAGCCCCGTCTGGGCACACCTCTCCTCCCGCTCTGCACTCTGCCTCCCCACAGGTCCGGGTTTTACTGGAATGGTGTGGCTGTCTTTCCAGAGCCACCTCCCGACGGGGTGTACCCCAACATGAGCGAGCCTGTCACCCCAGCTAACATCGACCTTTACGCCAAGGAGCTGGTGGCCAACGTGAAGCAGAGGGCTGCCTGGTTCCAGACTCCTTACATCCTCTGGCCCTGGGTAAGGCAGGGACCTGGGCCTCATGTCCTGTCACAGCCCAGGGCCTGCTGTGCAGGGTCCAGCCCCTGTGCTCGGGCCCTGTGGCAGCTTGCACCAAGCCAGCCTGCCCAGGCCCCACCACTCTGCACCCCTTCCCCACAGACCACAGGGCCTCAGCCAGTCCTCCAGCCTCCCTCCACCCTGGACTCACCCCGGCCTCTCCCACCTGACAGCAAACCCCCCGGCCAAGCAGCTTCCACTCCCGCCTGATGAGCCGCATTTGCCATTGCAGTGTTGGGGGCTGAAGCCCAAGCCAGAACCCCACCACTTGACCTCCAGTTCCCTCTGTAACACAGGAACAATAATTGCTGCACAGTCTCCATCCAGGGTTGGTGAGGAAACACCTTCCCCAGGAACAGTGCCAGGCAGGACACCATGCCACTGTCTCCGACCTTTACCGAGCACCCACTGTATGCCAGGCACTGTTCTAAGGGACTGTTCACCTCATCCATCTGATTTGCACCACTGAGCCTAGAAAGCGGACACTGCTGCTATCCCATTTTGCAGTTGAGGGACCTGAGGCTCAGGAAGGTTAAGGAGTTTCCTAAGGCCACCCAGCCTCTTAGCAGGGCAGCTGGGAAGGGCAGGAATTCCTGTCCAGACAGGTCACCCAGGGCTGCCTCTCCTGAAGGTGCATAAAGGCCACGGGAATCACGGCTCTGGCCGTGATTCTTAGTGAGTATCACCCGAGCCATGTCGGCAGGTAGCAGTGCCACGGGCCTTGGATGCACAGGGGTGCCAGCTGTGGGAGCCGGTGACCCCTGTTGGTGCCACGGAGAGTGGCAGGGCTGCCATTGGGAGGCAGTGCTGACCCACCTTCCTGGGCAAGGTCTGTGCTCTGAGGCACAAGCCATTGCTTCTGTGTCCCCTGCAGGGATGTGACAAGCAGTTCTTCAATGCCTCGGTGCAGTTCGCTAACATGGACCCGCTGCTGGACCACATCAACAACCGGTCCCAGGAGCTCGGCGTCTCGGTGGAGTACGCCACGCTGGGCGATTACTTCCGCGCCCTGCACGCCCTCAATATCTCCTGGGCCGTCTACAACCACCATGACTTCCTGCCCTATTCCTCAGGTACAAGCCTGGGCGCTGGGGTAGCAGTCTAGTGTCAGGGCCGGCACAGGACTGCACATCCCCAGTGCCCACAGGGGTGCCCCACAGGCCCTGTGTGGGGCCCTGAGGCAGACTGACCCCAGCTGCCTCCCGCCAGACGGCCTGCTTCCTGGTTCAGCTCCCACCCTGCCCACACCAGCAGTTTGCCACCCTGCCCTGGCAGTGCCCTGCAGGGGGCACCCTCCTCACCTGCTCCTTCTCCTATGCCCTATATGCACCTCCTCCAGGCATCCCTTCCCCAGACATCGAGTCTGGGCTGGGTGACTCCACAGTGTCCCAACAGCCCCAGGCTTTCTTTTTTAATTGCTTCACCACTCTTGGGGACCTGGGGACCTAGTCTCCTCTGGGTCACGAATGTGTCCTCAGGCCCGCAGCTGGCCGGCCACACATAGCACCACCTATGATCCTCTCCTCCGGGGTTCTGTAAAAGTCATGAGGCCTCCCTGTGGCAAAATGGGGACACCAATGTGCTTTGTTCTCATGGTCGTAATAATTGCATGAGACCAGAAGAGCTGTTAGCCTCCCCAGCACACAGGGGGCTCAGCCAAGGGAGCTGGGAGTAACTGCGATGCTCAAACCAGAGTTTGAGATGAAACTAGATCCCCACTTCAGCCAGCGGATGTGTCTGGTAAGCTGGCCGAGAAGGCCTCTTGTCGCGCTAGCAGCTCATCAGGGCAGGGGCGCCTCCCTGTCAGCTCTGAGTCACAGCCGCCAAAGCCAGTTCTTCACAGCCATTGAGGGAGGTGTTGCCCCTCCTCACAGCAGGCCGTGTCCTCAGCGCTGCAGCAACCCCCGCAGTTCACTCCCAATTTCTTCTTTCTGGGTTCTTGTCTAGTGAATTCAAAGAATGAAATCCACAGACAGCGATGAGTGAGTGCAAGAAAAGCCAGAGCTCTCTCAGGGCAAGAGGGGACCGACAGGGGTTGCCGCTCAAGTGTGCCAGTCTAAGGGTTTAGGTAGCACCTGGGTCGATGCTATGGGTCCAAATTTTGCTGACGGGGGTTTGGAAAAGTACGAGTGCTGTTGGTCAGGCTGCGATCCCATTCAGGTCTGCCCTGCTTTCATTTTCCTGCCTCTCCTGGAGAAGGGGGAGGTTGAGGTCAGAGGATCATGGGTACTCAGGGGTTCAAGGCTGCAGCACTGTGTAGAGTGGGCACCAGCACCAGGCCTTGACCTGGCCACCCAGAGACACCCTGGCTGGCCTGGGCCCTGGCTGTCTGCTCCTCAGGCCAACACCTGCCCATCTCCAGCAGCTGCAGCCGAGCTGGCTGCCTGCACTCCAGCCACCAGCCCTGCTCTAGGACGAGGGCTTGGCTTCAGCGCTGTCCCCAGCCCTTTGTGCCAGGTTAGGAACGTGGCTTGCCAGCCCCTGCTTGAGAGACTGCTTTATGGCCTGCAGGGTACAGCAAAGCTGCTGGTAGCATCAGCACCCTGTCCCTGTGGACCCTACACCCCACACCCCCTGGGCACCCTGCTGGCGGCTCCTGCAGGTCTGCTCACCTGCCTAGCTTGGGGGACAGGTAGAAATTGCTCTTCTCAGCCCACTCCAGACCCCCTCGGGCCTCCACAGGGGGATGGCTTTGCCCAAATGTTAAAACCTACATTGATTGCATAAGATGAGCAGCCCAGCCAGGCTGGGTGGGATGGTGGCTGGGCCACCGTGAGCCAGGAAAGCGCAGGCTCTCAAATGCAGCCCTCCCTCCCAGCTCTGCCTAGCACTGACTCCCATGCTTGGCTGACTGATTCCTGGGGCTGCTTTGGGAAAGGAGGCAGTGATGAAGAGGCATGCCACGGCTGTCCCCAGAGAGCTGAGGAAGCCCAGGGGCATCTGGCCGAGTGGCCACCATGTCATGTGGCCTGGGCACCTGGAGCTAGGCCTATCTGGGGCCTCCCAGCCACAGTGACAGGCAAGGACCGGCCCTGGGCAGTGACTCCCAGCATACCTGGGTTTGGGTCACACCCCTCCCAGCATGAGCTGTTGCTCCAGCAAGTGGAGACACTTCTTGAGCTCTGGGGTGGTCATGGTAAAATGGCATTTCGCAGGACTAAGGGGGACACCCACGTGAAAGCTTCCTGGTGGCCAGCCCCCTTCTCCCTGTTTATTTCCTTTCAAAGAGAACTCAGATGGACTGTGGCTGCAGGGCTCCAGGGGACCTGGCTGCTGCTCAGACTCATGCCTGTCGGGAGTTAGGCTTACCACTCTGTGCCTCCGTCTCAGGCTGCGTGGAGATGGGGTGGGCTGCACAGCTGCCAGGACCCTCTGGTTTGCACCAATTTGCTGAGGGGTGTGGCTACAGGTGGGGAGAATGGGTTCCCGGGTGGGGGCATGGCTACAGTCAAGGTGGGCGGAGGTGATGTGGGCGTGGCTACAGTGAAAGTGGGGGGCGGTTTTGTCCTGGGGATGGGATGCGCCCTGTGGTTAGAGCTAGGCAGGAGAGTTGTGGGTGTGGCTAGCTGTGAGGTGGGCGTGGCCACGTCCAGGCTGGCTGCTCTAATTAGCGTTTGGGCTGTGAAGTTGCCTGATAGGGAATCCGGCCCCCAGCCTTGACCCCAAGCCCTCATCTGTTTCGCCATGAAGCTGCAGGGGACGCTGCCTATCTGACTCCACAGCCTGTGGCCTTTCCTCTGTGCCGTGGGGCCACCCACCAGGAACTGGCCCAGATCTGTGGGGAAGAGCAGGGAAGAGGCACAGGGCAAACTCGGGTCAGCAAAGAGGCAGACCTTGCAGGGAACTGAGAACCCCCTTGGGAGACAGGCAGACCGAGGTTCTCAGCCACCTCCCTCCCGGGCCCTGGCAGCCAGACAGCAGCTACCCGGGATGGCTCAGCTCCCACACCACCAGAGCATTCTCCCTGGGCCTGGGAGGCTGCTGAAGTGCAGGCCTGTCCCAGGACTCCCCCTGGCCCAGGGAGTCACAAAGCCCTCCTACCCACCTGGTTCCTGCTTGCTCTCTTCCCTCCCTGAGGTTTCCCAGATACCATCTTGTCACTGGCCTTGATCCTCCTGCACCCACTCTGTCCCCAACCTCCCCTGACACTCCTGCCCTGCCCCAGGCTCTCCAGGGCTCCCTGAGCAGTTCTCTTCTGGCTTGGAGAAGGTCCCTGGACTGAGAGCCACCGCCTGCCCAAGTTGCCCTCCTCGGCCACCCAGGCACACTCTGCCTATCTGGTCCCCATTCCTGAGCAGTGCAAGAGTGAGGACGTAGTGGGCTCCACAGGCCAGGGACCCTCAAACTCCCTGTCTGCCCTCGTCTCCCAGAACCATTTGCTGCCTGGACGGGCTTCTACACCTCCCGCAGTATGCTCAAGGGGATGGCACGGAGAGCCAGCGCCCTGCTGTACGCAGGGGAGTCCATGTTCACGCGCTACATGTGGCCAGTGCCCCACGGGGCTCTGGACCCCGCCTGGGCCCTGCAGCAGCTCCAGCAGCTCCGCTGGGCCGTCTCGGAGGTAAGACCAGGCTTCTCAGCCACAGGGGTGGGACTGACACCCCTGCTGTGCACCCTTGTCCTAGCAAATCCTCCAGCCCAGGCTTTGGGGCCCATTTCACAGATGAGAAAAGCAAGACTCCCCGTCACTGGGTCGTGCACCATGAAGTTGGGCCAAGTTCTCTTGGCACCCAGCTGGTGGCTTCAAAGCTTTATATGTAATTCTTCCAAGAGGAATAAGGACCAAGTAGAATGGCAGTGGTGTCAGCCAGTCCTGCCTGTAGCTAAACCATAGCCCCACTGTGACCTCAGTGACAACATCTAGGAGGGTGGTGGGGCAGTCGTGACAATAGGCTTGACATGGTTGGCACTGCGGCTGCCATGTAGCCAGGTTTCCTGGCCTTCCCTCTCCATGTGCTCCCCAGGTAGGAAAAGTGAGGCCCCAGGAGCCTTGTATGCTGTCCATGGTCACCCATCCACACGGGGCCATGCTGGCTGTGACTTCTTTACAGCTGCCTGAAGGGGCAGCTGGCAGAACTCGCCTTGTGCTGGGCATAGACTGCCCTAAAGTCCGTCAGAGCAGCCGGCCACAGCACCTTCCACTGTGGAGCTCCATGTCCCCTTCTGTGAGGACACAGTCCTGCCCCTGCCTCGGAGCAGAGGAGTGTGAATGTCATGTGGTGTGAAGGGTGCCCAGAACAAACCAGCTACACGTGGGGCAAGATGGAACGGGTTGGGCAGGTCCTTCCCAGAGTCTCCTGGCTGCCCAGGATGGCAGACATGGCCAGGGGTTCCATAGGTCAGCGAAAGGGGCCAGTTCTGCAGCCTCTCTCGCCTCTGCTTCCTCTTCTGGGAAGTGGGAGGGACGCCCACCTTCTCCCCTGGCATGAGACCAGCACCTTGTAGGGTCAGGTCCTGATCCCCGCCTCTTCCTCACATCTGACAACGGGTGCCACAGGTCCAGCACCATGATGCCATCACTGGAACTGAGTCCCCCAAGGTGAGAGACATGTACATGGAGCATCTGGCCACAGGGATGCAGGGCGTGCGCAAGATAATGTCCTCTATTGTCCTGGACAAGTTCCAGCTCAGGGTGACAGCCCGGGCAGCTGAATCAGGTAAGCCAGACCCCCACAGAGAGGCTGAGGCCCACCTCTGAGAATAGAGTCCAGAAGGGCCAGGGAGGGGGCCTAGTGACCTGAGTCCACAGCCCCTGCGACCCCTTACTGTTGGCATGACCTTGACCTTGGCAGTGGCTCCAGTGCCCCAGGCCTCCATTTCTTCATCTACGGGATGAAGAAGGGCTGACGTGAGCCTTGGGGATGGTAAGCCTGGCGTCTGTAAGACTGGACCTGTCATGGTCCTCATTTCATAGCTGGGATCCTGAGACCGTTTATTTACTAGCTCAGGGCCACACAGGTCGGAAGGAACAGAGCAGGGGTCTGACCCCTGAACCCATGTTTCCCTGCCTTGCAGGGAAGATGCCAGTGTCCTTGGCCCCATCCTGTTCCCAGCCCCCTCCTGGGCTCACTGGACTGCAGGTCACCTCCTGGCGGCCTTTGGATCCGCCTCCTGATCACAAGGTTTCACGAGTTAAGAGTGTCCAATGTACCAGTTCACCCAGGACAGGGGCTGTCAAACCCGAAAAATCCTGGGCAAATGGGGACAATTGGTCTCCCTACAGAAGCAGGAGGTTTTCCTATCCACGGCCCTGATCCCCGCCTCTGCCTTCACTGTGGTCACGGCACTTCCCAACGCTCCCTCGGCCTTCCCGCTGCCCCAGCAGTGTCTGGGCGGTGCCATCTTCCAGCCCTGCCCTTGCCCTTCCCACTTGCAGGTCTGGAAGGCCTTGGGGACCAGGACTGGAATAAATAGGACCCCCACCCTGGGGCATCAGGGCGCTGAGAGAGACAGGCAGACAGGCCCCTGTGAGATGGGCTTTGATGTCATTGCCAGGTGGCACAGTTGATGGGCAACCACTCCAATGCCATGCTCATGCCATCCCCACAGGCACACAGGGAGTCAGGAGAGAAGACGGAGAAGCCGCCCCAGGCACAGGGGAGGAGCCAGCAGAGCAGGGAGGCTGCCAAGCGGGTGCCGTGTTGGGGATCCTGGGACATCCAGCACAGGAGATGGCAGGAAGGGAGAGACGGGAGGCCAGGCCAAAGGTGCAGGGCCCTCAAGTGCCAGCTCAGGCTCCAGAGGATTTTTCCTCACAATGCCAAGTACTCAAAGCTTTGGATCCGGGCCTCGGAAGCTGGGTCACTTTAGGCCAATGACTGCACTTCTCGTGTCTCAGTCTCCTCATCAGTAAAGTGGGCCAATGGGGAGAGATGTGTGAGGGACAGTGGACCCTCAGCCACCCAAGGGACACCTCATTTTCCCTTTGTTCCTTCCCTGCTCAGGGACTGTACTGAGTCACATGTGACCAAGCTGTGCACCTGCTCCTCCCTGACTCCCCTGGGGGCTCCAGAGGGCTGGGTCTCACCTGCCTTTTTCCCATGTACCCAGAGGTGTGGAGTGAGCCAGGCAGCAACCCGAGGCCTGATGGGTACTCTGCCTCAGTCTACAACCCATTGGCCTGGACCGTCACCACCATCGTCACCCTGACTATTCACTTCCCCAGAGTCAGTGTCACAGATGAAATGGGCCACCCCGTGCCCGCACAGGTATGGACATGTGGTCCTGCAGGAGGGACATTTGCCATTTGCCACTTGCTGATCTAATCTGTGTCCCACTTGCACATGCAGAAAGGTCTGGGGGTCTTAAAGGGCTGAACAGGGCTGCGGATGTTGGCGAGGCCCAGGCTGCCCCTCCCACCCCCCTGACATCCGCATGAGTTGCCATCTCTTCTCCCTTCCGCTGCCTGGAGCTGCCCTGGTTCCAGAAGGCACTCTCTGTCATCCAGCCCACGCCCCCTTGGAGAGGACGGAGAGGGACTGACATCGCTCAGCCACTCAGCACACACCCTCCAGGTGGGGTGCTGGGCCCCTGGACAGGAGTGAGGCCCAGCCCACCAGGGGACACAGTCACAGATGGTTATGGTGTAGAGGGTGACTCAGGAGCCAGTGGAGGGTCCCCAAGCCGAGACTGAGGAGGAGGGGAGGCCTGGAGTAGACCCACACGTGCCACCCCTGTGTCCTGAGTGCAGGGCCCATGGAGAGGAGTCCCCTCCGCAGGGGTTTCTGGAGCTCCGCCGCTGTGTCAGACCCTTCCTAGGTGCAGGGACACTGCAGTAACCGCAGGACAGAATCCCTGCTGTCTGTCAGGGTTGATATCCTAGTGGTGAGACAGGTGAGAAGCAAATTAAGACGTGGCCAGTGACAGCCGTGGGGGAACAGTTAACAAGCACCAGGGCTGGGGCTCATCTGACGAGGGTGGCCCAGGTCGCATCCCGCACGATGGGGTGAACGGGGACAGGGTGTCTGTGTTTGGGGAAAGGTCAGGTTGGGGGCAGGAGTGGCAATCATGGGTTTGACACTAGGCCCCCAGGAGCCTCCCCAAGGGACGCGGAAACTGCATGCCTCAGCTGCAGAGCAGGCGGGAGGTCCCCAGCCCAAGCCTCTTACTTGTGGCTCTCGAAAAAGGGGTCAGTGAATCAGACAAGTTGTAGGGGCAGGAAAAAGATCTATTCATGATGCCCAGAGAAGAGAAGATAGCAGGCTGTGCTGCTCACAAACCCAGCTCCCCCCAGTGAGAGTCAGGCAAGGGAAGGGAGGGGGCTGAGGACAGGCGAGGGCCTCTAACTAGAGGCACGTAGGTGCCCTGGGTGGTGTCTGCTATGGTGAGAGCTTGGCGGCCTTGAAAATGGCTCATTACCGTTATCTTGGTGTCTTCTGCCTTAGAGTGGGGGAGACGTCAGGTAAGTTTCAGGCAAATCAGCCTGTGCTCCCAGACCTGGACGGCAGGCCTTAAATGGGCACCTTGGCTGCGCCAGAGTTGAGCAGAAACCTGATGTAGGGTTCAGGTGGGAAGGGGGCGGATCCAGTCTGAAGGCAGAGCTTTCCTGCCCTGTTATGGCACCCACAGGACAAAAGCAGGCTTGGCCCCAGGCACAGTGGCACAGGCCTATAATCCCAGAGGCTCAGGAGGCTGAGGCAGGAAGATCCTGAGTTCAAAGCCAGCCTCAGCAACAGGGAGGCACTAAGCAACTCAGTGAGACCCCGTCTCTAAATAAAATGCAAAACAGGGCTGGGGATGTGGCTCAGTGGTTGAGTGCCCCTGAGTTCAATCCCTAGTACCAAAAAAAAAGCAGGCACCCGCAGCTGTTCCCATCATGGGTGACTAATATGAATAGTTCCCCTGTGTGACGTCCAGAGGGAGTGATTTGTAAAGTAGCTAAAAGCAACTTAAGCGGGGGGCTTTTCTAGGTTTTCCCTGTTACAGGGGCTCAGAAGACCCCTTCCAACACCCCCATCCCAAACCAGATACCTTGTAGCTAGGCAGAGGCCAGGAGGGTTGACCCGAAAGGGTCCTTCTCTGTGGGGACAAGGGATGGGGGTTGCCCCTTCCTAGGAAGTGAGGGGGAGCTGCATCTTGCTGGAACTGAGGACCCCCTCACCGAGGGGGGAGGAGGAGGAGGGTCTTAAAAACTCCTCTGGTGCTGTGGTAGATGGTTGGGACAAGAGAGGGTTTGGGGACACCTGGGCTACTGCCAGGGAGGGTCCACAGCAGCTATCACCAGCCGGAGGCCACAAAGACGAGACAGCAAGAGGCCAGTCCTGGGAATGAGCACGGTGGGGCATGGTGGCCTGGACAGTAGCTGTGGGTGGTGAGCTGGAAGGGCCACAGCAGGGTTCCGGCTGGGGAGCAGGTGGGGTGGAGGAGTGGCCATGAGCCATGGACGACCAGGTGGAGGCGTCTAGCAGGAAGCGGTCCTTGTGGGTCTCAGGTTCCAGAACAGATCAGAGGTTAAGATCAGGGCACCAGTCACTTGGCAGATGAAGGAGAATTGAAGGAGCTGGGGTGACCCTGAGTAAGAGAAGCCCTGGGCACCCTGAGAGCCAGCCATCTTCGGGCCACTAAAATATGCTCCAGGGGCCATTTTGTGTTGTGGTGGTCCTAGGGGGTGCAGCCAAACCAAGGAAGGACACAGGAGAGCTCAGTCCAGGAGACAAGGACACTGCTGGCTCAGTGGACAGTGAGCACCCCCTGTCCAGGAGGGATGCAAGCCAGGGATCACCAGTGGACCGAGTGTCCTCCCTGCACTGAAATCCACCTCTACTCCATCCTGCTGGTTGCAGATCCAGAACTCAACGAAGGTCCTCTCTGCCTACGACCTGCTCATCCTGAGCGTCATCCCGGGACTCAGTTACCGGCACTACAGGGTCATGCCCACTACAGAGGCCCAGGAGGCTACCACCATGGCCACCACGCTCCGGTTTAAGAGCAAGCTGAGGAGACATAGCAGCTCACAGAAAAAGCGCCTGGTGACCATGGCAAACGACTGCTACACCGTGCAGTTCGACCAGGACACCAACCTGATGCACAGCATCTGGGAGAGGTAAGGCTCAGCCACTGCTGGTCTGCGGCAGAGGCGCACCCAGGGCCTGGACCAGTAGGGCCCCCAGTTCCCATTGGTGTTTCCATTGGCTCACCTGCCTGAGAGAAGGACCAAATGTGGTGAGGCCTCTTCCTGCTCTTGTGATCTTTAATTCAAGTTGTATGAGTCTAGGCCAAGGCAAAAAAAAGAAAAAATAAATAAAGCTTTCTTATGCCTTCGAATTCCAAGGATTTCAAAGCTGTTATCCAGAGAAAAGAGGGCATTGAGGGAATCACCTTGAGAAAAAATAGGTTCACATTATCCACTTTAACCAAGAATCTCTATTCAGGAAATAGTCACACTGTCTTTAGAACAAGAAGTGTGTTGGTCAGCTTTTCATTGCTATGACTAAATACTTGAGAAAACCACTTAGAGGAGGAAAGTCTTCTTTGGCTCCCAGGTGCAGAGGTTTGGTCCATAGTTAGCCAGCTCCATTGCTTTGGGCCTGAGGCGAACATCATAGTGGAAGGGCATGGCAGAGGACAGCCACTCAGTTCACGACAGCCTCAGCAGAGAGCAGGGGAGAAGGGGAGGGGCCAGGTACAAGATAAAGTCCCCCAAAGCATGCCCCTCAAGGACCCATTCTGCTCAGCCACACCCCTCCTCCTGCTGGTTTTCACCACTTCCCAGCAGTCCATCACTGTCGGTGGGTTGATCCACATGGGGTTACAGCCCTCGTGAGCCAGTCACCCCCAGATTCCTGCCTCTGAACATTGCTCTATTGGAGACCAAGCCTTCCATACATGAGCCTTTGGGGGACCTTCAGTTCAAACTACAACAGGAAGGGACCCTCAACATCGTTTATTCATACCCACCCACTCCCCGGCCATCTGTCCACCCACCTTTCCATCCATCCATCCATACCTGGACCCCCACCCGCCCACCCCGCTCTCAGCCTTCCCTCTGTCCTGCACTCAGCCCTGTGCTCATCCCGCCGGCCGGCCTGTGAGAGAGGCGTTTGTGCTGGTGGTGTGGACAGGGCTGGGGCAGGATCTCTCAGCAGCCCTCCACTGCCCAGAGCGTGGGACTTCCCTGGGAGTTGGGCCACGGATTCCTCCCTAGATGTGGGCAGCTGGAGCAGCTGGCAGCAGGCAGCAGGCGGAAACAGAGCAGGGCGCCAGCCACGTGAGCTTCCCCGCCAGGCTGGGAGAGGCCAAGTGCCTTCCCTCCGTCAGTCCCCAGCACCACCTTGCTGCCTCCTTCCTCCAGTCCGCAGATGGGCGCACCGAGGCCCTGCCCACCAAGCACTCTCCAGTCCCAGAGCCCACGCCACGCTGTCCTGTGCCTGGCCCTGTCTCTCTCTCACTCTGGAACTCTGGGGTGAGGACAGGGATGTTAGGTTCCCAAAGCCCACCTGTCACCTGCACAGAGGAGGGGCTGCGGGAGCTGGGAGGCTCAGGGGAGGCGCAGCAGAGGGGGCTGAAGCCCGGGATCCAGGCACAGAGCGGGGGAGGAGAGCCTCAGGAGGAGCCGTGCAAGTTGAGAGGCCCTTGGCCCTAATGTGACAGCTTCCTGAGGTGGCCACCTTCCACCCTTTTCACCTCTAAATGTGCCATTCAGCAGTTTTAGTGTCCTCGCAGTGGTGCAGCTGTCCCCCAGTCCATTTTGAGCCCTTTTGTCACCCCATAACCCTCCTGCAGTGTGGCAGCCACTTCCCCAGGAGCCTCCCCCAGAGCCCTGGCCATCCCAGCCAGCTTTCTGTGTCTGTGGATTTGTCCAATCTGGACGTTTCATATACGTAGCAACCTACCTTTTGTGGCCTATTTGTGTCACCGAGGACCTGTCCTCCAGGTTTACATGTGGTAGCAAAGGCCAGTGCCTCATTCCTTTTTAAGGCCAAATGGTGTCCATTGCCATATTCTGTTCACCTTTCTTTAGTCAAGGGACACTTGGGTTGTTTGGTTACTGTCAATGATGCTGCTGTGAACAGTCACTAGTGCTTGACATTTCCCTTGGGTATGACCAGGAGTGGACTTGCAAGGTTGTGGGGAAACTGGGTTTCAGCTTTTTTTTTTTTTTTTTTTTTTTTTGGCAAGGATTTACCAGGGATCTACCCAGAGGCACTTAGTCACTGAGCCTCATCCTCAGCCTTTTTTTTTTTTTTTTAAGTTGCTGATGGACCTTTATTTTATTTATTTGTATGTGGTGCTCAGAATCGAACCCAGTGCCTCATGCATGCCAGGCAAGTGCTCTACCACCGAGCCACCTCAGCCCTTTTTTATATTTTATTTAGAAGCAGGGTCTTGCTGAGTTGCTTAGGCCCTCACTAAGTTGCTGAGGCTAACTTTGAATTCATGATCCTCCTGCCTCAGCCTCCCCAGCCGCTGGGATTATAGGCATGTGCCACTGCACCCACCTGCTCCGCTTTGCCTTCCCACCAGCACTGTGTGGAGGCCCCCGTGTGTCACATCCCCCATCACTCGTCTCTGCCATTCAGTCATGGCCGTTCTGTGGGTGTGAAGTGCTACTGCCCTGTTTTTTTGATTTGCATGTTCTGGATGACTAATGATGGTGAGTATCTCTATGTGCTTATTGGCAGTGGCCTATCACCATAGTGAAATGTGTACCCAAGTCTTTGGCCACTTTTAAATTGGGTTGTCTTTGCACTGTTGGATTGTAGGAGCTCTTTATGTATTGTAGGTGGATGGTCCCTGAGCAGATATAGGATTTGCACATTGTTTCCCCCAGTCTTGGACTTTATCCCGTCTCCATGGCCTTTGAAAAGAAGCTAGGGTCGTGGGCCTGGGCCAGGAGATCAGAGGCCTTTTGTGTCAGACAATTGGACATCACTGCTTTTTCTCCTCTGCATCAGGGTCTCAGCAAGACCCTTATTAGCACGTCTTCTTTTTCTTCCCCTACTGGCTCCTTCCCCAGACCACAGAAGTCTTCAAAGTGGGCACAGAGCTGTGCGGTTCTTCCCACTCTGCCCACAGCAAGTCCAAGCCCATTAGAAATAACATACCAACACGTCCCTTGACGAGGCTGCATATATATTTGCAATTAAAATATACATCTCTAGGGCCGTGGGACCCCTCCCCATCTGCCCATATCCTCCATCTTAACCAGAACAACCTAAGGGGGGTGAGCACGGGTTTTGGAGTCTGAGCTGAACTTGAACTGGCTGGCCTCCTTCCTGGATACACCGCGTTGGTCAAGCAATGGCACATGGCCCAGCCGCTGGGCCTCCACGTGCCTCAGAGTGAAACTGGTTAACAGGTCGTGTCCCTGGGGCCTGAGGGTCAGGAGAATTTAACCAGGTGAAGGAAGGCCCTGGCATGTGATGTGACATGGGGTCATAAATATGGTGTCCTGCTGGACAGCTCAGGGTCAGCAGGACAGAAATCCCTTCCAGTACTGGTGTGGCTCACAGACCCTGCTGGCCACCTGGATGGCCCAACCCCTGTGATGGTGCCCTCTGCTGGGCCTGGAATGCAGCCCACAGAGATAGGGGTGGGATCCGAGGTCCGGCTGGCTCTGGCTGGGGTCTTTACGTGGACGCCACTGGGTTCTGGTGACCGTTATGCAGGCTCCTCGGGGTGATTCTCCTCATTCTGGGCTCTTGGCTGCATCTGGACGGGGGATGGTCTGCTGGCTGCAGACCCCGTGCAGGACAATGGTGGTGTGTTCTCTTGATCACCACTGCAGAGAAAGCAACCGGACAGTGCCCCTGACGCAGGAGTTCCTGGAGTACCACGCCAATGGCGACGTGCACCAGGGCCCCGTTTCTGACAATTACAAGTTCACTGCCAACAAGACCGCAGTGCCCGCCTGGAAGACTGTGGTGATGGAGATCGTGAGGGGCAAGCTGGTGACTGAGGTCCGGCAGTACTTCTACAGGTGCCTGGGAATGCCCTGGACTAGCCGATGAGCGAATGCGGCCACCCCGGGGGCCGCCCTGGCATTCAGTTGAGGCTGCCATCTCTGGGCATGCTTTCTCATGTGCATGGGTCTAGTCATTTGGCCGGAGCCTGGGTTCAGAGAGGGGCTCTTGTTAGGTCCAGGCCCACACAGCAGCTCCATGGTGTCAGGGACCCAGGCTCCTCCTGCAGCATTTCTGAGTGTGCCATTGTGCACGTGGCCCTGGGAGGCCCCCTTTCTACCCACCCTGCCAGCAGGAAGGACGGGGAGAGGAAAGGAGCAGAGAGAGGCTCTGCAGCCTTACCTCCCACACCTCCTCCTCCTCCAGGAACACCACTGCCCAGAATTACACCTTTGCAATCCACTCCCGGCTTGCCCACGTGCCTTCGGACCCCGACCAAGAGCTGCTCTGTCACCGGATAGAGCAGAAGTACCGAGTGGGCCCCTTGGAGCTGAACCGAGAGGCCATCCTGAGGACCAGCAGTGATATAAACAACCAGAAGCTCATCTACTCAGACAACAACGGCTACCAGATGCAGCGGAGGCCCTACCAGGCCTTTGTGAACAACGTCATCGCCCGGGTAACCCACCTTGCCACACACTGCACCCTGCCACACGCTGCCTGTCCCCTTTAAGCAGCAGAGGCTCTGGAGAGAGTTCCTTTAATGCCCCCTTACCCCAGATCTGCCTACGCAGGGTTGAGCGCACAGGCTCCCAGTCAGACTGTGTCTGGATTCTGGGGCTACTACATATGTATGAGACAGCTCGGTTTGTACCTCTTTCCTCTTCTGAAGAATCAGTGCTTTGTCAGTGGGTCCTTTTGAGGGTTGGTGTGCTGCTGTGTGTTGAAGGCCTAGAGCCATCAGCTGGGCCACATGGCTAGGGAGCAACAGAGCAGAGAGCTGAACCCCCGTGCACTGGCCTCCAAGGTCAGGGCACCTCCTCTGTGTGCCACCGAGCCTTGGGGGCTGGCCGGGCAGCCTGCACCACCCTTCACCCAGAATGCCCGCCGTGGTGCTTATGTTGCAGAATTACTTCCCCATGGTGCAGTCGGCCTTCATCGCGGACAACAAAAGCAGGCTGGTGCTGCTGTCGGAACGCGCCCACGGCATCTCCAGCCAGGACAACGGACAGGTGGAGGTAGGAGGCGTGGTCTGACCTTCTGCAGCCCCTCAGAGCCACCCGTGAGCGCTCTACACAGGGAGGCCCTCAGACAGCCCCTCCTGCAGGTCATGCTCCATCGGCGGCTGTGGAACAACCTGACCTGGAACCTGAACTACAACCTCACGCTGAATGACACCTCGATCGTCTCCCCGATGCTCTGGCTTCTGCTGGGGCCCCACTCAGTCACTACTGCCCTGCGCCCAAGGATGGGGCTGGCACTGCAGCACAGGCCCATCGTGCTGGTCAGAGAGCTGGCCAGCAAAGGGGTGCCCATGGCACGTAGGTATCGCTTCTGCCCCAGAACGAGCCTTTGAGCCATGGTGGCCTCAGGAGGGACTCATGCCCTCAGGGATCTGGGCAGCTTTGGGGCAAGGAGGAGCCTCAGAGATTGAGGGCAAACAATGGGTCGCTCAAGGGCACGCTGCTGGCAAGCACAGAGCGGGGGCTCGAAGCTGTGCCACTCTGCACCTCTCCCTGATGTGTCTTAATGTGACACTGTCACCATGCCACTTGAGGCCTGGGGTCCCAGCATTTGAAAGCTAGGTTTTGTCTGAGTCTGGGCATGCTCACCAGGCAGCCCAGCCTGCAAGGCTGCGCTTTGCCTCCACGGAGGCATCTGTAGATTAGCAACCATGCAGTTCTGTATCATTAAAATAGTGGAACCAGAGTAACATTAAACCGGGATTTCACTAGAAGACGGTCCTTGGAGTAGGCTTTGAAAAAGTAAAGACCTAGCTACATTCTGGCCCCATCCTCAGGATCCTGGAACCCAGTTCGTTGCTTGCCCACTTGCGGAGGTGTTGATTAGGGTGTGCTTGCAAGGTATTTCCTCCAGTTTCAGACCAGAACCTTCTCAGGGCCTCCACATTCAGGCAGGCTGTTACCCACTCTTGCAGCATGCATTTCCCCAACTGCAGGCCAAGGGTGCCTCAGGTGCAGCCCTGCCCTGCAGGAGTTTTCACAGCCTGAAGGGGGGACATGATGGTGCCTTGCGTTTGGAGGAGCACAGCTGGAAGATCACACACCACTCCAGGTGTCCTCCCAGCTGGGACATGCTGTGCTCAGACGGCACCTGTTCCCCACTCCCCAGGTTAGTCTGCTTGCCATCACAGTGATGAGATCTCTGGGAAAACCAACTTTAAGGAGAAAGGTTATTTTGGCACATGGTTTCAGAGGTTCCAGTCCCTGGATCCAGTCCATGGTTTCAGAGGTTCCAATCAGGACAATCCATGATGTTTGGAGCCTTGGTGGAGGATGTCAGCTCACCTTGCAGAGTCTGGGAAACAGAAGGGATTGAGAATCAGTGTCCCCATCAAAGACCTGCCTCCAGTGAACTAACTCCCTCCCAAGAGCAAAGGCTGGTGACCAAGTCTTCAACACATGGCCTTTGGGGACAGACAAGTTCCAAACCATAGCACCACTCAAAACTGAGACTCTGACTTCCCATCTCGAAGTGCAGTAGGCCCAGGGAAGGCTTCTGATGGTCCTGCTGGCGTGAAGTGTCTGTGTGGCTGGGGTGCCATGCGCAGCTGCAGCTTGAGCGTGCCTCCGAGCAGGGCAGATGGATGTCAGGACAGGAGGAACTGGCTTCCCAGACCCCAAGTAGAAGGCAGAGCTGCAGGATCCTGGTCAAGCTCTCAGGGCCTTAGTCTCATCTGTCGTTTGAATGTCTAGACTGGGGAGGCTCCAGATCCTTCCAGCCCCTCAGCTCTGGGATCCCAGCCATTGGATGTGGAGGAAACAGCCTTCAGGGGGAAGGGCCTGCAAGGGCAAGGGTAAGGGCATGGACGCCTGGGGCGCCAGGACCGCAGGGCTCAGGCTGACTTGCATAGGCTGCACACAGGTTGGGAGAGAGATGGGCTGGAGACCGGGGAGACGCCACATGGAGAGTTCTGGGTGCCAGAAGGAGGAGTTGGTCCTGAACCCTTCCTCGCCCTGTCTGTCTGTCTTGCAGGATCCGCCCCAAAGCTCCTAGTACCCCAGGAGCAAGAAGCCGTGACACTGCCCCCAAATCTACACCTGCAGATCCTGAGTATCCCTGGCTGGAACTACAGCAAAGTCCACACCAAGCACAGGTACCTTCGGAAAGGTGAGGCAGGCGTCCAGCGGTCCAGACCCACTCTTCCAGGAGACCACCAGACCCCTCAGCCCAGCACCAGACAGAGGAGTTACCTCAGAGTCACTGCACTTCTGTGGGGCCCTTATGTGGTCCCTTATCTGCAGCACAGCCCACAGAGATGGCTGTCCTTATTCTGCCCAACCCTCAGGGCTGCTCAGGGTCCATCTCCCAGAAAATGGGCAGGTACCACTCCAAGAATGGGTGGCTGGTCCTGGGCTGGAGCCCACTTTCCCGGCTTGCTGGCTGACTCTGGCCACTCCCCGCCTGTGTGCAGGCTGTGGTCCATCCCTATTTGCTAGATGAGGGGCCCGGATACCTGCAACTGCCTGTAAAGTGGGCTCCCATAGCACCCCACTGCTCAGGGCAGGAGGTGGGGTCGTTCTCTGACTCTGGGTTTCAGATCCGCAACCATTCCACCAAGAGCATACAGAAATGCCTTTTACAAACCTCTTAGCTTGTGTGGGCCCCGGCAGCCATTCCTGTGTGCCATCTGAGAGCCAGCAAGCTCCAGCCTCAGGGCGAGCTTCATAGGACTTCAGCACCTCAGTGCCAGCCCAGAGTCTGTCGGCAGCTGGGGTGGCTGCAGGGCTGGGCTCCTGAGCCAGGGCTTCACAGTCAGCAGGCCCTCTTCCCAGAACCTTGGACCCAGGGCTTCCCCTGAGCCTTCTCTCCTCTGTAAGACAGGAGCGTCAGCACCGAGCCTGTCTGTGAGGGGCGGCCAGGGGTAGGACATGAGATCCCAGGACACTAGGGCCAACAAGACCAGCGTGTCAGGCCGGGTGACCGGTCGTGCTGTGGCCGCAGGGACCCCTGATTTGTTGCAGCATGAATTCATTCCTCCCCCGTGTGTTCCATGGGGGTCAGCGGGAAAGCCGCTCTCACTGAGGCCACCAGGACCCCGTGTGCAGGTTGTGCTGCAGCACCTGCCTCCTCTTTACTGTGGAAAGTGACAGCTGGCTCCCACCACTCTGGGTGGTGTGGCTGCACCTCGCCTCGGAGGCAGGGCAGGAGAGAACTGGAGCCTTGAGGACAGCCCACTGATGACCTCACAGGGAAAGAGGACCCGGCCTCCGCCCCTGAATGGCAGGCTGGGAGGCCTGGAGTCCTCCCTCCTCGGTACTCCAACTTCCTGACCATGGGCAGGGACTTCCCCCTGAACCTTGGCTTCCTCTGCTGTCAAGTGGGGACCCAGCAGCTGCCTCTCAGAGAGGCTGAGGATGTGGAATGAGTCAAATGTAAAGCACCTGGGACACACCAGGGCCTTGAGGCTGGCTGGTAAGGGTCCTCACTGCCATCTTTGGTACTTAAAGGCCACCAACCAAAGGCCCAAGCCGACCTGCACCGCGTCCTGCTGCGGCTGCACCACCTGTATGAGGCGAAGGAGGACCCGTTCCTGTCTCAGCCGGTGACTGTGGATCTGGAGGTAACTGCCCCTTGCCCATCCCCGCAGACCACTGTGGCTGGCCCCCCCAGGAGAGTCTGAGGCCCTGAGTGAGTACCCCCGTGGGCCCACCTTCCTCGTCCTCCTTCGAGGTCTCCTGGCTTTGTCAGTTACAGCAAGTCCGCTTCTTCCCCTCTGATCACCGACAACACAGACAGCATTTGCATAATTAGGAACAAAGCAGATTGAGGCGGCCTTCCTCTGAAGATGGCTTAGAGGTCCAGGGGCCACCCAGCTCCACCACTGGGCTGTCTCCACCCCACCAGCCTCTGGGCCAACTTCCTCACCTGGTCAGGTGGGGAGACAGGGAGTACTCGGCTGAAAAGCTGTGGAGATGCATCGAGAGCCTGCCCACAAGTGCAGGCACCTGAGGGTCGCAGCATCGGCCCAGGGTGGTGCCTGTCCCCCAGGCCCTCATCCGGCCAGGCAACGGGGAGGCACACAGCCTGGCCTCAGTCTCCTCCTCTGTAAATGAGCTGGCAGACCCTTCCTTTCAGAGTGGAGAGCTGAACAGACACATCCAGCAAGGCAGGGCCTGCCCTGGACAATGGACACCACCCCTGCTGCTGCTCTGCTCGGATCTAGGGCATCTGGGGCCACCCCTCACTCTGCTTCTGTCCCTGCAGACCATCCTGCGGGGGCTGGGGCCCGTTGTGGCGGTCAAGGAGCGCTCGCTCACTGGGACCTGGGACATACGTTCGCTGCAGCGCTGGAACTGGAGGACGAAGACTGGCCACCAGAAAGGTGGGAACCCCTACCATAGTCCCAGCCAGGTCCCAGCCAGGCTCCGGAGCTGGACAGATCTGGTGCAGATCCAGCCATCCACCTTCATGGCCACGGGGCCTCAAGGGGCCCTTTCCCCGTGATCCTGCAGCCTCCTGATTTCCAGAGTAGGTCAAGAAAGGCTTGGATCAGTCTCTGCCTGCCAATGCCACACGCAGGCACGTACATGAGCGTGCATGTGTGTGAGAAATGCACACATACACATGGACCGCACACCCTGTCCGTGCCCTGAGCAAGAGCCCCAAGCTCCTGAGTGTGGCCCAGGGGTTCTGCCAGAGTTGGCCCTGCAGAGTGGCCATCCTGTGTCCACTCTGCACCCACCATTATCTCCCACAGGCTGGGCAGCCTCATGCCTCCAGCTTTGCCATCCCCTCCCTCCTCCTCAGAAGGTCCCTGTCCTTGTTCCTGGCTTCCCCCAGTCCCCACTAGGCAGGTGGCTCTGCTGCTCTCCTGGCCCCAGTGCTTCCTCTATCCTGGGCATCGCCTCTTGTCCACTGCACACAGCATGGTGCCGAGTGCAGAGTGGACACTTAGTGGCAGGGAGAGGAGGAGGGACCCAGGTGAGGAGGGAGGCAGGACAGATGTGCCTCCTCAGTGGCCATGTTTTACCAGGTGGCCCAGTTAGAAAGCCCACAGATGTTGAGTACAGACCCCAGGGGGAAACCCGTCCACTGGGGCCAGGACCAGCCTGTATCACATGCTCTGCCTGGGCATGCCTCAGGAGAGGGAGACGTGGAGAGACCCACTTGTGTAAAGACCCCAGTGGGCACAGGCCTCAAGGGCCATGGTCACCATGGGAGCCACAGCAGGCTGTATGCAGCAGCAGGTTCTGGGGGGAGTCTGGAAGAAGCACCTTGCTGGACACACTCTGTGCTCCCCCAGGCCATCCCACCTCTCCCTCAAGACTGAAGAGAGGCCCCATCGTCACTGTCTACCCCAAGGAAATCCGCACGTTCTTCATTGACTTCCAACAGCCATGATGGGTTGCCACGGCTTCAGGACTGCCCCAGCCGTCAGTGCCGAAGCAGAGGAAGAGCCATCAAGAGGGACTGGGGTCGGAAATGAGCTGCTGATCCCACAGGCTAGCAGCAGGAAATGGTCCTATTTGGGATTTTCTCTTATTTTTTTAAAATAAAATTTATATTACAAAGTCTGGGTTCTCTCTCCAGTGCTCAAGCCCGCCCCCACTCTCCTCACACGTGAAGGATGTCTTCCTTCTTTCTTTTAATTTCTTTTGGTTTTAAAATAACCTTTTATTTAAAAAAAAAAAAAAGTTATGTGCATTATAGGAAACAGAAAAACACAATGAACAAAGTCATCAACACACGAGCAGCTTACAGCTGTGTGTCCTTCTAGGTCCCCAATGCACATGACGTCCAGTTTCATGTGGTCGGGCTGTTGGTGCATATCATGCCTCCCGCACATCATGAATATTTACAACTCGAAATCCCAGGGCTACATGGTTTGATAACCAAGAATACACTGCAAATTCAGTCTGGGCAAAAAAGAAAAAAAGAAATGTAATCTTGCCTTTTTCACAAAAGACAAAAATGGCACGACTTTGAGGTAAAGGACCGGCAGAGCCATGGTGAAGCACTGCTCTGTGTCGCGCCCCACTGAAGACGAGACGACGGGGCACACGAGGCACGGTTTCCACATCCACACTGTTCACGTGTCAGCAAGAAGCTCTGTGCCACTGACTGTTGACACCCACGTGCAGCCAGAGAGGTGCCCACAGGCCAGGGTGGGTCTCGTGCTCTGGCTCACCCACGCCCTGGGTGCCATCCCCAGCACCATGAAGAGAAAGACAAAAAGTCAACCTGAATGCACGTGCACACACCTCTCCCTGTCCCTCCACCCTCTGCTGCCGCCCACGGTCAAGTCCTGACACACACTGCCTAGAGGTGGCTGTGGGGGGCCATCACGCTATGTGACCAGCATTCTCCTTCCCTGATCAGTTGAGGCCCTGTCGGTCACTTCCAAGTGATCCGGCCACATCAAAGTGGCCCTAGATGGCTACACCAATCTTGGAAGATGCAAAATGTCACAAAATGTGTCCTCATGCATAGGCGCGCCTTCCTGTAGCCCCACAGATCCAGCTATGCTCACCTGTTCCTTTGTGATATTACCCCCTTGCCCTGTTTAGGATAATGTTTCCATGGAAACACCCTTTGTGTGTCCCCTTCTCTTGCTCTGCCTTTGGGTCCGTCCTTCCTAGCTGACAGCGGACATCATGAAGCTAGACTCAACCCCTTGAAACCTGACCTCTTGCCTCATTTGAATGACTGCTCCTCAATAAAAGGGGTCAGCACGGGCTTGTACTCTCTCGCTCTCTCATTCGGTGGACCCTTAAGGTCAGAGGAGCCGTCACAGGACCCAAAGAAAAAGGCATCTCTGCCTCTTGTGTGGTTATTTCGTGCAGCCCAGTTCCCCTGGAGTGACTCTTGAGTGTTTCAGTTGCGAGGAAGGCGACAGGTAGCGAAAGGACTCCACAAGGCGATGCGTCTTTTCTCTCAACGATGACAGAGGTATTTAAGTCAGCTCATTCACCAGCTCACTTTTCCCCACAGGTGTCAGTGCAGGACGTCTACAAAGCCCAGATGCCTCAGAATAAAGACCCACCTCACTCCACAGTAAACACATGTACCTGATGTCAAAGCACCAGACCTAGGGCACAATCCAAACCAGCTGAGAGCTGCAGAAGTCCCAGCAAGGAGCCCCCCCACACACACACATCTTGCTCTGCTCCCCCTTGACCTTTCCAGCCACAGAGCACGGCACTAGTCCAGGTCCCAGAGGCGATTGACAAAGCTACTCCCAGGAGACAGTACTTCCTAACAACGATTACACAGGGATTATTTCACCATCTCCACCTTAAGTATACTAGGGGCAATGTGGCTTGTTTATCCTTAATACATTGACTAAAATGGCTGGACAGCTAAACTAACATAGCTGGGGGCAGAGCCTCTGCATCTTGCCTCCTGCTCCACCCACCACTACCCAGGCCCCACACAGTCTCCAACGCATCAAAGTTCACAATTCCCAGTGCAACACTTCCGTGAAACTGCAGAAAGCCTGCCAAGGAGCTTGCTGCAGCCCACTCCCACCATGTGTGGTGCCCTTCTCAACATCTAGAAAGACTGCAACTTCCAGTCAGGGCTGAGGCGTCCTGCTGGGCACAGAGGCCTTGGTCTGAGACTAAGAAGGCGGTAATTAGAAAGTGGCTTCTGTGTAGAAGCATTCCCACCTAGGGCCCTCCCCTTCCCTCTCCTGTCAGCCAGTGGCCAGGTGCTTGCTTCTGTGATGCATACGGGGTTGTAACAACTTCCCCTTCGCGCACAAGTGGTTTTAGGAGCAGCCCCTGGCTCTGAACACACTTGGAGTGTGCACACTAGCTCCGGTTCTGTCATGCACTGGTAATTTCCATAACATTTAGAGACCAGATGCTGTAAACTGGCACTCTCTCCTTTTTTACACAGTGCACACAGCAAAGGCAAACAGCTCAGGACCCAAGGACATGGCTACTCTTCCTCATGCGAGCCCTCTGACATTGGGCTCTTTGCACCCCTTCTCCCCAGACTCACACACAAACAAGGTAGCTCGGCTATTCTCCCCAAAACAACATTTCCAGTGAATTTTAACAAGATATTTACAAAATGTGTTGTTACTACCTCTACTTTTAAGAGGTTCCAGGCAATTCAGAACAGCTAGAAAAACTGGATGATTCAAAGAAGTACCTAGCACTGTCGATCAAGTGTACAGCAGTGAAGAATAGCACACGCACACAGTGGTCGCAACAGGAAAATGTCCTCTGCCTATGACTGGCACAGAACCTTCTCTTTATTTTCGGATCTTCTAATCCATGTGGCTCCTGGTGTGGCCTCTAGGGGAGGTCTAATGAATTCATTTCATTTCCATGGGGCTAAAGGGGTAAACTAGTGGTAGAGGCCAGCATGCACAAGACCCAGGGTTTTATCCTCAGCACCAGAAAAAAAAAAAAAAAAAAAAAAAAAATGTTGGAGAATGCTCAATCTTCTCAGGCACATATGCAAAGTGCGTGCTAAAATTGCCCAGGTCATTAGACAAATATTAACAAATTTTAAACAGCATAAAACAAAACTCCATTTCTAATCAGAATGCAATTAAGTTAGAAATCAGAAGAGCACAAATGGCTCTTGGATGTTTGAAAAACATTTTTTTGGGGGGGGGAGGGTGGTACCGGGCATTGAACTCAGGGCACCAGCCACTGAACCACATCCCCAGCCCTATTTTGTGTTTTATTTAGAGACAAGGTCTCTCTGAGTTGCTTAGCAACTCACTTGCTGAGGCTGGCTTTGAATTTGGAATCCTCCTGCCTCAGCCTCTCAAGCCACTGGGATTACAGGTGTGCACTACCACACCTGGCTTGAATAACATTTTTTCAAAATCTAATAATTTGTCGAGCAAAAATTACAGTGGGAATAAGTGTACTTATAAATAAAGAATAATGAGGGGCTGGGGTTGTAGCTCAAGGTAGAGTACTTGCCTTGCATGCCTGAGGCACTGGGTTCGATCCTCAGCACCACATAAAAATAAATAAATAAAAATAAAGATATTGTGTCCATCTACTGAGAAACTGATGACTCCATTTTTGAAAATCCAGTTTCGATCTCAAGGCCTGTCCAAAGGGACGGGCGTGACCCTTGTCCTTGGAAAAACCCACTGAGTGTTCCTAGGCACAGAGCCACCCTGCTGAGTTGTTTGTCTGTAAATAACAGGAGAGATCTGGGTGTTAGGTGTCCTAACTCAGTTAACAGAAAATACAGAAATGCTGGAGACTGGCCCCTACTGAACACTGGACACCTGGCATCTATGCCCGGCATGAAAGTATATAGTGGAGGGGACCCACCTCCCCTCATCCTGGAGAAGAGGCACTGTTTTCCAGTTCTTTGGCAGGGTGTGAGCCATCTGCCCCTCACTCCCTCTAAATCAACCTTCTATTTTAGAATAGTTTTAGGTTGGCAGCAAAACTGGGCAGCAAGCGCAGTTCCCATACCACCACTGCTCCCGGAAGCAGAGCACAGCATGTGTGCAATCAGTGAAACCATGTTGGCACATCATCTTCACCCTGTCCTGCCTTTACTTTAGGGTCCATTCTGGGTGGCATACATTCTGAGGGTTCAGGCGCGTATCCACCAGGATAGTCTCACACAAAGCAGTTTCACTGCCCTGAACGTCCGCCAAGCTCTGCCTGCCTATCCCTTTCTCCTCAAGCAGCCACTGAGCTTTTTGCTATCTCCATAGTAGCTGGAATTGAAGCCAGAATTGGGCCGGCAGTCAGTGTAGACAGGTGAATCGAGTCAGGTCGGGTCAAGGAGGCCAATTTTGAGTGAGTCTGGGAAGTTGGAGACTGACCCATGAAGGATCTTAACAAGAACCTGCCCTTGCTCCAACCTGTTACCAAGGTAAGCTGTCCCAGGAATTTCCCCTCCCTCCAGGGAGTTATCAGATTGTTAAAGGGTCCCTCTCTACTCCACCCTGCCCTCTCCCCTTGGCCCACCGGTTTTCCACTTTCTGGCCCTCACACCAAGCATTTCCTGGGCCTTGTCAGGAAAAAGAAAGATAAGTGGGGGAAAGGCAGGAGAACAAAGGAAGCCTAGGACTCATAAAAAGGGCAGAACACCTTGCTTCTTGGGATACCAGGATACCAGCTATGGCCCCCTTCTCCTCACGGTTTAGGTCTATGTTAGCCCCCCCTTTTTTTTAAACATTTATTTTTTAAGAGTAGTTGAACACAATACCTTTATTTTTATGTGGTGCTGAGGATCAAACCCAGGGCCTCACCGTGCTAGACCAGTGCCAGCCCCAACCCTATGTTCACCCTTTTTAAATAAACCCTGCTTCATATGTTTGCCTCAGCGCGCTTCTCTAATCTTCAAACTTCAACATGTGGGGAAGCAGGACTCATCACAGAAAACCGGAAGTATCAGAATCATGTAGTAGCTGTAGAGATTGGCTTTTACTTAGTAAGATGCACTCAAGGTTTCCTCAATGTCATTCACGGCTTGATAGCCTGTTTTCTTTTAGGACTGAATTATATTCCATTATCTGGGATATAGTTTATCCATTCACCTGTTGAAGGCCACTTGCTACTGAGTTTGGGCAGTTAGGAATAAAGCTGACATAAACATCTATGCACAAGTTTTTGTGAGAACAAACAGGTTGAACCCAGTTGAATAAATATCAGAGTGTGATTGCAGAGTTTCTTTAGTTTTAAAAAGTAACTACCAGGACTGGGGATGTAGCTCAATGAGCACATTGCCAAGAGCACTTTCCAAACTTGCATCAGTCTCTGGGTTCTATTCCCAGCACCACAAAATGATAATAATAAACTACCACACTGTCTTCCAGGGTGGTTGTGCCATTTTGCACTCCTACCAGCAAGGAACAAGAGTTTCTCTTGAGCCACATCCTCACCAGCATTGGGTATTGTTAATATTCTGCATCTTAACTATGCTAATAAGTGTGTAATGGAATCTCATTGTCATCTGGGCCATTAATTCTTACTTAAGAAAAATTTGAGATAGGTGCTTCTGATATATCAAGAAAGCCCCCAAACCTGGAATTTTACGAGAGGAGCAACCAAAATATAAAGAATCGAGGTCAGGCACGGTGGCAACTGCCTGTAATCCCAGTGACTCGGAGGCTGAGGCAGGAGGATAGCAAGTTCCCCACCAGCCTCAGCAACTCAAGCCCTCAGCAGGACCCTGACTCGAACTGCAAAAATAAATAAAAATAAAAAGCTGGGATGTAGTTCAGTGATAAAGCATTTTTGCACCCTTGGATTCAAAGCCCAGGACCCCACCCCACCCCAACCCGCTCAAAACAAAAACAAAAACAAATCTGACAAAGGCCTAAATAAAAGAGATGCACTTTACACATGTGTATGCTTGGTGTTTACAAAGTACTTTCATGATTTTTATCTTAGTCCCCAACTGTGACTTTTTATCTGTCAACTGGAGATCGCTGGGGGGGGGGGGGACTTGGGTCAAAACACCAGTTAAGTCACAGTTTGCACGTCGTTCTGTGTTGAGCGAAGGCTGAAGCGGGGACATGGCGAAGGCCGCGGCGCCCTGCGCTGGAGATTGGCGCCGCTGGCCAACTGGCGCGGGGGTGCGCGGGCCCCGGGGTGCGGGGTCTGCGTGGAGAAAAGACCCCCGACGCGCGGAGTGCAGCCTCGCGGAGACGGAGGCGCGCTTCAATGGTTGAGTCCAAGAGGAAGGGCTCCGAGCGTCGCTCGAGATGCTACAGTCTTCGTCGGCATTGGACCCCCGCCTTCTCCGCGTCCAGCGCGGGAAAACCTCCTTTTCAACGTAAACTTCCGTGCCAGGGAACCGCCACGGGAGGCGGACGCGACAGAAGCCCACGCCCACAAACCTGGGCAAAACGGGGCGGAGCTCGGGGTGACGCACGCGGGACCAGGGTCTCGTGCGCGCGCGCGTCGACTAGCGCGCGGCCGCGCTTTACAGCGTGACCGTAAAGCGAGGCGTGGCCGAGTCGTGAAAGGGGCCGCAACGCGCAGAGCGCTGGTTGACGGCCAGGACTCCATTTTGTTCGTCGCCTCTCGCTCTCCAGTCGCCGTTTCCGTGGCTGCTCTGAGGGGAAAAGTTTTAAAAGGGCGAAAGTTACACAGACCGCCCTGCGGCTGCGTGGCTGAGCGCCGCGAGCGTCCACCTTACCCCCGCAGACGTCGGCAGCGCGGCCCGAGCGCGAGATGCGGCCCCTGGACGTGGTGGAGCTGGCCGAGCCCGAGGAGGTGGAGGTGCTGGAGCCCGAGGAGGACTTCGAGCAGTTCCTGCTGCCGGTCATCAACGAGATGCGCGAGGACATCGCGGCGCTGACCCGCGAGCGCGGCCGGGCGCACGCGCGCAACCGCGGCAAGCTGTGGGAGATGGACAATATGCTCATCCAGATCAAGACGCAGGTGGAGGCCTCGGAGGAGAGCGCGCTGAACCACCTGCAGGGCGCGGACGGCGGCACGGCGCCCCGGGCGGCCCCGCGCTGCGAGAAGGCGGAGGAGAAGGCCAAGGAGCTGGCCAAGATGGCAGAGATGCTGGTGGCGCTGGTGCGGCGGATAGAGAAGGGCGAGTCGGCGTGACGGCGGTGAGCGGGCGCGGCCACGTGGGCGCGGGGGCCGCGCGGCCGGGGACGGCGGGGCGCTGCTGCGCGGGAGGCCGGCTCGGTGTCCGCCCGGGTCGCACCCGCGGGAGCGACTTCGAAATAAACGCCCTGCGGCACCGGAAGGTGTGCAGCCGCGGGGCGTGGAAACGGTGGCCCTCGGCAGCCGCTGGACGGTCTCAGATTTTGCTGGAAGGCCGGGATGAGTCAGGCGGCTTCCCGAGAGGGGCGACCTGCGTGGTGGGCTTTGCGTCCCCTCCGCGTTGACCTCTCTGATGCGTGTCTCCCGTTTGTGCCCTAGGTTTCCGCAGCGGGTCCTGGTCCAGTGATGGAGATTGGTGACACCCTGGAGAAGCTGAAACCAGAGAGCCTCTTGTTTTCCCTTTTTCTCTGTCTACACTCTGTCCTCACCTACACTACGTTTCTGCTGTGGTCGGGGGTTGATGACCTCAATGAGTTTTGATTGTTAAATGTTTTTGTTTGGGGAAGTAATTTTTGTTTGGAAAAAGCTCTCACATACAGGAATTAGGGCCTAGATTGTGAGCTCTTGCGGCAGTCACATTTGTTCCTGGGTTTGGTTGTTATTTCTGAATTTTGAGGTGCTTTGCTCTTTCTAGTGTGACCTGATAGCTCCCTGGAACTTTGGGTCTGTGCAAAACATGAGACTCAGTGTTCTCCAGCTCTGGAGGTGCCCAAGGAGCTGCGTGGACTCCGAAGACCACTCCATGCAGCAGCTGCTGAGGAAGGGGCCAGACTTGGACTGGGAATGCGGATGGGCCTGACCTGGCTAGGACTGATGAGTCTGGAGAACGGGTGGAGGATGGTATTGTTTGTATTGGGGGACTTTAATTTCTGTGTGAGACCAAAGGCGGAGAGATGTATTTTGTTCAAAATTTAAATTTTATGTGGTACACTATCGGATGTAACCTGTCTCATGGGTTTGTTTGGACAGCCTAACTCAGCTCTATTTGCCATGGAACCAGAGTAGGAGGTGAGATCTTGGTATTCTATATGGGTTGATGTGACACCCGTATGTATTTTAGAGGATACTGGACATAAAAACGAAAGATATTTGCAAAGACCCTTCAGGGGCTGGGAAGGGAAGCCTGGAACTGTCTTCATTGAACTGGACAGGGAAGAGGCATCTTCAAGGTTCATATGTTGTCCAGCTATAAGTTTATTTGAATAGCAGGCCTGCTAAGTATTTGAGGTCAAAACCCTACCATGTTTAAAAAAGTAAACAAACTTACCATGTTAATAAAAGTATTCATTTGCTTGAAAAGACAGAATATCTAGAAAGTTATTAAGAAATTTTTGTTCTTTAAGTTTTTTTCCTTGACTGTCCTTGTTCCTGAGTGGGGGTGACATCCTGTGGTCTTAAGCTGTTGTGAAAGGGAGCTTCTCAACTCTGAGTGCTCTTTAAGGAGCCAGGATAAAGGAAAAAAACATAGGTGTAGGAAGGAACCTCATGTAATCCTGTGGTCCAGGCCCTGTCTTCTAAGAAACCAAATGACTTTAGTCTTTCAAATCATATTCTTTTCTAGTCTTTGCACTGGGAATATAATGATAAAATAAAATTACAGTGGGGTGGATCAATGTACAATGTGCTGGTGAGCCACACCCCCTTGGGAAGTGAAGGACTTAAACTCCCCTAGCTGCTTTAGCTAGCCACACCCCTGCTCCTGAGTGGTCCACATCCAGAGAGGGCCTTCTACTCCCAGTTTGTGACAATATAAGTCATCTCTGCTTCAGAACTCCTGTTGGATCTACTGAAGCTTTGGTTAGGACTATATCACAACCCAGTGTTACATTCCTTATCTTCCTCAGGTATTGGTTCCTAAAGAACTTACCTGTACTAATTTTCATCTAGGAAACTAGCAGCAGGAAGTCTACTTCCTGGGGGGACCTAGTTGGTAAGCAAATCTAAAGCAAGAAAGTCATGTATCAACAGCTCTAATACCATATCTAAGGAGAGCATTGAGGGAGTGCCTAGGAAACCTGTCCAGAGGAAGTAATTGGTGAACTTAGCTTTCAAGGTCAGGAAGGATGGGGAACATGCCAGTCACAGGGGAAGAGTGTAAGAAAATGCCAGAGATCCAGAGGGGTTTTTTTTGTTTTGTTTTGTGTTTCCCCCATTTGTATTTCTCTAGCGGGGAAAACTGGGCCTTGTGGAATTATGAATCAGGAGACAACTACCTAAGCTGTATTTGGTCATAACTAAGAAATTAGACATTGATCTAATGCTACTAGACTTTATTCTTATTTTACCAGTTTTCTACTAATGCCCTTTTTCACTCAGGGCACTACACTGCACTGGGTAGTTGATTTTTTTAAACGGATAATACTTAATGAGACAATATTCAGGATAAAAGAGTCATCCTTCCTCTCTCCCCCGCATCTCAGTTCACCTAAGATAAAACCTTCTACCAGTAACCTGATGAATAGTCCACATTTGTGATGTTTGTGTGTGTGTTTCTGTACACACTCTCCCATACTTTTTTAAAATTTTCTGGCGTATACTATGTGACCTGTGAGAGTCTTTTTTCCCTCTCATTCTTAAGAGAAGTCATGAGGGCTGTGGGAGCGCAGGGTGTCTCCTAACCTAACATGGGAGAGTGGGAATGGCATCTGGAAGACAGGTATGAAACAAGCCCTGAGGAGAAACGGGCAAGTATGGAGAATGAGTGAAGCCTGCAGCTTCAACACTTGGTCAGCATCAAGCCAAGGAGGCCTTGAAGAACTGCCAAGGCCCTTTGGAACAAAGCAGATTTAATTCTGCCAGGCATCATGCCAGAACCGGCAACAGCCATGACACAACTCTTGGGGACAAAATACTGACAGATGACTAACTCAGAGGAAGGGAGAACACTGAAGAGCTGCAGATCCGCTGGAGATAAAGGCTCAGGGCAGGGCCAGAGAGCATGGGGAGACCTGGCCTCCTTTCATCCTACACCTGCCCTCAGTGATCTTAGGCTGACGTGGCTTGTCCCTCTTTGAAGCCCTGGCATTATGAGTGACTTCTAGCACTGAAGCTATTTTGGGATGAAGTGCTGTAGGGATCATTAGTGCTGTTCAAATAAGTTCTAGTTGTCGACATTTTGGGCGCACAGTATGATTGCACATCTTGACCACCTTGTGTTTGCCTGGGACCATGTGACTAATTGGCAGGTGACACCTGTCATATCCAAGCCAGAACCTCCAACATGATGGTCTCCAGAGCCCTCTGTCTCCTACGCCATGGGGACTAGCAACACTTGAGATGGTGGTTGGCTGTCAGCCTGTGTGCCTTTGATGAGCATAGCTTCCTGACAATCTACAGCAAGTTGTAGCAAAATAAAGAAAAACAAGTGGTTTTAATCCTCTGAGATTTGGGGATTGTTAAAAAACTAAACCTAGACCAAGGTTACTGAAAAAAGATTTTTCTCCTTTCCTGGCCTTGCTCAAAAGCCAAGCTTCCTCCTGAAACCTGTATCCTCCACTGTGATCTCATCTCTCTTGCCTGCCTGGGAGCATTGTCCAATAAATGCCTCCTGTGTCACTCATTCACTTTTTCTGCCCTCTAATGACTCCAGGGGGACAGGATGCCCAAAGTCAAATACCTGGCTCTGTCCACCATCTCCCATCCAGGCAGAAGGTAAACATGGAGCACCTTAGGCGTCTACATCTTTCAGGTGTAAGTGGGGTTTGCGATCCTGGTTAGCATTGTGGCCAGGTAAATCCACTAAAACCCTCCAGAGCTTGCTTCAGTTGCTGCCCAAAATGTCACTCTACCCAGACCCTCAAAATACTGATTAGTTCCCTTTCCTCCTCTTCAAACTCTAGTTCTTGGTTCACAAGATACGCCAGGCTGTTATTCCCAAACTCATCTTTGCTTTTTCAAAAACGTTCTTTACCAACTCTCACAGCTGAAGCTACCCTTCTACAAGCCCTGGCTACCCTGCAGCCCAGTTGATGGTCACAGCAGCACTCTGATGCCTGGTGCCAACATGGGTGACGACAACTGGGTTCTTTAGGGCTGCATTTTCACCAAAGAGGAGTGAAGAAGGAAAAGGGGGAATTGAAGTGGTATGTTTGGGAACTGGAATGTCCCCCAAAGGCTCATGTGTTGAAGGCTTGGTCCCCAAGTGGCAATATTCAGAGGTGGGGTTCTTGGGAAGTGATGGGATATGAGGGCTTTGACCTCATTGGTCAGTTGGAAGGTGGTGGAAACTGGAGGAGGTGGGACCTGGTTGAAGGGAGTAGATCTTTGGGGATGTGCCCCCGGGAACTACATCATATTCAGACCCTTTGCTCTCCCTCCCTCCTTCCGGGCCACCGTGAGGTGAGCAGCTTTCCTCTGCTGTGCCTTTCACCATGATGTTCTGCTTCACCACAGACCAGAAACAATGGGGCCAGCTGACAATGGATTGGAACCTCTGAAATTGTGAGCCAAAATAAACCTTCCCTCCTCTAAGTTGATTTTCTCAAGCATTTTGTCACAGCAATGAAAAGCTAATACAAAAAGTTACAAGTTTGGGCGGGGGTATTACTGCAGTGATGGGCTAGGTACTCCAAACAGATCAGTGGGGAAATGATGAGCAGGAACAAAAGATGGAGAAAGCTGATGTGAATGGGAGGGTCAGGGCTGTTTTTTTTTTTTTTTTTTTTTTAATGTGTCGGTGATTATGGTGGAAATGTCCCCTGGAGGGATGAAGCTGTCTAGTGATTGTGGAGGTGCTGCAGGTTTCCCTGGGAGTGGAGCAGCTCCTTGGAGGTGAGGAGGCCCAGGTGTGGGCTAGTGGTCATGTGAATGTGGAACTTACTGGGGCAGCAGCAAGGACAGCCAGCAGCCAGCTGCAGGGAATGATGGGAATGAAGGTGGGCATGGCAGGGAGGCTGGAAGATGGTTAGCAAGCACCCAGAAGAATCCATGTGGGCAAGAGTGGGGCAGGGGAGGGCGTGGAGCCCCGACCCAGCTCCTGGATGGCACGCAGGACGTGGGGAAATGGGTGGCTTTCCCTTCACAGACTAACCAGCAAGGGGCAAGGAGGGGTGGAGGGCAGGTCTTCTCCAAGAATGAGGCCCAGGCTGGCAGTGGCTCCAGTTGCAAAGGCCTGGACACAGCTGTGGGCTGGAGGAGTGGAGAACATCGCTGGACACTTGTCGCAGGACGGCGTCCGGGTCTTCTGCCCCGCTCATCATGGGGGAAGCAGTAGGCTCAGTCCTGAATCTGGTCCCTCTGAGGGGTGGGCATGGCCTCTACCTAACTGACATGGAGAAGCCAAAGATGCCACAGTTGGAGGATGTCATTCAGCCACCTCTGTGACTGAGAGGCTATATGCACAGTCACTTAGGGCCTCAAAGGGTTGAAAATGCAGGGGGTTCTGCACCCCAAATTAAAGCAGTTTGGAATAGCAACAGGAGCAGCCATCTCAGGGCAGACGGGCTGAGTCAGAGCTTCCTTGAGCAGCTCCCTCGGGCTCCCCCAGCTGGGGGTACCTGCCCAACCAGCTAGGACTAGATGAGGACCTTCCCCTTCCCACGTGGACACCCCCGGCGGAGAGAGGAGGGCCAGAACAGCAGAGACCAGAACCAAACCAAAGACTGCAGGAGACCTGGGCTGTGACCTCGTCCCTGAGGAAAGGCCTGCATAGACCTCTAGCTTCACTTGCTTTTCGCTGACTTAAAAATCACTGATTCTGGAGGTCACACAGCGGGGTGACACATCGTCTCCCACCACCTCTGGCGCCTCTGCCACCTCTGCCGCAAGGACCATGCCAATAACGGCCTGGGTTACTCTTCAGGGACCTGAGGCTCTTTCACTCAGAGCACTGGCTCTTCACTTGGGCCTGCAGGTGACCCGTAGGGTGACCAGAACCAGAGGCAGAAGCTCGGCATCTGTCTTCATCTTGGGTCTCTCTGCTTCGCAGCCTGAACTTTGGGGCTAAAGGCACCACCAGCCACCATGATCTGAAACACCAGACCATAAAAGAAGCCACAAGAGGTGGCCCCTGAGTTCCAGGGAGCTCTCTGCCTATTCCCAGGACAGACTTGACCACTGCTCCCTCTGGGAGCCTGTCTCCCTCCCCCATTCTCCTGTCCCATCTCTTCAATTCCCTGGAGCTGAGAGGTGGTTTGTGAGCAAAGCCCCCTCCCCACTCTCCATTGAGTAAAGCTCTTCTCCTGCCGCTGTCTCCTGAGTCACTGGCCTTATCGAGCACCAGCAGAGCTGGATACTTCTGTTACACTTATGTGGACGGTGGGAGTGGACAGGAGGCTTCCTGGGGTTTGGAAACATTATATTGCCAAAGAAATAACAAGCTGGCTCTGTTAGAACCTGAGGCGTCCACTGCAGGGCCCTCCTGAGCCCTCGCCAACACCAGCAGGAACCAGGCTTCAGAGGCTGCATGGCCCTAGAGGGGTGCACTTCCCAGCTGGACTTCACAGGTGGCCTGGGAAGAGTCTCCAGGGGCGTCGGCTGGCCACCCAGAGGGGAGGGGGCAAAGCAGTTCTAGAAAGAGGGCCAGGTGCCAAGGGGCTTCCCTGGGGCTTTTGCTCTTCCTGCCCAGTGGCTTTTCTTTTTTTGGTGGACACAATATTTCTATTTTATTTTTGTGTGGTGCTGAGGATGGAACCCAGTGCCTCACACGTGCTAGGCGAGCGCTCCACCCCTGAGCCCCAGCCCCCTGCCCCGTGGCTTTGGATGACTCCTGCAGGCTGCGTGCTCCCTGTCCTTCCTGAGAGGGCTTCTTGCCACACGGAGCCCCCCTTGGGGAACTCCCAACATGGTACCACAGCCCCCAGAGGGAGTGCCCACGAGAACCCACGTTCCACAGCCTGGTATCAGGGCACACGGCTTCTGCCCAGCCGCAGTCCAGGGGAGGGGATGGAGCTCCGCTTGTTGGAGTAGCAAGAATCTGGGTGCTTTTCAGAGCGCGGTGAGCGCCGCCCCGCGTTCCAGTCACGGCCTGTTTTTAAAACACCACTGAGTCAAGGACCTAAAGACAAACCGCCAGTGTGGACAACGGGGTCCCCAGCGTTTCAAGGTTTCCAGAGGCAACACAAGCACAGAAGTCAGGAGCGTCTCCACCAGAATCAAAGAGGAAATGTACTTTCTAAAAGGTACCATTTATAATAGGATCCACAAAAAACTGTTGATGTGTATTTGTTTCCTAGGGATTCTGCAACAAAATGCCACCACAGAAATTTGTCCCCAGTTCTGGAGGCCAGCAGTGTGGCATTGGGGTGCTGCAGGGCCGTGCCCTCTCTCACGTGCCTAGGGAGGACCCCTCCGGCTCTGGGGACTGCTGGCAGCCTCGGCTCTCCTTGTGTTGCAGCTCATCAGTCCAGGGGGCCACCGTGGTCACTGGCCTTCACAGGAGGACACCGTCAGTGGATTAGGCTCACCCTAACCCAGCACTTGACTCCCAGTCCTAACTAATCACATCTGCCAAGCTCTGTTTCAGTGCCACCTTCTGAGGTTCCAAGACATGAGTCTTGGAGGGACACCATTCAACCCAGCTCAAGTGGCAGCTGGGACTGTGACATGGCATGTATAATTTGTAACACGCGAAATGTCTCTATGCATGAAATGACATAAAACACTTTAAAGAACAGCTAAATAGACAGCTGATGGGCATTGCTGTCCTGTGGACTGGTCCAGGAGTCAGCCGCCCAACAGAAATCTCACCAGAAAAACCAGAACGCTCCAGGGCACTTGCCACACTGTACCGAGCACCAGTCCTTCCCATGGAGCTAACAGGGGCCAGGACATGGAGACCCACACACAAGCGCGGACAGCCCTGACACAGGCGTGGCAAACATGGAGTCCTGACGCACTGACCGGTGCTGCGCTGCCACCCAGGGCCGTGGAGGAGAGTCAGCATGTGGCACGAGGACAACCGGCCATGTGTGGAGTGCGGGTGGAAGCTCTGCAATAAGGGCCCTGCCCCAAACAGCTTGAGAATCATCTCCAGATGGGTTAGCCACAAATAGGAAAATCTAAGCACTAAGTATTTCAAAAAATATAAAGGGTAGGAAAGGATTTCTTAAGACCAAAACAACAAAGCATAAAAGTAAAGTTTGATATTTGTGTTTACCAAACCAAAATCTTAATCCCTACATGAATGTTCACAGCAACGCTTTTCATAATAGCCCAAGGGTAGCAACAGCCCCATGGCCATCAGTGGCTGGAAGCATAAACAGACTGGAATAGCCACACTGGGGACCCTATCAGCACTTAAAGGAACAAAGTGCTGTCACACACCACAAGCTGATGAACCCGAGAATACTGGGCTAAAGGCTGGGAGGGCTCCTAGTGGGCTGCTTGCTGGCGTGTGTGAGGCCCTGGGTTCCTCCCCAGGGCCATGCACACACTAAGAAGCCAGGCACACAAAGCCACATGCTGTGTGATTCCTCTTCTCCCCCAGTGGTGAAGACGGAACCCAGGGCCTCACAGTGTGAGCAGACGCTCACCACTGCCAGCCCCCAGCTGGTGTGAGCCCCTTCTTGTTACATTATGAACTGAACCAGTCTTCACCAAACTCAGGTTAAGCCCTGCTGGATTTGGAGATTGTTTTAGTCAGCTGTGCATTGTTGTGACCAAAGGGCCTGGCAAGAATGATTTTAGAGAAGGAAAAGTTCATTTGGTGCTCACTGTTTCAGAGGTCTCAGTCCAGAGACGGCCGACTCCAGTGTGAGGCAGAACATGGTGTCGGAGGAAGCAGGGGAGCAGTTCAGGACATGTCAACCAGGAAGCAGAGAGAGACAGCTGTGCTCACCACCACAAAAGGTAAACTCCAAAGGCACACCCCCCAGTGCCCACTTCCTCCAGCCATGCCCACCTGCCTGCAGCCACCACCCGTCAATCCCTATTCATCAGGGGATTAATGCACTGATTAGGTTCAGGCTCTCATGACCCAAGCTCTTTGCCCCTGAACTTTCTTGCATTGTCTCACACATGAGCTTTTGGGGAATACCTCATATCTAGACCATAACAGAGATACAACCTCTAAAGAGGTAATAGAAGTCAAGTGAGTTAAACAGGGACACAGCCCCATCAATGTTTATAGCAGCACAACTCACAATAGCTAAACTGTGGAACCAACCTAGATGCCCTTCAGTAGATGAATGGATAAAGAAAATGTGATGTATACACACAATGGAATATTACTCAGCAATAAAAGAGAATAAAATCATGACATTTGCAGTTAAATGGATGGAGATGGAAAAGGTAATGCTAAGTGAAGTAGCCAATTCCAAAAAACCAAATGCTGAATGTTTTCTCTGATATAAGGAGGCTGATTCATAGTGGGGTTGGGAGGGGGAACATGGGAGGAATAGACGAACTCTAGATAAGGCAGAGGGGTGGGAGGGGAAGGGAGGGGGCAGGGGGGTTAAAAAAAAAAAGATGGTGGAATGAGATGGACATCACTACCCTAAGTACATGTATGAAGACATGATGGTGCGGAAATACTTTGTGTACAACCAGAGAGATAAAAACTTGTGCTCTATGTGTAATATGAATTGTAATGCATTCTGCTGTCATGTATAACAAGTTAGAATAAAAAATAAATTTTAAAAAAGAAAGAAACATCAATATTAAGGACAGCTAATGAGTGAGCGCCTGAACTGGGTATGAAATGGGAGTCCTGAACCTACCCTCCTTCACAGGCCTGACGTCCCACAGGCCTGGCCACTGCAGGTATCATCCCCAGGAATAATTTAAGGAGAAATGTCCCTCCTGGGACTGGCTTCCCAAAAGAAAGCCACAGATGAAGACACCAAACCATCTACACTACACTTTATGAAAAATCAAAATAAAAAAGATTTTCAACAGTAAAAAAAGAAGTTAAGTGAGTTACTAACGATGGAATCCTAACCCAGTGTGACTGGTTCCCTTATAAGAAGAGGGAGAGACACAGGGAGGTGTCTGCATGAGAAAGGGGCAGGGAGGACACAATGAGAAGGAGGCAGTCTTCAAGTCACAGAGGGACCTCAGGAGAGCCCAGCCCTGCTGGCACCTTGGTGTAGGACCTCCAGGCTCAGAACAGTGAGAGCACAAATTCTCGCTCCGACCTCCCAGCCCGTGGTATCGTCACGGCAGCCCGAGCACACGTGACGTGTCCAGATAGAAAAACCCACAAACAGAAGGCAGACCGGGGTTGCCAGGCCCGGGGTGGAACGTGGAGTGATTAATAAACGTGCCAGATTTTTTTTTCAAGGAACAAAAACATGGGGTTTATTTTACTTCTCAAGCACAAACATATTTCTAAAAATTTCAGGACAAATGAAGAACTTGATATTCAGAAGTGAATTACTAAAGATTTAAAACTGGCAATTTCTGGAGGGTCAGAAATGAGAAGGTACCAGACTTTGGAAATTTCAGAGGTTGACTAAAATGGAACAAAGGAAGAGCAGCACAGCTGGTTCACTTATATGTCCACAGAAGGATCAGGGCGAAGACGGGGTGAGAGAAGGCCGGGGAGAGGGAGGGTGCGGGCAAGGAGGGCTGGAGGCAGGATGTCATAGGAGTGTTTTCTAGCCACCTCACAGGAACAGGAGACAAAGGAAATCTGTGTTTCAGCTGAATCTGAGTCCAGTCTACCGGGGACTCCTAGCGCGAGGGGCTGGACCCTCAGGATGGCCGGCTCTGCACAGTCTGGGTTCTTCCTCCCCGATTCTCAGAGGTTCTGGAAGACTTGGGGAGTCTGCACTCCTGCCCTCAAGGCCGGACCTCCCAGTGCTGGCAATGACTGACCTGTGAAAGTGACTCATGAGGAGCTGAAGCTTGGGACTGTCACGCAGGCGGGGGTGCAAGTTCCCTGGGCCTCTTTCCCGCCCGTTCTGCTTGAGCACGGTCTTTCCCCTGGAAAGCTCAGTGGAAGCTGGGGCTGTGGGGCCCAGGTCTTGCCATCATGTCCAGGCCACTGCTTGCCATTAAGACAGGCGAGGACGGGCTTCAGGACAGTGGCCCTACCGCCCTTGTAGGGACTGATCGATCTGGCAAGATGCTTTCTCCCAGAAGACATGGGCCACAGCCACGAGCGCTCACCACAAACTCCTTTCTGGGGCCCTAGAAATCCAGGCCTCTCACTGTGGCACCTTTTCTGTGGCCCTTCCATCTCTTAAGGTATCACCGAGTGGAAGAGGTGAGAATCGTCATCACCGCAGCCCCATGGAGCTCTGTGCCTCGTGGTTGCCCACAAGACTGGCCGCGTCAGTTCAGAATCCCAAGGCGAGGTCATGAGGACAGGATTCTCGCCCGCTGTTCTCCTTCTCACCAGCCTGTCTCTGGTCATAAAACCTCATGCACTGACCTCGCCCACCCACTGCAAACCGGCAGGTGTGGCTGGGCTCCACCTATGTTGCCACAGTCCCTCTTTCTTCTCCTTCTCTTTGTTACCACCACTTTTGGAGCTGCTGCCCTTGCCTGAGATCAGTGGTAAAAATAACAGCATCTTCACCTGAAGTTAGGGACTTACAGGGGAGTCTGGCTCAGAGCCAGCTGGTGAGAAGCTGCCCTGAGTCTGGCACACACCTTTGTTCTGCCCACCTGTTGGGCAGGTCGTTCTGCTTCCTGTACCTGGCCATCACGGGAACTCGTGGCCACAGTGGGATCACCACAATCAGAAAGGAACTTAGCCTGGAAGACCTTCTTTTTGTGGCCACCCCCAAAGCCCAGTCTTGGCTGCTTCCCCATCCAATCCCACGCTATCACCCTCTGGTCCTCAGTACCACTGGCCAGCCAGGTGCCACGCTGATTAAAATGGCTGTCGAGACCATACTGCAAGCTGAACTGCTGCACAGAGGCTCTTGACCCACGGGCCTCGTGTACAGAATGAGCATTGGGACCAGCGGCCGCTCCCGGAGTGTGGAGGACCTGCCAGGCCCTTCCTCATCTGCTCCGCCTGCTCGCCTGCTCCTCACTGCACTGCGACGCCCCAGGCCGTGGTTCTCCACCTTCCTCCCCCTCCCCTCGTCCTCCAAGTGGCCAGCGAACGTGCTTTCCTCACTGTGACCAGGTGGTCAACGTCCTCCTCAGTGTGAAAATCCATGGTGTCACTCGAATTTTCTGGGTCCGCTCCTTGGCTCTCCGTGCTGACTTGGATGGGGACACCACCGTCGCTGTTCTCGCTGCCATCTTCAGTCAGTCGCCCACTGGGTTCTGAGGCCTCCCTTTTAAAGTCCGAGTAGGCATCTCTCCCCACCCCGCCAGGTGTCTCCGGAGGTGCCCAGGGGGCTTCCGCGCTCTTGTTTGCTGAGGCGATTGTTGGGTGCCAGATAGTTTTTTAAGATATATTTTCAGTTGTAGACAGACACAATACTTTTATTTATTTATTTTTATGTGGTGCTGAGGATTGAACCCAGGGCCTCAGGCATGCGAGGCAGGCGCTCTGCCACTGAGCCCCAGTCCCAGGTGCCAGATATTTTTATGGGATGATGAAAAAGTTTTGAGACTAGAGGGAGCTGGTGGCTGCAGAGCAGTGTTGAGACACTAAATAGCACAGAATCTTACACTTTCAAGTGGTTAATGGCATGTTACATGAATTTCACCTTGAAATTTTAAAAGACTAGAGCCAGAAAGTGGAATGGCAGGTGCTAGGGCTGGGGAGGGGATGAGGAGCTAGTGTCTAATGGGGACAGATTTCAGTTTGGGAAGATGGAAATTCTGGAGCTGGACCAGCCGTGTGCATGTGCTTAAAGCCACAAACTGCACACTCAGGTCAAAGTGGCAGATTTTACCACAAAATTTCAAAGTAAAATATTGTTTATGAAAAAAATAAAGTGTACTATCGTCTCAGTTTTTCTATAAACCTAAAACATCTAAGAAATAAAGTCTATTTTTAAAAAAGCAGTCAAGTCTCAATTGGGAGAAGATATTTGCAACACACACTCTGGGGTAAAAGAAAAGGATCCAAACTGTATAAAAAGAACCAGAGAATTCTCCAGGGAAGGCTTCCAGGACTGGCTGCACTTTCTCTCGTGCTTACGAAGAACAGGGAGGCCAGGGGCCACGGCTCCCCTCACCAGATGTAAATGTCCTGCAGGCTGCGCCCAGGCCCACGCTCAGCCAGACCTTCCCTCTCTCATTTCTACTGCTAAGGTAACCAAATGCCACGACCCAACCCAGCAGCACAAAACCACACAGCTCAATCACCAGAGCTCGGAGGTCAGAAGCACCAGTGGGCTCAGCAGGTGTCTCCACTCCAGGTCTCCCATGCCCCAAATTAGGGGCCCTGGGCGGCTGGGCCCTGGGGGGGGGGCTGTGGGAGATAACTGCTTCCCCGCTCGCTCAGGCTGGGACTGTAGGATGCAGATCCCTGTTCCCTTGCTGATGGTCAGTAGGAACCACCTTCCACCCCTATAGGCCACTCTCCGGCCATTGCACGGGGTCACCTGAATCTCAGAACCAGCAGTGCTTTATCAAATTCTTCTTGTGCTTTGAATTTGTCCAGACCAACCAGCTAACAAACAAGCTGTGAAGCTCGGGTACCAAGGCTCTGCCCACGTGGGTCGGCATGGCAGGGCAGCCAGCTCATACCTGGGAGCTCTGACCGCTTCTGCCTCTCTTTTTCCCTCTCTGCTCTTAAGGACTCTGTGATTAGATTGGCCCACCTATAATACACAGGTTAATTTCCTTAAGATCTTTCTGAAGTAATTGATTAATTTTTCTGTAGTGCTGGGGCTGGAATCCAGAGCCTCACACCTGCTGGGGAAGCATCCCTATCCAAGACCCTTAATTTTATTTTATTTTTTTCCTGGTCCTGGAGATTGAATCTAGGACCTGTGCATGGGAGGCCAGCGCTCCAACACTGAGCTGCATCCCAGACAGACCCTGAATTTTAACTTATTTCCTTTTGCCATGTGATCTATGATGTATTCATAATTACAAGATGTATGCAACTCCGCATAATCCCAGGACCCCGCCACGGATTAGGACGAGGGCCTCCTTGGTGAGTGCAGACTGTGCTGGGAAGGTGTCATCTGGCCTTGGGCACAGGGCTGTTCAACCAGCTGCTGAGACTTGTGGCCCGAGCATGCGTTTAGGATGGCTGTAGCGTGTGTCAACAAACTGGGCCACTTTTGAAGGTGAAAGGTGGTCCCTCCACTGTCACAGGCAGGCAAAGACAGGGACACCTCGGGTTGGTGGTAGAACAGGAGGGGATAGTGAGAGGAAGCTTTTCAGACCAGGGGACCTGCTCAGCCAGAAGGATGAGCACAGCGGCGGGAGGACAGAGCAAGGTGGCAGGTCCGGGTCCACGTGGCCGAGGAGCCCAGCCTCAGCTGGGAATGTGGCTGGAGGGGGTGGGCAGGGGCGCCAACTCGTAGATCTCGGCCTGGCCCCAGGTGCCTCTGCCTCTCTGCCTGCTATCTGTGTGCCCAGAGTTGTGGGCAGCCGCTCATGCTGAGGGAGGTCCTGACGTGTTTTGAATGGTCAGCTTATTTGATGTTTGATGGAAAAACACTTCTTAATTTTCTAAATGAAATATCAACATCCAAAGAAGTTGCTCTGCGGCTCTGCACACAGCCCTTCACAGGGTGCTATCCAAACTTCCAGTGCACCTGAACCTCGGGTCTCCCCCAAATGAGATTCTGGTCCTGTGGCTGAGCAGCTGGTTTCTGATAAGCTCCTAGGTGAGGCCTGGACAAGGATCAGAGCCTCTGAAGTTAAGGGGAGTTTGAAAACCTTTGAGAAGCAGAGCCATGGGGAGCCAAGGAACTGTTTGAGCAGGTCCACAGCACCCAGGTTTGTGGAGGGGACAGGAACTAGGGATGTACAGAGGGAAATGGGCACCTCACCTGCCTCTGTTGTCCCACCTCCCTGCCTGCTATGACCACTGTGCTGCATTTGCCACCAACCTCAGATACCCCCTTACCACGCCCAAATCTATACTCCTCATTTATCTCACCAGAAGTACAAATGTGTCCTGTGCCATGGCTTGACCAGTGGACACCCAGAAGCCACCAGGAACAACAGCCAACAGGGCTGGGCTTGCCAGGGCTGAAGACTGAGGTCTGCACCCCTTTGGGGAGCCCCAGCTTGCAAGTTCCCTGTCCTGGCTGTGCTAAAAGGCCACACCTTGGGTGAGTGTGCAGTAGTGTCACACAATCAAAGGCAGGGGAAGGAAGCAGGCGAGAGTCTGCGTCCCCATCTGTTAAGGCAAGCCTGTTTGCAGTTGAAAGAGATAATTGCTGGGCACAGTGGGGCACACCTGTGATTCCAGCAACTCAGGTGGCTGAGGCAGGAGGATTGTAAAGTTCAAGGCCAGCCTCAGCAATCCAGAGAGACCCTGTATCAAAATAAAAAACATAAAGTTCTGGGGATGTGACTCAGTGGTAAAGTGTACCTAGGTTCAATCTCCAGTACAAGAGAGAAAGAGAAAGGGGGGGGAGGGGGGAGATTTCCCTTTTTAAAAAAGGAAAAAAAAAATCTGGGGCTGAGATTGTGGCTCAGTGGTAGAGTGCTCACCTAGCAGGTGTGAGGCACTGGGTTTGATCCTCAGTAGCACATAAAAATAAATAAATAAAATAAAGTTACTGTGTCCATCTACAGCTAAATATATATATATATATGGAAAATTTCATCTGGAATTGTTACATTTGCTTTCAGCAAACTCATAGAGAAACCAGTCTATAAAATGTGAACAGGATGGAACAGATCAAATCTAGGGCCATTCAAAAGGGACCAAAGGGGGACAGGAGGAAGAGGTGTGAAGGGCCTAGGTTGTGGTGAGAGGGCAGGGACTGTGGAGACAGAGCCGAAAGGCTTAATGCGGCAACCAGAACGGCCAAACTAGCAGGTTCCGTCGAGGGGCGATGGGAGATTGTAAGAAATAAAGAGTCGTCACATCCAGATCTTGAAGATGAAACAGGCTGGGGTCAGGTGGAGCACTGCTCTCTGATGGAGCAGCAGGTCTAAAGAATTACACCAGCAATCTTTATTATGCATGTCTCTTATTCAGGTTAAAGACTATGCAAGCATCATTCCTTGTATTCGTGAAAGTTGCAGAGTTAGCAGCAGTGTGCAGCTATTTCCTCAGTTACCTTCTACAGCTGCAATGTGCAATGTTAGGAGCATGGTGCAGCTCTCAAGAAAGTCCACTGTTTAAAGTTACTGATCTGCGCGCAGATTCAGGAGCCACGGGACTGGTGAAAAATTGTGGTTATCTTAGCAAGGAAGCTCCCTCATTCCCAGGAGCTGCTGTGCCTGAGAACAGGGTCGAGGCTGATAAGACTCTACAATGGAGGACATCTCCTTAGCAACCGGGTATCCTATGCCTTTGCACAGAAACTTTCCTAGTCACCAAGTGACCATGAAGTCATCAGGGACCCTAACCTCAGACACTGGTCTCCCAGTCACTGTCACCACTCTCCACAGGTTAGGGTTCAATCCTCAACACACAAAAACAAAACAACGATGAAGGGACCCTGATTCTTCTGTCATCCTGCAGCAGAAGCAGAGTTCCTACAGCTCCCAGCCAGTAGCAGGACATTCGGTACATGAAATAAGGAAACAGAAATCTGTGACAAGATATCGATTTGGGATTAGGCACTTAACATACCTCACTAACTTTCACGGATGTCAGAAGTCGTTTGATGATTCTCATTGTTCAGGTGAGGAAACCTGAGCTGGGAAAAAAGAAAAGAGAGCGAAACCTGGGGAGCATTCACTCGCTGCCAGAGCAGATCCCCGCGGTGGTCCTCTTCTCCCAGCAGGATCCATGTCTGAGCCCAGAGAAAGGGAAGATGCTCACGGAGGAAAATCCGGCTCCCAGAAAGGACACCAGCCATGGGCAGCCCACGAGGCAGGGGCAGGGGCAGGAGGACTCCATTTCCGGCCCTGCTGTGCACCACCCTGTGGCTTCAAGCAAGTGACAGTCTCTAAAATTATGCTCCAAACTGCCATGTCCCGTGGGTTCCTTGGAGCCAGGCGTTCCCTTTGGCCTGGGTCCATGTGAAGTAACACCTCTAGGACAAGTTTAGCCTGCCCAAGCAGCACTTCGAGGACAGGTGTCCCAGAGGCTTTCCAAGTCTCTGAATTTAACTGTGGCCCAGTCACGCTGACACTTCCACATCGGTCCGGTATGTGGACTGAGTCTCACTGGGAAGCACAAGATGCCCTGAGACCTCCCCAACTGACCAAAGCTGCCAAACAAGTGTAGTCCCTTTTGATCTTGCTCCTCGGGGCCGTGTGGTGACACCCTTGACAGCTCTGCGGTACTCGTGGCTATCCTGAGCTTATGGACTCCGTGGCTCCCACAGTCCTCGGTGCAGATGAACTCCACGCTCAGAGATGAGTGGTCCTCAGTGACAGGTCCCCTGGAGTAGCGCCTCAGCTGTCAGTCACCAAGGGCTGGCTGAGCCTCTGACTAGTGGGCCGTGGATTTCTGGAGTTCTGTGCATTTTTTATTGAACACAGGGGTGACTGAGCACTGAGCTGTGTTCCCAGACCTTTCTATCTTTCATTTGAGACAGGGCCTTACTAAGTTGCTGAGGCTGGCCTCAAACTTATGATCCCCCTATGTGACCCGGTGCACACAAGCTTAGAGGTGTGCTCTCTTCCTGTAGAGTTGAATTCTTATTGTGTCTGTTTTCTCACAAAGTCAGTTTTTCTGCTGTGTATATAGGCCACCCCAGCTTTCTTGTGGTTGACTTACCTGGTAATCATTTACCATTATTTTAATCTTTTTTCTGTGCCTTCATATTAAGAGTTCCTTTAAGTATGTAAATTAGATACGATAATCCCAGCTGTTCAGTCCACCCCAGGTGGACAAGGTCTGTAACCCAGAGGACCTCTGGTCCCTTCCTGGGGCAGTTCAGTGTGTTTGGGTTCTGTGCTGGATGACAGTGGATTTATGAACTGTGTCCCCAACCACCTTCCCCAGGGCATCTTGAGGAGGTGACCTGCAAAGCTTCCTCCAGAAAGAGGTAGAGGGGCAGCTTCCTCTGCAGGCTGCATCCACGGTCAGCCCTGCACAGTCACTCTGAGGACAGTAGAGAGCCTCCTCACCAAGCAGCAGTCACCCTGAGTGACACCCAACAGGCAGTCTGCCACCAGAGGAAGGTGGCACTGTTCTCTAGTGGATGCCTCCCCCCCACCACAGGCTGAGTTGGCTCTGTTTGCAGAAGCCTTCTCTCCCACCCTTGGTGACATAGAATGCAGGTGGCAACTGGGTGTGGTGATACATGACTGTAATCTCAGCAATTCCAGAGGCTGGGGCAGGGGGATCACAAGTTTGAGGCCAGCCTCAGTAACTTAGTGAGACGCTGTCTAAAATGAAAAATAGAAAGGTCCGGGAACATAGCTCATCGGTAAATCACCCCTGTGTTCAAGCCCCAACACACACACACACACACACACACACACACACACAAGAATGCAGGCAGCAGTCTCTTCAGGGCAGGGCACAGGAGGGTACAGGATCCTTGTCACACCCCATCTGGGGGACACAGATGAACTCCCCTTGGGGAGGAGGTTATTTATTGTTGCTGTTTGGGGTTTGTTTTTTGTTTGTTTGGGATCTGGGTATCTAACCCAGGGCCACTTTACAACTGAGCTACATTGACAACCATTTTTTTTTTTTTTTTTTTTTTTTTGAGAAAGGGCCTCACTAAGTTGCTGAGAGCCTTGCTAAATTGCCGAGGCTGACCTCAAACTTGTGATCCTCCTGCCTCAGCCTCCTGCATCACTGGATTCCAGGTATGCACCTCCCACCACGCCTGGCCTGGGGAGGGCATTTCAAGGGATGCTGAAACTCTGTGAAGGTTCATGCTGAAGTCTCACATGCCAGTCCCCCCTCATCAAGACTGCCCAACCATGGGGGGCGGAGTTTCTCTCCTTGGGATGCTACCAGCCTACCTCCAGAGATAGCTAAGTGCTGGGAGTGGGGGAGGGGAGCACAGGATAAAAACAGAAGCCGCTGCCACCCAGCCCCTTGGCCTTTGGGGAGGCCAGGGCACTGGGTACCTTTCCTTTCATTTTCCGGACTCGGCCCTGAGGTGAGTGGGAGGAGGTGACAGGTCAGATTTGGACCCTGGCTTCTGCACTCAGAGCCCTGCACTCCTCAGAGAGGACAAGTCCTTTCCAAAGCTGCCTCTCCCGACCATAAAATAGGCCTGACAGTTCCTCCCTTTGTCCCTCCCAGAACCAACCGGAGGATTAACTGATAGGAGAAATTTCTGCTGTAGGCCAGAGATCAAATACTTCTCTAAAGACCTAAACAGTAAATGCATACGATCACTGTCACAGCTCCTCAGCCTTGGTGAGCCCACTAACACAATTCACCCAGTGACGGTCAGTGGAGAAGAGAAACGCAAGGGGGGCCCGGGGTGTGGCCCCTTGAGCGCTGGCCTAGCACTTGTGAGACACTGGGTTCCATCTTCAGCACCACCGAGAATGAATCAATAAAACAAAGGTTAAAAAATGTTCAAAGAGATAATCTATACCTTAACACACACACACACACACACACACACACACACACACACACACACCCAGTTGCCACCTGCATTAGAAACCAAGAAAGCATTTCCTGCCGTCCAGCGCCACAGCCTCAGGTGGGAGGATGAAGGCCCCGAACCTGCCATAACATTCCACCCACCGGCCTGCGACTGAGCACAGGGAAGTCAGGGACAGGGGATGGCGGGCACTGACTTTAAGTATTCCCTCTCCTGCACCTGGGGAAACAGCCTGAGACGCCGAGAGTGCACCAGCCTTGGGCAGCAGAGGGACTAGCGTGCTCACCCTCACCTTGACCACCCCTCCCCAGCCCAACGGGACGACGGGTCAACGCAGCTCTAGGAAAGGGGGCCCTGACCTGGGGAAGCCCTCTGCCCTGGCTTTCGCAGCACGCCAGGGCCACCAGCAGGACAGTGCTGGGAGGCTGGCGCCAGTGGGAGGTGTGCCCTCTCCAAAGGGCCAGGAGAGGAAGCCAGGAGACTGGGTGCTGAGGCAGAAAGCTGCCCCCCATGAGCCTGGAAAAGGACTATGCACACCCCGGTTGCAGGCAGGGCAAGGGGCACATTCAGACCCTCAGACCCTCGGCAGCTGGAGGCTGGTGGCTGAAGATAGGGTGGGGCTGAGATGGGGCGTGGCCTATATGGGGCGGGGCGGGGAGTTCGTAGTGTAGGGCCGCGATTGGGCGGGGCCAGGATGGGGCGGGGCAGGAGTGGGCGGGGCGGGCCGAGGTGGGCGGGGCAAGGGGTGAGGTCCCCCCCCCCCCCCCCCCCCCCCCCCGCAACACTTCCAGTTGGTTGAATTTTCTAAACCTGCTCAGGAGCCAGTTATTTGGTTAAAGACAACAGAAGTTATTTGGGTAAGATTAGGCTTCATATTTGTGTTCTTCCTCACACTTCCCAAAATTAAAAAAAAAATTAAATAAGGATTAAAGGTAAAATATTTAGCAGCTTCAAAACCTTCACGCTCCTTTTCTCGGTAGTCCCATCTCGGGGGTCTGTGGACAGAAAGGAAGGGCGCGGTGGGCAGGCGGGTTGGGTGCTGGCCGGTGGTGTGCGCCACCATGACTGCGGCTAAGGCACTGTGTCTGCACCTTGTTAGTGCTCTGCACGACTTCCCTGTCAGACAGTGCTGGGGGCATTTTTGGGGCGAGAGAAGGGCAAAGGGTCCCTGGAGGTGGATCTCCCCTTGGCTTCCAGAACTTCTGCACCTCCCAGACTCAATTCCAGACTCAATTCCAGGAAGCTGGCTGTGTGGCGCCATGTTGACCCCAGGCCCAGGCCAGCTTCTCCCACCTGGCTTTCCATGAGCAGGTCATCCAGCCCAGGCCCTGGGTCTTCCTGCTGTGCTAGCACCCCTAGGCCATGCCTTGCTGCTCCTCGCTTTCCTTCTTTCTTTGCACCCGAGCTTGCTGGTTGGTCCCCCTCATAGATGGGCACATTTCATACTCACCGGTTCCCCGGAGCACCCAGCAGAAGAATATACTGCACATATTTGCTTCACTAAACCCAGAACCAGAAAGTAGCTGGGGGAACCCAAATGCCCCAGGAAGGCCGGGTCACAAGCCTGGGGAGCAGCAGGAGTGTGGCTGCCCAGCTCCGGCAGGGGTTGAACCTCTCTCCAGGGCAGCTGGACCTCTGATTTTCAAGTTAGAAATCCACATTCCTAGAAGGTGAGATCTTGTTTTTGGGCACTGGTGATGTTCCCTTGTTTGGAAATGGGGTCGTTCCAGATGTAATGAGTTCAGATGAGGTCGTGTTGGACCTCGAGGATGGGCTCCTAATCCAGTAAGACTGGTGTCTTTCTAAAAAGACACAGAAGGAAGATGACCACGTGACCAAGGCAGACACCAAGAAGGAGGTAGCCGCGTGGCAAGGAGGGCCCAGCTTGCCAGTCACCACCACAATCTCGGGGAGGGCCCAGGAGCTGATCCCCCCTGCCAGACCCCATGAAGAGACCCCATGAAGAGACTCCATGAAGGACCCCATGAAGAGACCCCATGAAGAGACTTTGGGCCTCCAGAGCTATGAGAGAATAATTTCTGTTGTGTTCATTCACCCAGTTTGTGGTGATTGGTTACAGCAGCCCCTAAGACAGCACTTAATTTGGAACGCCCTCGGGTACAAGCAGTAAGAATCTGTCATAGTCACCCACCCACACAGCTGCTACTTCTCCAGTGTCACTCCAGGTCACAGGAAGTGGGAAGGCAGAAGGGCTGTGGCTCCCTTTTTGTATCCATCAAGGCCAGTCTCCTGCAGCCCTCAGTGAAATATCATTTGACTAGAACTGAACTAGCTGCAAAGGGACGGGGAGACAGTCCCTGACTCACCGCTATGTGGGTGACCCCAGGCATTCGGGGTGGACCTGAGAAACTCATTTTCTCAACCTTTACCTGCCTCACTCATCAAATATTTGTCTGAGACATTATCGAGGATAAAACTGGTTTGAGCCAGGACCCGTGTGGGCAGGAGCCATGGAGCTGGCTGTCTTACTTCCTCACAAAGCATGAGGGCTCTCTCTTCTTCCTTCACTTTCCTACTCCCTGCTGAAGCCTCCACCAGTTTCCAGAGGTGCTTGGGCTGTGGGTGCAGGAACTCTGAACCAGTAATGGCTGCCTTACTCCACAGCCTCTCACTGGCCTCTCTGGCCCCAGCCTCATCTCCTCATTCATGTCTCACACTAGCGCTGAGTGGGCCCCAAAGGACAAATCCAGCCATATGTCCCCCCAGCTGAAGACCCTGCAGACTCTTGCTCTTGCCCAGAAGCACCACCTGTAATCTCTGGACCCATCGGCTCCTCCATGAGGTCACCATGGAGCTCTGACATACCGTCTACAGGTCTGTTCCTGGTCTCTTTTCTTCTGGACTCCAAGACCATCCCAAAGTGCCAGGTCTCTGTGCCTCTCTGTTCCTGTGCTGTCCTTCCTGTCCTCCAGCCTCTCTCCCTTTCCACAAGCCACTCTGCTCTCCAGGCGCTGGTCCTGGGCCAGCTGGGCCCACCTTCCTCCATGCCCCTCTGATTCCCCCTCCTCAGTCACCTCCCTTTGCTGCCCCATCTGCTGGGGACCTCCGTGGCTTGATGTGCATCCCCCAGCCCAGGGCAGGACTGGGTCTCTGCTCACTGGACTCTGGGCTGGACCAGGGGTCATACACCAGGGGCCTCAGTTTGTATCCACTGTGCATAGATGTCTGCCTCATCTGACTCAGACATAAAGGACAGAAGAGGGTCACTTCCTCAAGCCCTTGCCACTATAGGTCACACTCAGAACAGGCCAGGAAGGCCAGATCCCCTCCGTCTCACCTCACACCTTACGGTTTCCTCAAACCTCCCTGTTCTTCCCAGGGCCAGATTTGCTGGAGACATTTCCAGCCTGCCCATCCCTGATGCGGGGTGGTCTCAGCAGTAGGGTGACGATGGCATCTTGGCCCTTGGCAGGGGCTGCAGCTCCACCCCTTCCTCATTCCTGGCCACGCCTTTGTCCATCAGTCAGGGCCCCCTTTGACTCAGGTTCTGTCAACATGTAGGAAGCTGCCCTTCAAGTTCTTCGTCTGCTCTCTTGACACCGGACATGGGAGAGCCCTGCATCCCGGTGGGCAGAGGGTGCCCAGAGCTCTGGGGATTGGCTGGCAACCCTGCCAACACACACAGGTGCTGTTTCATCACCTCCTGACCACAGTCCCTCTGCCCTGTGTGGAACTCCAGCTAGCAAGTGGCTATGGGGCAGCTCAAACTGGGGCATTCCTCCTGAGGGCCAGAGGCTTTCCCGACTCGACCTTGATCCAGCCTCCATCCCGCGCCCAGCAGGAGCCCTCTGCCCCAGCTCTCTGTGCTGCAGGTGCCAAGAAAACCACCCACCTGCCCCAGTGCTGCAGCTCCTGGTCTGCTTCATGCTCCCCAGGACCCCACAGCATCTGGCTGCTGCCAGGTTGACCCTGGCCAGTGACTCCAGGTGCCCAGGGCTGGAGGGAGGGAAGAGAAAGGACCTCAGCCAGGTCAGGGACGGAGAGAAGGCAATATGCATAATGTGATTCACAATCTCTTTAGGAAAGACCTAGCTCACAGATCAATGAGATTCTGGTTACATCTTTAATAGAAAAGAACCCATGGGCACAACGGGCGGCTGTACTTCTCTCCAGGCCTCCTTTTCTGTTGCCTTCACTTTATCATGATCTGACACCTTTTCAAAATCCCTCCAAAGATCTGTACCATGAGAAGCCCTTGAATAGGCTACTGTGCGCCTTTTTTTTTTTTTTTTTTTTTGGTACCAGGATTGAAACCAGGGGTGTTTGACCTCTGAGCTGCACCCCAGCCTGTTGTGTATTTTATTTAGATATAGAGTCTCACTAAGTTTCTGAGGCTGAGCTCATGATCCTCCTGCCTCAGCCTCCTGAGCCTCTGGCATTACAGGCATGCACCACCGCGCCTCACCCACTGTGCCTTTTGCAATACGCATGAAATCAAAAATCTTTGGAAAAGAACATGTGTTCATAATTAAATTTTCTGAAAAGCAGACCTTTTTTTAGCAAAGACAAAAAGAAACACAGATTTGAGGAGGGCTGAAGCAGCTCCCCTGTGCCAGGGCCTAGGGCAGCCAGGCACCCCCCAACCCAGTCCTCAGGACCTCATAGCAGCACTCAAAGTCAAATCACTGACTGGCTTAAAAATGTCAGGATGATTTTTCTTTGGCAGGCTCTCTGCCAGAGGGCCATGAGAACCCTGGCTTGGAATACAGCGCCCTGTCCTAAGGAGGGGCTCCAAGGAGCAGCCCTGCACTGGAGGGGCTTGTCCTTGAGGTCATAGGTGAGTGACTCGAGCCAGGGCAGCCCAGATGGTCCTGATAACATAAAAACTTGAATGGTTGCAGATGGTCAAAAGAGCAAAAACCCCTGAGCCTTACAGTGTTTCTGGGGTGGGGGAGCTGCCCCCACAGCCATCGTGTCTGGGACTAAATCGCCAGAGAGATCAAC